>NC_042620.1:58933987-59241825 GCF_901001135.1 Rhinatrema bivittatum | reverse complement strand
AGCCTTGATGCTTTTGACACAACTGCAACATCACTCTCTGTTTCAATGGCAAGAGGGGTGGAGGGGAATTCAGATAACAGCCATTGCTGGGCCCAACTTTTACGGCCTGGGCTAATGATATGCAGACATTAAGGAAAAGCACAGGACTATTTCTTCAGCCAAGTTGAAAAGCAAAGTGTGTTCAAGTAGCATTGTCTGAGTTATTAACAAGGCTGCTCTCCCTGTATAAAATGTTGCTAGCAGTAACATTGTTATCAGTTTGACAGATATTTGGTTTTGATTGTAAATATTACTACCTTTAACATAAGGCTTGGTGGTAACATGCATGAAGCAGCATTTACCACCATAAGAAACTTGTGCAAACTGGGTGGACCATTTGTTCTTTTCTGCCATCATTAGATTACTATGCTACTGTTTTTCTATAATTTTTGTTTATTTTTATTCAACTATTTCCCTCCCTCCCTTCCATATTATTCTTTTATTCTCCACCTCAGACAGCATACCCAGATGACTCTCAGGCATCCTTATCAGACCTAAGAAAGTCTTTCCAAGCCTGTCTCTCAGTGCCACTGTACAAAGGTTAACACAAGAGATTCAGTTGTCTTCTATACCTCCCTTGACCTGGATATATTATCTTCATAATGCCTCCAAGTCCTCCTGCCCAGATGAGCAGCAGATACAAAAAGAAGTCTGTAGCACTTCAGCCAGAACTCTGTGACTGGATGAGGAATATCTTACAAATCATATTAGTATCATTCAAGGCATTCCTTGAATCACCATATTAATTACAAATTCATTTTGAAGATAATTTTCAAGCAAGTCCATGCAGACGCACATACATGGGTCCATACCAATGTAGAATTAGTCCATGCAATCCATGCCAAGTTTAGAACCTGGGATGGATTTGTAACTTCTAAAATATGTGTAACAATGGCCCCAAAGGAATGTGTGTATTTTTTAATTTTGTAATCAGATGCACCTTCAAACTTTTATGCACATATGTTTTATGCACATGCACATTCACTTCCTGTTTTGGTGGGGTCGGCTCATTCCATGATGGACCCCCAGCAAGGCAGTGAAATTTCACCACCAAGGGTGTGTTTAGGCTGGTATCCCTGGTGGTGAAGAATGAAGGCAGATGGGACAGTCGGTGGATTTGACAGGCCTGGAGAGGCCTGCAAGCAGAACATAATTGTGGAGCTTCCTACCATGACAGGGTAAGTACATATTGGAAATTGGGAAGGTGGGTTTAGGGATACTTTTTAGGGGATATGGGAGGTAGGAAAAGGTAGAGGGATTTTGGGGGGGCTTTTGGGGGAATGGAGGAAAAGAGAAGGCATTGTGGACTTTTGGTAGGAGAAGAGCCAATAGACATATATTGTTTCAGAAATAGATTCATATAAAGCTATAGGCATGACAAATGTACATGTGTTGCTAAAGTATTCTACTGAAATAATAAAATAAAAGGGTAGGGGGTAATAAAGGGATAAAATAAGAAAAAGGTATAATAAAATAAAATAAAGGTCCAGGTAAGAGAGAGAACAGTTTCAGGGACATTTTTTAAGGTTTTGGTGCTGGACCTATTCTAGAGCTGACAAGTTTTTTAGTTCCAGAAGGGAACATTTTTAGACAGCCCTGGCTTTAAACTTACTACCCAAAGCGTGTGCTATCTGTATTCCTGATTCTTCCTTTGTATCAGTGTTTCTTGGCCCAAAATGCATCAAAATGAGATTGTCGGAAAGCCTGGAGAGGCCTATAATCCCCTGCTTGAAACTAGGTATCTTAGCCATTGAAGGATTGTCCCTGGCCAAATATATTTTGTGGCCAAGTGGCAAGACACCATATAATGCTGCATGAAAGAAAAGTGAAAAGCCATGAAAGTAATTGAAGGCTTGGGTTGAATAATGGAAACATATCACTAGAGGTGACAGAATCAGCAACAATTGTCATAAGAGAACATATGAACATGCTATACTGGGTCAGACCAAGGGTCCATCAAGCCTAGCATCCTGTTTCCAACAGTGGCCAATCCAGGCTATAAGTACCTGGCAAGTAGCCAAAACCTAAGTCTATCCCATGCTACTGATGCTAGTAATAGCAGTGGCTATTTTCTAAGTCAACTTGAATAATAGCAGGTAATGGACTTCTCCAAGAACTTATCAAAACCTTTTTTTTTTTTTTCCATATAATTTTTATTAAAGGGTTAAACGAGACCAAACCATGTAAAGCACATTTAACAGAGTTACAGAATTATGATAGAGTAATCTAGTAAATACAGTAAATACAGTAGAAGTATAAACGCTGCCACAATTTTACCAGTTTAGAACTAGCATGGACAAAGTGTAAACACGCTTGTGTGGACCATAAAGTAACCGTGGAAACAGTGTTCTTTGTGAACTAAAACCCAAAATATCAGGTAACTCTAAGGTAGGTGGCTCTGTACTAGGTCTTATCATATCGCTTTCTCAGTTTTCTATTTTTCCCCCACCTAATCCCCCCCCCCCCTCCCCCCCCCCCCCATTATCCGGTATAGGAGGTAAGACTGACGAACCACAGAGGAACAACAATAGTAATAGTAAGAGATAACACCCTAGTGAAAACATCGGACAGAGTAATACATTGGTGGCAAGAGAACAGTTAGAAGTGTCTGTATAACAGCTGAATAAAGGAAGAAGGTAATAGTAGAATATCAGAATATATTCCCAATATCACTGTAACCAGACCCGGGGTAAGAACATGTAGTTCCTTGTTCTAAAAGTCTGGTGATAAGGGAAGAGTGAGTTAACCCAATAATTCCGGTACTCCCCTTACTACCTTTTCAGTACAGGTTTTACTGGCACCCTCCCCAAGCCCAGGAAAGGCAGCGGCTAACCTGCTACCTGGTCAATATAGTCAGAAAAATGCCGCCAAATGTTGAACATATTCTCTCTACGTTTTAAAGATTGGTGTTGCGCAATATAGGTCTCATGAGAGTTGAGCTTCAACATTCTTTGGAACCATTGTTCAACCTCAGGTGGTTTTTCCGAGAGCCATTCTGCCAAGATGGCTTTTTTCCCCATCAAGGCGGCTTTTTGCAGAAATGTTTCCATGTCCGTATCTAACACAATTGATTGTGGTAGGAATCCAAACAGCCAAAGAGTAGGGTCTGTCGGCAAAGATCTGTGACAAATCACTGAGCATCCAGTACACTTGGATTTTTGGGCATTCCCAGAAGCAATGATAAAACGATGCGCCTGACTGACCACACTTTTTGCAAGCTGACGAATCACATATTTTGAATTTGTAAGCTTGTTCCGGTGTAATGAAGCTTTGCCAGAGAAATTTATATTGTGTCTCTCTCAGTAGCTCATTTATGGTTAACGCATTTATATCCCCAAAAACTGACTTGAATTCTTGAAAGGAAAGGTGGAAATCTGTCCATGCCACCCATTTACAGTACAGTGGCCGCAAGAGGTCCGTGGTATCATCCCATTGAAGTTCTTTATAAAAGTCCGAAATGTTTGGTCCTTTGCTGCTCGTAGTTTGGACTAGATTAATAACATGCTGAAACTGTTGCTATTGGGTGATGTCTGGAAGTAACGGGAATAAAAAATGGCGGATTTGCAGGTATGCATAGAAATCTGCATTAGGTAGTGTGAACATATGTTGAACGTCTTGGAAGCTATGAAGAGATCCCGTGTTAGGCTCCAGAAGCTGATATAAATACTGTAACCCTTTAGTTTTCCATAATGTAAACACTGAATTTTCTCGTCCAGGGGGGAAATGACTATTATTTGTAATACTTAACAGTGGGGTCTGTATGGGCTTCCATCCGTATTTCTTGCAAATGAATCTCCATGTCAGCCGACAAGACCGATGTAAAATATGCCTTTGAAGTTTGGGTGGCAGTTCTCCAGGTGGAGTATGCAATAGACCATTTAGTGACTGAACTCCATACCATTGTCTGAGGTGGTGGCTCGGCGTAAATGCATCAGTGTCAAACAACCAATCCCGAAGAAATCTCAAATTGCATACGATATTGTAACGGAGTAAGTTGGGACATCCAAGACCGCCTGCTTGAGCCGGTTGCTGCAAGTGGTATAGAGAGACTCTGGCTTTCTTACCGCCCCATAAGAATTTTGTTAAAGCACTATTGATCAATCGCAGGTCCTTTTGATGCAGCCAAATGGGAATCATTTGAAGGGTGTACATCCATTTTGGCAGGATTACCATTTGGTATAGGTGAATGCGCCCTGTTAAAGATAAAGGAAGCCTTTGCCACTTCCGCAGAGTGTCCAGGGTGCTGTTGACTTTCGGCCTAATGTTAAGACTGTACAGGGATTCCAAGTGCGCCGGTATGATGATTCCCAGATATTTTAAAGCCGAGATGGTCCATTTCAATGGAAATGTTCCTTTCCATGTCTGTCGTACGTTCAGGCAGATGTCCAAAGCCTCCGATTTTTCTCGGTTAATTTTCAGTCCTGCAAAAGTTCCAAATTGCTGTTGGAGAGCAAGCAGCAGTGGGAGCGAAGTCTCCGGCTTTGTTAGGAAAACCATCACGTCATCAGCAAAAGCTGCCACTTTAAAGCTTTTTGACCCGGAGCCATATCCTGTGATATCTGGTTGCGCGTCAATCTTCCTAAGTAATGGATCAATAGAGAGTATGTACAGTAGAGGCGACAAAGGACATCCCTGTCTCACACCACGATCCAGTTGGAAAGGTTTAGATTTCCACCCATTTACGAGTATGTACGAGGTCGGTCTGTCGTAAAGTAGAGAAACATACTGGAGAAAGGATCCCGAAAAGCCATATCTGCGAAGTATTCTGAACATGTAGGCCCATGACACTCTGTCAAAAGCTTTCTCTGAATCGAATCCCACCGCCAAAGATGGAGTTTGGTCCTCCTGTACTAATCGCATGACAGTTAACAATTTGAGAAGGTGGCTAGTAGCTTTCCTGCCCTTTACAAACCCCACCTGGTGAGAAGAGATTAAAATGGGCAGTATTAGGTTCAATCTATTTGCTAACACTTTAGCCAGAATTTTTAAATCACTGTTTAATAATAAGATCGGGCGGTAGGATGATGGGAGTTCTGGATCCTTTCCCTCTTTCGGGAGAACTATAATATGGGCGCCGTTAAAGTCTGTAGGGAAGCTGTTTTGTTTTAACCCGTCCACGTAGAAATTGGTTAAGGGAATCCCCACTTGGTTCTGTAGAATTTTGTAGAAGTCGTACGACAGGCCATCTGGGCCCGGAGCCTTCCCTTTCACCATGGATTTAATAACGGTGAGAACCTCATATGTCTGGATAGGTTGGTTTAGAAATTCCCCATGTTCCTCAGAGAGTACCGGTAGATCAATATCAGAAAAGAAATCCATTTCTTGATTAGGCATAGGGTGCAGATCATCCGTGTACAGTTGACTATAAAAGGACCGGAATATTTCACATAAGTCCTCAGGTTTTGTGACCCAGGTAGTAGCCGAAGATTTCATTCTGGAGATCACTGAATGTTTCCTGCTGGCGCGTACCATGTTCGCCAGAGGCCTGCCTATTTTATTGCCAAATCTGAAAAAATTATGGTTCTCCACTTGACAGGATCTGGCTGCTCTTTCATATAAAACGGTGTTCAGCCTACGTAGAACCGAATAATAAGCCTTCCTAGAATCGTCATTTGGGGTTTTAACCCAAGCTGCTCTTCGTTGTTTCAATTGGCCCCTCCAGTAGGAGAATTTCTTTATTTAAGCGTTTCATTCTGGCGCACATATAGGCTATTATTTCGCCCCTGATGACTGCCTTACTCGTTTCCCAAAACAGTTGGGGTGAGTCTTTATGACGGGCATTGTGTAAGCTATAGTCCTGCCACTTACTTTGGAGGAATATGTGGAAATCTTTATCAGAGGCCATGCCAGTAGGAAATTTCCAGATTTTGTCTCCCATACCCACATCCCCCAACTGTAATGTAAGCGATATCGGAGAATGATCCAATATTACCGGCAATTCAATTTCTGCTTTATCAACCCGTGAGAACAAAGAGGAAGGGGTAAGAATATAGTCTATTCTAGATATAGTACCATGCGGGTGTGAAAAGAAGGTGTAATCCCTCTCCGTCGGGTGTAGAACTCTCCATATATCTAGTAAATCTAAGTTCGTACATAAGAATTCTACCCCATTCCACTTACTAGTCGGCTGAGTCCCCCCCTCTGACGATCTATCGACGTTAGGGTCATGTAAACAATTTAAATCTCCCGCTAACAAAAGAGTGCCAGACATGTTAACAATCAGTACCGATAAGAGCTTAGTCATAAAATTTTTCAAGCAGGTATTGGGAGCGTATACATTGCATATTGTCATTTGCTTCCCTTTCCATTGCCCTATAACCAAGACATAACAGCCCTCAGGGTCAACTATGGTAGACGTTACATTAAAATCAGCCTTTTTATGTATGAGGACAGCAACCCCTGCTTTTCTCCCCACCGCTGGTGCGTAATAACCTTTCCCTACCCAGTCTCTTTGCAGTTTCCTGCTCTCAGTATCATTTAAGTGTGTCTCTTGGAGGCATGCAATGTCAGCTTTCAATTTCCTAAGATTTCCCAGTATTTGTTTTCTTTTAATTGGGGAACCAAGACCATGAACATTCCAGCATATGAGTTTATTCATGTTACCCCTTCTTGGCTATATGTAATTGCGCCTGGTAATAATAGCATTTCAAGAGGAGGAGATCCCAGCCTCTCCCCTCCTCCCTTACTTAGGAGCCTCTCTTCCCATATTTCCAACCCAGCAAATACTCCACCACAATTATCCCCATATCCATCAGTCTCACCCCTATCCCCAATGGAACCCGAAGCCTCCCCCTATACCCCCACCTCCCCCCTCCCCTCCCTCCCTCCCATCTGTCCCCATCCCACAAGTAATTGTCCTTGTCTCCTCTGCTCCCAGAGGGGATATGAGGTTCCGTTTCGAGGTGTTCGGACTCCTCGCCCCTTCCCATGGTCCTGTATGCGAAGAGAGTTGTAGAGGAAAGTGTAAATGTTCCCAGATTTCTTCAGTAGCTGAGGTTGCCACAAAGCTGATGTTTCTGGCCACCAAGTTCAAGTAACTCGATATAAAACAGCTAACTGTTTATTCCCTTCTGCTGAAATCCACTCTGGCTGGATCAGCGTCCTTCTTTAACAAAAAATCAAACAGCAGGTACTCAAAAACAAGAGAGAACAACTAATCCCCAATTTTGGGAACCAAACCCAGAATCTTCTCCAGGGCCAGCTGTATCAAAAAAGGAAAAGACCCCTTGACCCTGCACGCTCATGTTGACTGCTGCTGGATAAAAATCTGCGCCCCGCTCGGAGAGGTAAACGTATGCACAGCACCATTCATCCAAATTTTTAATGTTGCCAGGAATTGAAGGGCAAATTTAATTTGACGCTCCACGAGTTGAGAGCAAATCGGTGAAAACGTTTTTCGGAGCTGGGATACTCGCGCTGAGTAATCCTGTGTCACCCTGATTTTTTGATTGCGGTATAAAAGTTCTTTTTTAGATCAAAAAGCAGCCCAAATTTTTTGCTGGTGAGCCGCGTTTAATATTTTAGCGATCGCTACACGAGGTCGTGAATCATTTAACTTTTTGGGGCCAACTCTATGAGCTCTTTCTATGCACAGCTTACCCTTTAGATTCGGCAGCCCCACTGCCTCCGGGAGCCAATCTTCTAAGAAATCTCCTAAGCCTGTGCTGTCAACGTCTTCCGACAGCCCCAAGAAGCGAAGATTTGCTCGTCGGGACCTATTTTCTAGGTCATCTATTTTGTCTCTGCACTCCTGCAGAGCTGTCTCGTGGCTTTTTAGCTTGGTCTCGGCCGCCGCCATGTTATCTTCCGCAGCAGAAATCCTTTGCTCCGCCTGATCTAACCTCGGCCCCAGCTCCGAAATCGCGGCACTTACTTCTGTAAGTTTGGAATGGAGGCCGGCTAATTTCTCATCCAAAATGACCCCAATCGTATCTCTCAGAACCTCGACCATCAGCGGGTTAGATTGCGTCTGTTCCAGGGCAGTAGGGCTTGCCGCCATTTTGGGCTCCGTCGGTTTGCTCTGGTCCTTCTCCTTTTCCTTTTTATTTCCCCTAGAGGCCATCAGCTGCGGTGACTTGTGCATATAGCGCACTATAGACATGTGCTATATCCGTTTCTGTAGGGCTGAAGCCAATTTTCGCCGTTTAAGGTGGGTAAAGCCGGTGAATTAGGCGCGAGGAGCCCGGAGCTGAAGAGACACGCGTCCTCCTCAGCACATCACCTCACGTGACCCCATCAAAACCTTTTTTAAACCAAACTACACTAACCACATCCCCTGGCAACAAATTCCAGAGTTTGTGCGTTGAGTGAAAAAGAACTTTCTCTGATTAGTTTTAAATGTGCTACAAGTTAATTTCATGGAGTGCCTCCTAGTCCTATTATCTGAAAGAGTAAATAACTGATTCACATTTACCCTTTCTAGACCTCTCATGATTTTAAACACCTCTATCATATCCCTCCCTCAGCTGTCTCTTCTCCAAGCTGAACAGTCCTAACCTCTTTATTCTTTCCTTATAGGGGAGCTTATAGGGGAGCTATTCCATCCCCTTTATCATTTTAGTCACCCTTCTCTGTATCTTCTCTATCACAAGTATATCTTTTTTGAGATGCGGCGACCAGAATTATACACAGTATTCAAGGTGCAGTCTCACCATGAAGCGATATAGAGGCATTATGACCATTTTCCGTTTTATTCACCATTCCCTTCCTAATAATTCTGTTTACTTTTTTGACTGCCGCAGCACACTGAGCCAATGATTTCAATATATTATCCACTATGATGCCTAGATCTCTTTCCTGAGTGGTAGCTCCTAATATGGAACCTAACATCAAGTATCTATAGCATGAATTATTTTTCCGTGTATGTATCACCTTGCACTTATCCACATTACATGTCATCTGCCATTTGGATGTCCAGTATTCCAGTCTCACAAGGTCCTCCTGCAATTTATCACAATCCGCTTGTGATTTAACTACTCTGAATAATTTTGTATCATCTGCCTCTCATCTCTCTCCCCTTCCTGGTAGGGCCTCCTTCCTATTTGGCCTAAGACCTCTGGACATAGATTCTGTGGCTGCCTAGCCTTTTCTAGGTGATGGAGGTATATAGCTCCTTGGGCAGCTTTCCCTAGATTCAGGGCAGCACCCCATGACTGCAGAGGTAGAATCTGTGGCTGGAGCATCTGCTCCTGTCCAAGAATTCCAGGCTCTAGCAGCTAAAGAGGTAGTTCCCCAGAGGGTGGGTAGAATGTCTGCTGCCTCTCTACTGACCTTGAGAGCCTGATGGAAGTGGTGGAGCATCTCACTCAGGCACTGGATGCTCTTGAGCTGGGGGGCATGAAATGACTACCACAGCCCCCAGCCTACTAGGCCAATCAGGATATGGCCTCCAGGGATTCCTGAACCCTTTTAAGTTCTGTAAATAGTTTTCTCCCTAGATGTTTCACTTATTTCCCCTATTTTGTTTTTTCACAATCTTTATATGTTTTATATTTATTTTAATATTGATTGAGTCTTTTTTTTCCATTCTAGAAACCATCCAAATCCCTGTCTTTTCCCTTTTAACACAACTTATTACACTCTCATACCCACACATAGGTATGCATGCACTTTGCATGCTGCTCTCTCTTCTAACCTCTCTCCTGCACACCTCAACCCTTTTATCAGCATTTATCTTATATCAAGTAATAAGGGACTACATTCTAACTTAGCTTCTCAGAATGTCCTTTCTTCATTGGGAACAACACTTCTAAGCAGTCACTCATCAGTTTGGTCTTACCTCTAATCCACAAACACAGGTATACCCTACAGATGGACACATCCTGTCAGCTTCCCAAATGCAAACAAGGAACTGACAGTTAGTGGCCCTTTCTTTTACAGCAACCTTTCCAACATAGAAAGAATATCATTTTGATATGTTAGTAGGAGCTCCTATTTGTAAATGCAGCCTGCATCAACTTCTGATCAATTGCCTCCATCTCCCTAATGATGGTGCTGTTAATGAAAGTTATGGTGAAAAAGTTAAAGAAGACCTACCTTGAGTACTACAGGTAGCTGACCTAACTGTAGACCATATCCTCACCTCCCTCTCTACCTTGGCTTCCTCTCTGATATGGGCCAGCTTGCTACCACAAGGCTCCTAACTTCTAACAGAAAATCCCTTCATGACTGTGCCCACATGTGGAAAAGGTAAGAAAATAATTAAAAATATTAAAAATTACCTGCTGAAGTTGCCCTTGTGCTCTGTGAGGATGGACTGCGTACCTTGAGACCTGTGATGGGGCTGATTTTGGCCAAAAGTTGAAGGAGAGATGGCCAGGGTCAGGAGGAGGCAGCAGTTTGAGGCCTGATACAGGTCATGGGAGCAGCTGGTGATCTCCTGTGGGGCTGAGAAGCAGCACTGAGAAGTTATCAACAGCTGTGTGCTGCATTAGTGAAAACTAAAAGGGGATCAGATAAAAAAAAGCTCCTCATGGCAAAAAATGAGACATCAGGCTGGCTGATGGAGATAGGATTGGACTGATCAGCCAGACATCAGCTACTGCCATGGCTACTGCCTCCACTGTTGTCAGATTAGTGGCTGTGAAGTCTGAAATTCTGTACCATCATGTTGATATTAAAATGAGGCAGCAAATGCCCATGGGCCTTCGGAAAGCCTCCAGCGTGAAGATGGTCAGTAGGCCATGATCCGCTGATGGCACTGATGATGTCATCAGTGTTGTCAAATCACAGTAAAGGGAATTAATTAAAACATTTTAAAAAAGTAAAAAAATACACAAAAATAAAATGAAATCTCCGATCTAAGATTGGGGACCTCTGATAAAGTCCCCATAGAGTTTTTTGGTCCGAAGCACCCTGGCAACCCCAATGCCAACATATTTGAAACCACTCAAAATACATAACATTTAAGTGAAATGAACATAAAGGCAGAGATTAGGTACCTGCACTAACTCCTTGTTAGGGTTTAAAATTGTATTTTAAAGATTGTCCCCTTTTCCACTAGAAATTTTCGGGGTAAAACCTCCTCAAAACAGTTACATTGAAATAAAACAAGCACAGGGGGCATCTAAAGAAGGGCTGGGAACCTTGTCCAATCATGATTTTTTTGCAAAAATATTGTAGAATTTAAACTGTGAGCATTTAGGGGTAGATTTTTAAAAAAGCATGCGGGCATACATGTGCGCATGCTACCCGACGTGCACACATGGACGCCCCACTTTATAACATGCACACACAGATGCACACGTTATAAAATCGGGGGTTGGTGCATACAAGGGGGGGCACAATTGTGTATCCTGCACGCGCCAACGCCCGCGGCCTTCACCCGTTCTCTTCCCCCTAATCTAACATTCCCCCCCCTTCCCCTAACTTAACCCCCCCAGCCCTATCCTAAACCCACCCTGAGTTTTGTTTTACCTTCTGCATCTGCCTCTGGGCATGCGCAGGTTGCGCACGCCGGCAGCCTGCCGGCAAGCGATCCCCTGGCACAGTGGCAAATGGCCGCTGTGCTGGGAGCCTCTGACCCTGCCCCACGCTCGGACCACCCCACCATTCCCCACACCCCCTGCCCCTTTTTCAAAGCCCTGAGACTTAAACATGTCCCGGGTCTTTAGGCACATCACTGGGCCTTTATAAAATAGGCCTGGCATGCATAACCCCCCCTACACGTGTAAATCATCTGGATTTATGCGGGTAGGGCGTTGAAAATCCAGCCCTTTGTGCCAAGGGAAAGATTTTTTGGGATTTTATATCTATGGACATAAACTGGTAAAGAAAGATATGGAATGTTCTCATGGGATCTATAAAACATATTTTGAATGTTTTTAAAAGTTAAAATTATAATTTATTGCAAATCTGAATCCAATCCTGTTGTTTTTGAGGAGACCGTTCCAGGTTTTCTCTGGTTAAACTAATACCATCTACTCAGCAAAGATACACTTCAGGAACTGTCTCCTAGGAAATGGAAAAAGTAGCAGAGAGAAGAATCCAAAGACCCCCAGTTTTATTTGGTTCCAAAAGTTAACCAAGGCAATTTAAAAATAACCAAAATTATTTCCAAATTAAGTATATTACAGCAAAGGGGAATTTGAATGAGTGAGCTTTATGAAGATTTTACCTAGTTTTGGTGTTATTTCCACCAATGAGGTCATTAGAGTAGGTAACTGCTTACACGGAAAAGCTAGTGAGAGTTTTAGAATCCTAAGATATTTTCACTGGAACCTGTACAGAGCAGAGGTGCTGCTCTTGAGTACTGCTCTGAGTCCTACTTAAAGTTAAAAAACACATTTTAAAGGAAGTACAGTGAAAGGACACAGTAGAGTGCAAATTTGATGTTTGAATGAGAAATGTTTATTGGTAAAAGTTCCTGGTCAAGTTAAGAAAAGAGTAAAGTAACTTAAAGATAAATTCTACTGTACCACGGTATAACACAGCTTTGATAGTTCAGCTGGAGAGTCTGGAAAAGTGTCCGGTATGTGAAGAAAGTCACTGAATCCCAGAGTTAGTGCTGAAAAATTAGGAAATACCTTCTCTTAAATTTTTTTTGACCATCCCAAGCAGTGCTCTTAATGTCCTCATTGCACCTTGACAGTCTAACCTAAACCTAGTCTGATTAAAAGAGTGATTTAAGAAAAATTTAAACTTAAAAAGAGGCATTTGGGTAAAACTGATATATAAGACCAGAATTTACCTCAAACACCATAAGGAAGAGTTTTACCTAAATGTATTCCCACTAAGTAAGAATCAAGTGTGACATTGTACCGAAGGTATAAGGAAAATTTAAATAAAAAGAGTTACTGAATACCTTATTGAGACCACATGAAGGGTGAATGAAAGAGTGCCTGTCTGCATTTATAAATAACAACAGCACTGTTCTTCCTTTGAAAGTAGAGAAACCTGGCTTATGTTTTATTTTCTTTAGATAGACATAAAAGACAATAAGATGGCAAAGACACCTCACTAGGGAACATAACAGATGTCAGAAAAACTTCAGGGAAAGGGAAATAGAATCTCTTATTGTTTTATTAAAGCTAGGTTAGTTGGAAGAAGAGAGAACTTGCCAGCACACTGAAACAGTGAATGCTGGAAATGCCCACCTGCATCAAAGAGGATGACAGAGATAAGTGCATACACACCACCAAATATAACAAGCCTAAATAGACAGAGACCAGTAAGACACAAACAAGACAAAAAGTTTAGAAAAAAAAGAAATCTGACAACAAGAGATAGAATAAAGAAAGTGAGAAAAGTTAATTTAAAGAGAGCAAACACAATCAAAACAAATACAGAATCTTAGATACTTAACTGAACCTAAGAACTCAGAGTAGGAACGTCTTCATGAACCCGAGAAAACAAAATATGACACACAGAATCAATTCTTTAGTTACACAATAGTTGAAGTAATAAAACTAATTTAAAATTCAAGAAGAAAGGGTTACTTTTCTGATATAAGTAGAATGTTGGTTTATTGAAGTGCTTTATTCCAAAGTCCTAGGCAAAAAATAAGTGAAAGAAAGTTGATTTAATATTGTAAAAGGATTCTATATGAAAGTTTCTGACTTTAATTAACAAAGATATCTGCTAAAGTATTATTTATATTTATATTATTTATTTAAAATTATTTTTAGCCCGCACCCTTCAAAATTCAGGATGGGTTACAATACTACATGCAAAACAGAAAGTAATATGTATATACACAATCAGTTAAAATGAGCTATGAAATAAGATGTAAGACAAGGATCGCATGTAGGGTGAGAGTTCAAGAAACTGGGGACTCATTCTCATAAATTATTGCTGTGTTGTTGGAATGGAAATTAAGATGAAGTTGAGGGAAAGGCTATTGTGAAAAAGTGTGTTTTTAAAGATTTTTAAAAATCTTTTTTATTTTTGAGAAGTCATAAATGCTGTGGTAGGGTATTCCAGACTATGAGCCCAGCCAATGAAAATGCTTTTTCCCACATAGATGCTAATCTTGCTGTTCAGACAGAGGGAGGTTTCTAATAGTACTTGTAAAGATGATCTGAGCACTCTGGATGGCACAAAGAACTTAAGGGGGTTATTTTCCAACTCGCATTATGGCCTTTTCACATTCATTAAGGCATTTTTGCAAGCAAAAGACACCTTAATGCATGTGAAAATCACCATAACACATGGTGCAATGTTAATTTTTAAAAGGGGAGGAGCTGGGGGTGAGATTTTTGGAAAAGTGGGCTGGCTTTGCACTTTGCAAAGCCATATTGCGCAGTTTTAATGCTGAAAATAACTATACCTTTATCATTGGGGTTAAGCTGTGTGATATGCCCATAACTCAAATTGCGATTTTTTTGCAAATTGTGTTTTGGGCATTTTTAGACCGGGGAAGGGCCATGATATTGGGGGGGTTGGGGGGGGGGGAGGGAGAGAAAGAGGACTTCTGGTGATGGCACCATAGTAAGCAGCTATTTATGCTATTATAGGAGGCCCACCTAGTAACTCGAGGTGAGAATTAGTTAGAAGTGTAGGGGTTAAGGGCAACTTTGACATGCAGAGTGAGACATACGAATAGAACAGTATGCTCTTGTGAAGATTTGATGTCTTTTGGAGTGAGGAAACTCACACAAAGATGAGATTTGTACAATGTTCTCTCAACCTAGCTTAATGGACTCTCTACCTGGGTAACATCAAGCTAGGTTGAGAGAACATTGTACAAATCTCATCTTTGTGTGAGCTTCCTCACTCCGAAGGTCATCAAATCTTTACAAGTGAGCACTGTTCTGTTGTAAGGAAGACCTATATAAAGAACAATGCAATAGTCAAGGGAGGTTAGGATTAGTGATTTTAAAACTGTTCTAAAGTAGTTTGGGTCCAACAATGGCTTTAAGAACAAAGTAAGTGTAATTTATAGAATAGAGACTTTGTGACAGTTTTTATATGGGATTGCATGGAAAATGTCAAATTTAATTGTACATAGAGGCAGCAAACATTATTGGAGATGGCAGTAGACTGTGAATAATTTGTTTCATAAAAAATATAGTTATTTAATTTAATTTAATTTAAAAAGAATTAAATCCTTTTAGCTGAATTTTAAAATCCCTAGGTAGGGATGTGCAGCCAAAACGTTTTCGTTGCATTCGTGATTCGGATTCGTCAGGGCTCAAATGCGTTAAATTCGGTTGTATGGCGCCCCGATGCGTTAATACGGCGAGTTAAATTTGTGTCCCGGCTAAAATTAAAATTAACGACAACCCCCCACCCTCCTGACCCCCCCAAGACTTACCAAAACTTCCTGGTGGTCCAGCAGGGAATCCAGAAGCCATCCGTGCATTCGCACACCCTCGTTTGCCTGTTTCATCACGGCTCCAATAGCCTGTGTCACAGGAGCTACCGGTGCCATTGGTCAGCCCCTGTCACATGGTCACCGGCACCATCTTGTGCTCCTACCATGTGACAGGGGCTGACCAATGGCACCGGTAGCCCCTGTGACATAGTATGGGCAAAGGCTATCGGTGCCATTTTGAGTCCTGGCATTGGACGGCTGGCGTGCAGGAGGTCACTCCGGGACCCCCGTTGGACCCACAGGGACTTTTGGCCAGCTTGGGGGGGGGCTCCTGACCCCCACAAGACTTGCCAAAAGTCCAGCGGGGGGTCCAGGAGCGACCTCCTGCACACCGGCCGTCCGATGCCAATACTCAAAATGGCGCCGATCGCCTTTGCCCTCACTATGTCACACATAGTGAGGGCAAAGGCGATCGGCGCCATTTTGAAATGCGATCACTTTGCGTCTCAAGACGCAATCACTTTGCATCTCAAAATGGCACCGATCGCCTTTGCCCTCACTATGTGTGACATAGTGAGGGCAAAGGCGATCGGCGCCATTTTGAGTATTGGCATTGGATGGCCGGCGTGCAGGAGGTCGCTCCCGGACCCCTGCTGTACTTTTGGCAAGTCTTGTGGTGGTCAGGAGGCCCCCCCAAGCTGGCCAAATGTCCCTGTGGGTCCAACGGGGGTCCCGGAGTGACCTCCTTCACGCCGGCCGTCCGATGCCAGGACTCAAAATGGCACCGATAGCCTTTGCCCATACTATGTCACAGGGGCTACCGGTGCCATTGGTCAGCCCCTGTCACATGGTAGGAGCACAAGATGGTGCCGGTGACCATGTGACAGGGGCTGACCAATGGCACCGGTAGCCCCTGTGACACAGGCTATTGGAGCCGTGATGAAACCGGCAAACGAGGGTGTGCGAATGCACGGATGGCTTCTGGATTCCCTGCTGGACCACCAGGAAGTTTTGGTAAGTCTTGGGGGGGTCAGGAGGGTGGGGGTTTACATTTTTATTTAGGAGGCCGAATAAAACAGAAATCTGTTAAATATGTGGGGAGTCGTGATGCGTTTCGCCTCGCCACGTATTTAACAGATAGGACAAAATAAGTTGAGGATTACAAATACGTGGAAAACGGATGCACACCTCTATCCCTATGTGCTCCAAAGCTAGGAGATACATGAACAAGTGGGGCTGGTGCACACAACATGGATTTAATAAAGCTCTTATGTACCCATTCATCTCCCACTGTGCGCATATCAAAAGTTCAGAAAAAGAGGTGGGGTGGTGGGGTGGTCCGGGCAGAGTGTGGACCAAGAGATGTACATGCAAATATTTATGCAGTCATTCACACACTAGAGTCTCCTGCCGTATAACTTTACTACTGCTATGGATGATGTGTAAGTACAAAAACAAAATAATCTAGGCTAGTCAGTGGGCTTTTATGGTGGGGGGGGGGGCTAACAGGGGGAAAGGGAGGCTAATAAATTAGGGGATTGGTAAGTTCTATAGCTAAACTGGGAGAACTGGGAACAAACTAGGAAAAGAGGGTATGCCATTGGCTCGCATCCCTTGCAAAATTTCCTCAACTTATGTGGTAGACATGGGATTTGCACACACTTGTGTGTGTCCATTTTAAATTGTGCACACATGTTTGCACGTCTAGGCTATTTTATCATATACGCATATATATGTGTGTATGTTATAAAATGGACGCATCTCTGGATGCAAGGTGGCAAATGTGTGCACATGTGCGCCCAAGCACCAGTATTAAAATTACCATCCCTAGTTTTATCCCTGTTTTCCCTCCAAACTCTGGGAGACATAACTTGGTGAGTTGCAGAATTCTTACTTTAGTAGAGGAAACTGGTTTGGAGGAGGGCATTAGGTCTGCATAGTTTGTGTAACACCTGAAGTCCCAGTGACATCACAGCTACAGTTTTATAGTGTTAGGGTCTTCTTCACAAGGGAAATATGACCCACACTTATATCTCAGAAAGACCATCTTCAAGGGACATATGCAAGCCAAAACACAGCTTTGCATGGGCTCTTATTACCTACAAAACATATAGGCAAAATGAGTATTTGAGTTCTGTCACATTAAAGCTTCCAAGTATAAGCTATCAGCCTTGATGTTTCCATGACCTCACCCATCTACACTATTTTTAATTGGGAAAGACCCTAACACAGTAAGCCTGCAAAGCTTGGCAATCATATGAAGATGGGTCAGAAATGTAATCCTTCAGCTGCTTCCCATCAGACATCAGTTAAACTACATGAAGTTTCTAGAGTATATGTAGCTAAAAAGACCTACTAGAAACTGTTATCCTAAGGTCTTCTAAAACACAGGACACATACACTTACCAAAAGTATGGTTAGCTACCGACTGAAGGCTTTTTTCCTTAATGGTCAGGCATAAGGAATAAAAGCAAAGACCAAAAAATAAAAGTTCACACGTGCATGCTTTCATTAAACCCAATAAATAGCTTATGGATATGGGTTACCTACAGATTCTATGTCATCAGGAACAGGCAGAACCAGTCCAGGAGTTATTCTTATTGAAAGCAATAGGAATAAACCCTGGACTGGCTAGTCCCTGATGAATGAAGCCACAGCTAATCCTATTATTGACCAACTGTACATAATATTTATGAGGCAAAAATATACATCTCCCACAACTTTACAAAGAATGTACATGCAAATATGTAGTAAATATACATGAGTAATTTCACTATTTATTTTATAAAAATTAATGAGTAAATTATATGATGGTGACTTTTAAACAGGTGTGCGGGCGCACATGTGTGTGTGTTTGTTGGTCTGCACCCAGGGAAACAGTCATTTTATAACATATGCACATAAATGCATGGTTGATATAAAATAGCCTGGATATGTGTACATGTGCTCAATTTTAAACAGATGCATGCATGTGAACATAAATCCTGTATCTACTACGCAAGTAGAGAAATTTATGAGGGTTGTACGCCAACACTATTCGCTGTTTTCCCAGTTCACTCAGTTAAGGGATAGGACTTCCAATCCCCTTATTTTAATAGCCTCCCTTCCCTCCATTACCCTTAACCCTTTAAACCCAAGTGAATAATTTAAATTATTTTGTTTTAAAACTAACATGTCATCCATAGCAGAAGTAAATTTGTGCAGTCTGGTCTATGCAGGTGCACGTACAAGTGTGAAACTCAGAATGTCCAAGGTCTTCCCAGACCATACCCTCTCCTCGCCCCTTTTTCTAAACTTTTATTTGTGTGCGCAGTGGGAGATACACCTATATATGGGACACTCATAAAATCAGCTCATCATATGCCGGTCCAAACTGTGCACATAGCTTCCAGTTTTCGTATGCATGCAAACCCTTCCGCTTTAATCGTGTATTAACATGGCTTTTACTTGCAAATGTTTGTATATAAAGCAAGTCTCAGAAGAACATAAACATATAGGGGCAGATTTTCAAAGGCTACGTGCGTAACATACGCATGTAACCTGAGAAAATCTGCCCCTGTGCACGCCGAGCCTATTTTGCATAGGCTTGCCGGTGCGCGCAAGCCCAGGGACGAGTGTATGTCCTGGGGCTTGCAAAAAGGGGCGGGGAATGGGCGGTCCGGGGGTGGGGGTGGGGGCATGACCGGAGCCTCCAGGCGCAGCGGCCATTTTCCACTGTGCCCGGGATCGTGGGCTAGCTGTCGGGTGGCATGCATAAGCTACGCCTGCTGATAGGCAGGCACAACTTACCTGACAAAGGTAAGGGGGGGTTCTAGGTAGGGGAAGGGAGGGGAAGGGAGGGGAAGGTGGGGGGAGGCAGAAGGAAAGTTACCTCCGAGGCTGCTCCGGAGCGGCCTTGGAGGGAACGGAGGAAGGCTGCGCAGCTCAGTGAGCACAAGTTGCACAATTGTGCACCCCCTTGCGTGCGCCGACCCTAGATTTTATAACATGTGTGCGGCAGGTTGAACGAACAAATCTATGTCTGCGTGCACCTTTTAAAATTTGGCCCATAAGATATACCATACTGGTCAGACCAAGCATCCATTAAGCTCAGTATCCTGTTTCTAACAGTGGCCAATTCAAAACACAAGAACCTGGCAAATCTCAGGCTACTATTGGTTATTAAATAATAGCATTTTATGTATTTTTTCTCTAGGAACTTATCCAAATCATTTTTAAACCCAGTTACACTAACTGCAGTAATCACATCCTCTGAAATGAATTACAGAGCTTAACTATGCGCTAAAGTGAAAAATAATTTTCTTCGATTTGTTTTAAATAAAGTACATGCTAACTTCATGGAGTGCCCCCTAGTCCTTCTATTATCTGAGAGAGTAAATAACTGGTTTGCATTAACTTGTTCAAGTCCTTTCATGATTTTGTTGACCTCTATCATCACCCCTCGGTCGTCTCTTCTCCAAACGGAACAACCCTAATTTCCTTAGGCTTTCCTCATAAGGCAGCCGTTCTATGCCCATTATCATTTTGGTCGCCCTTCTCTGCACTGTCTCCAGTGCAACTATATCATTTTTGAGATGCGGCAACCAGAATTGCACCAGTATTCAAGATGTGTTCTCACCATGGAGCAATACAGAGGCATTATGATATCCATTCTTTTTGTTTGCCATTCCATTCTTAATAATTCCTAACATTCAGTTTGCTTTTTTGATTGCCACAGCTCACTGAGCTGATGGTTTCAATGTATGATGCCTAGATCTCTTTCTTGGGTAGTAACTCCTAAGATAGAACCTAACATTGTGTAACTACAGCAAGGGTTATTTTTCCCTATGTGTATCACTTTGCACTTGTCCACATTAAATTTCATCTGCTCTTTGAAAGCACAATCTTCCAGTCTTGCAAGCTTCTCCTGCAATTTATCACAATCTGCTTGTGATTTAACTCTCTGCATAATTTTCTGTCACCTGCAAATTTGATCACCTCACTTCTCATACCCCTTTCCAGATTATTTATAAATATATTAAAAAACACTGTCCAAGTACATATCCCTGAGGCACTCCACTGTTTACCTTTTTTCACTGTGAAAACAGACCATTTAATCCTACACTCTGTTTCCTGTCTTTTAACCAGCATGGAATCCACAAATGGACATCGCCTCCTATTACTTGATTTTAAAGTTTTCTTAGAAGCCACTCATGCAGGACTTTGTCGAACACCTTCTGAAAATCCAAAACACACATCTACTGGTTCACCTTTGTCCTCATGTTTATTCACCCCTTCAAAAAAAGTAGAGATTTGTGAGGCAGGGCTTCCCTTGGGTAAATTCATGCTGGCTGTGTCCAATTAAACAATGTCTATCTAAATGTTTTGTGATTTTATTCTTTATAACAGTTTACATGATTTTTCCCAGCACTGAAGTCAGGTTCACTTGTCTATTGTTTCCAGGATCACACCTGGAGCCCTTTTGAAATATTGGGGTTACATTGGCCATCTTCCTGTCTTCAGGTACATCGGATGATTTTAATGATAAGTTACAAATTAATTAAAATAGATCTGAAATTTTATTTCTTAGTTCTTTCAGATCCCTGGGGTGTATATCATTTGGTCCAGGTGATTTACTTCTCTTCAGTTTGTCATTCTGGCCTACCACATCTTCCAGGCTCACCATGATTTGAATCATCACCCTTGAAAACTGTCTCCAGAATCGGTATCTCCCCAACATCCTCTTCAGTAAACACCGAAGCAAAGAAATATTTTAATCTATCCACAATGGCCTTATCTTCTCCAAATGCCTCTTTAACATCTCGATCATTTAATAGTGCAGCCAATTCCCTCACAGGCTTTCTGCTTTGGATATATTTTAAAAAGTTGTAATTGTGAGTTTTTGCCTCTCTGGCCAACTTCTTTTCAAATTCTCTCTTAGCCTCTCTTATCAATGTCTTACATTTATCTTGCCAATGCTTATGCCTTATCCTATATTTTTCTGATGAATCCTTCCTCTAATTAATGAATGAAGATCTTTTGGATAAAATAGCCTCTTTCATTTTACTTTTTAGCCATGTGGCAATTGTTTGATCGTCCTTCCATCTTAATGCATGGAATACATCTGGACTGTGCTTCTAGAATGGTATTTTTTAACATTGAGAAGCATTCAGTAAAAGACAGTGTGAAACCCAAAGGGAAACTCCAAAAGATGTAGTAGAACTTATTCTCCCATATATAAATATATATTTAAAAATGCCATCATAATAGACACTACTGGTACTTAGAACTTCATTGTCTTATATATAATCATCTGCACAGTTTGTGATTTTTTTCAAAATAATTTTTTTGTAAGTTGCATTTAAAAACTTCTCTGTGCTTAGCGCCAGATTTTATAACATGCACGCAGGCAACCTGGTGCTCACAAATCCACGCCCAATTATATAACATGTGCACGCAGCCACACACATGTTATAAAATCTGATGTCGGTGCACATAAAGGGGTGCACACTTGTGCACCTTGCGCGTGCCAAGCCCTAGGGGAGCCCCGATGGCTTTCCCCGTTCCCTCCGAGGATTTTAGAGTGCCCTCGGAGGGAACAGGGAAATCCATCGGGGCTTCCCTAAGGCTCGGCGTGCACAAGGTGCACAAGTGTGCATCCCCTTGTGCGCACTGATTTCAAATTTGCAGGTGAGAGAGTGGCCTTGGAGGGAACTTTCCTTCCGCTCCCCTCCACCTTCCCCTCTTTGCTCCTATCTAACCCACCCCACAGCCTTACCTAAATCCCCTCCTACCTTTGTTGTCCTTTTTTATACCTACCTCTGGCAGGCGTAACTTGCGAGCACCGGCCAGCTGCCGGTGCGCGATCCCCCGGCACGGCCGCCATGCAAAGGCCTTGGTCTCGCCCCCAGACCGGCACCCCGCCCCCTTCCCGCCCCTTTTTCAAAGCCCCGGGACATACGCGCATCCCGGGGCTTGCACGCGTCAACAAGACTATGCAAAATAGGCTCGGCATGTGCAGGGGCACTTTCTCGGGGTTATGCGCATAAGTTACGCATGTAACCCTTTGAAAATCTTCCCCTTAGTTTTCAGAAGATACATGTCCTGTCCCGACACGGTCTGCATTTCAAAACTGGAATTTCTGCATCAGGGGGTAATCTGGTTGCAATATTCTACTTTTTCAATTACATTAAATGACAGCGTTTTGATGAAATGGCACCAATTTTACCGGACCATGTCAGGACAGGATATGCATCTTCTGAACACTAAGCACAGATACGTTTTTAAATGCAACTTACAAAAAAATTATTTTGAAAAAAATTGCAAACTGAGCCAGAGTCAATGAAGGCCTAAGTACCGGTAGCGTCTATTATGATGGCATTAATAAAAATATATTAATATATGGGAGAGTACGTTCTACTACTTTTTTTAACAATGTCCACACCTATTGCACATAGCATATCTTCCTAACTGTATCATGTCTGGATGAAGTGAAGCTCTGCTTATGAAGCCTAATTTCCAACTATGGGATGTGGACCTTCTGGTAATGGAGGTAAGGAAAATCCAGCATATTTTATTTAGAAAGGAGTTATGAAGAATGGGGTTCTACCAAAAAGAATGAAACTGGGAAGAAATCCACCACCAGCAATGTGGTCTCCCACAATAACAGAAATGAACATGACCTGAGTCACAATTGGCAAGCCCTAAACTCCAGGCAAAAAAGAAACAGGCCAGGAAGAGGGGCCTACAATCAAATTTCAGAGACTTCTTAGAGAGGTGTGGGAGAGCTCTCATCCTGAAGGCCACCAAGATGAGCTGTGTTGTAAAAAAGACATTTAAGGAGCTTGGATTTCATGGCTGTGATAATGACTGTGATACATAATAAATATATAAGTATCTTTGTTGGGATATTCAATCATGCTGAAGGCAGATAGGATCAGCTGTAAATAGCCACACTACACTGTCTGCCCTCTGTTTGTGCATGCATGTTGGTGATAAAGTAATGCATAATAGAAGCTTTTATACCCATGGAAATGCTGGAAGTTCATTGCATAGCAATAAGGTTCTAGACTTTAGGATCCTGATATTCAAAGCTAATTAGCCAGATAACAATATAACAGTTTGTAGCCATTTTCTTAGCCGGATAAGTAGTGTTTTTTGAGACTTATCCGGCTAAGTGGCAAAAAAGCCACCACTTACCCAGAAAAGTCAAAATGGTTCTGGATAATTGGCACAAATCTCTTAGATATGAGTATTTGGGCTCATAATTTTAATCATTAACATGTGGAGGTTTAACTTGTTTAATTTCCTTAGCACTTTTCGGCTTTTATGCATGTATGTCATCAAATTATGTAATATGCATGCGTGAAGGAAATTATCCATTTTACCAATGAGTCCTCCAGTTTGTCCAGTTTTTCTCTAGGTCATCAAGCCCATCCTGGTTCTTCAATATGAACTCCCTCCACTTTACCCTGACCCCTCAATTAGACAGGATTTGGTTATAAAGAATTTTATTCTCACTTACCCTAGAAAATTAGTAGGTATAAATATATGCAGGTAGCCCCCGGTGGAGTTAAGATGGCCGCCTGATAGCAGCACATTTCAACAGCTCCCGCTTTGTTGTTCTTACTTTTTCTACTGCAATTGGAATGCCCCCGAAACGCAAAGGGAAGGTGAGGGTTTTCCCCTCAACACCCTCACTCCCAGCCGGACAACGCACCATCATTGAAAGTACTCAACTTTACCTGAAAGGAGAGAAGCTGATCCCCACTGATGAGTCCGGTAAAGAGGCCACCTCCTCGTCTGGGGAACTATCACTCAGCCCTCTGGAGTTAAGGGTTCCACACGCAATTTCATCCTCACTACCGTCTGAAACTGCGTTGGAAACCCCGTGCGGACGGTGCTCGGAGGAGACCATGGAGGGCACAGCGGTGATGGTGGAGTTTGAAAGTATAACATCAAAGCAAGGAGGAGACACAGCCCAGGGTGCGGCAGTGATTCAGGGAACGGAGCAACGTGAAAGCGGTAAGACTGTTCCTGCTTCAGCAACAGATTCTTCCATACTTACTGTTACTCAGGAGAGCCAACCAGGTATTGTGTTTCCGTCCAAGCCGCCTGTGGTAACCTTGGACACAATTTGGGAATTAATGGCCCAGTAGAATGTGGCACTCCAGTCATGTATGGCTCAAATTTCCCAAATTTCCTCTAGAATGGACTTAGTGACTCAAGATCCCAACAGGAAAATAAATGAGCAAGGAAATAAAATTCAGGTTATTGAGAACCAGCTAAAAGATATTCAAACTATGCAATCTACTACAATTTCAGACTGCACTAACCGTAATAGGAAAATAGAAATGTTGGAGAACCGATTTAGAAGATTTAATCTAAGATTGTTAAATTTTCCCAAGATCGTAGGAGAACTACCAAGGGTTACTTTAAGGAGATATTGAAATTCTGCATATATCCCTTGAAGATATACCGGCATTGAATAAGGTATATTTTTTGCCTTATCAGCAGTCAAGAGATAACAGGATAAATAACCAATTCGATATTGAGAACTTGACAGACTTTTTGGAATTGTGGAGCGAGCCACTTTGTTAGTTTCTTTTATTTATGAAAAATATATTGGGACAATTATGAGAAGTTACTTCCAAAATATGGAGGCCCATTTTATGGGGCAATTTGTCCAGATCTTTCCGGACCTGGCCAAAGCTACGCAAGAACGTAGGAAGGGTTTCCTGGTATTAAGGCAGGAAACTAGAGCTCTTGGGGCCAGCTTCCAGCTCAGATACCCATGCAGATGTATTGTTAAATTTAATAATTGTACTTATGTCTTCCTTATACCGGAACATCTCAAGACGTGGCTTAATTCCCAAAGAAGGGTGATAAGTACTTTATCACCCATGGTTAGTCCTATTACTTAACCTGTATTAAGGGGTAAAGAAATATCAGGCTATGACCAGTTTCTTTTTTTTTTTTCCTTTGATGTTGATATTATGGCTTCCTACAATTACCACTCCACCCCCCGATATTATCTCGTGGACTAATGTATAAGACTAGAATTCCTCTGTTTGATCATGTTTAAATTTATATTCCACTGTATTACTGTACAAAGAACATAAATTGCTTTGTAACATTTTGAAAATGAATAAATAAAAAAAAATATATATATATATGCAGGTAACATTCATATGCGTGTCGCATTGGAAAGTTTTAAATTAGAAACTTAAATATGTAAATGTTGCCACTGCCCTGAAACACTCCTGGCCTGCCCCTTTTTTATACAAGGAAATTTATTCATGCACTATTACTTGCACATTAATGTTTGAGGTTTATAAAATACCTTTATGCGAATATGTGCTATTTGCGCGTGCATCTGCTAATCTGTTCTTTTGCAATACTTTGAAAAGTTGTCTTTAAGGGTTTTCACCTCTTTTTATAGACCTGTAATGGTCTGCAAAAAGCTATTTCAATTCACACATTAGTGCTACAAATAGTAACTATTTCTGCACGTCTCTGTTTTCACCACACTGCATAATAGCCCTCATCCGCAGTGTGTCAGCACAGCTTGGGTGCACTTCATCTCTTCCTGCTTTTCCTGCTGCCAATCTCTTCCTGGGCCCTGGAGCTGCACTCAGCATGCCTCTCCTTCCTGTGTTCCACTACAGTCGAATTAGACCTGTCAACATCAAACCCCATTTTACCAGATCATCCAAGGGTAATCTTTGCTTCTGGCCCTGACACAATACTTAGTCAAGATCATTTTTTTTGTTCGCCCGCTTTCAGTTTTAATGGAAGCCATGCCGAGCCACAACCTACGTTGGAGCTGGCCTGACTCTATATAATGCAGGTAAGTTTCTGTAGAGGGAAGCTCTAATGAATTTATTTAGCTGATAAGATTATCCAGCACAGTTTCTTACCTAAAAGCTATCAGCAGCTCTTTTCCACTCTTTTTCATTCTTTTCAACTGTTATTACATTTATGATCTGCATTTTTTAGATATTTTCTGGAGGGGAAGAGATGAGCAACAGAATTAAGTAGCTATCCCTTGACTGGCTCACTATTAGGGGTGGGAATTAATTTGCAATGAAATAGGAAATATGACAATATATCCTATTTTGTTGAATTTTGGGAATTTAAGAAAATGATAGGAAAAAAACAAAATTGTGTGTTTTTTTCTATTGATTTTTTGGGGTCAGATTAAAAAATCACATTTAAAAAAATGATGCCCTTTGCCCCTACTATGTGATAAGGGCTGCTCAATGGCACAGGTAGCCCCTGTCACATGGTAAGGGTAAAGGGCAGCTCGCACTACTTTGATAATGGCAGCCACCTGCCCAGGAGTGGGAGGTCACTCCTGGACCTTCAATAGACCACCATGGATTTTGGGTGAGTATTGGAGGTATCAGGATGGTTGGCACTCCATTTTGAATAAATGGGAAGAGTTGGGGGAATTCTGGGGTTGTTTATTTTTTTAAAAACAAAACGAGAATGAAAAAAATGATCTGGGGGTGGATCCGAAATACACCCACTTCCAGAACAAAAAAAAAAAAAAAATCATGCTACCATCCCTTCTCACTAGTGCTCCCTTGAAAAACATTTGTCTGCTTTGATGCTGATAAACTTCAAATGGAACTGCTATATCATCCCTGTTTCCTATGTTAATTCAAAATAAACTATCCTAAATATAATTTCAATTTAGTGGGAGGTAGTACATAGATAAATTCAACAGTATCTGCTGGCTGACAAACTGTAAGCACAAGAACTGATTTTTCCCACTGCAAAGTATGTTGTACTTAAAAGTACAGGTCAATAAATGATGGTCAAAGAATGAAATTTAAAATAATAGAATAGCATAGTATCCAATGACAGATAAGGTCTGATTAGATCAAATAGCTAGCCCATTTTAATTCCACTGTTTCATTACTATTTTGGGGAGATAAGAACAGAAATTACCAGCCTTAAATCAGAATCAGCTCCCCCATGATTTTCACTCAAGCTTTCAGCCATGTTTCTACCACTACCCTTTATATCTGTCCCAAGCATGTTTAGATTTGACTGTTTTAAGCAAACATATTCTCTTGTAATATTTAGCCACTGAAGTAAGTGTGCTATGTTATTTTAGGATCAATTTGGTTTACTGCTGAATAAAAGAAGAATAAGAATCATTTCAATGGGAAAAAAAACCCCCAAAAACCCTCTCACTGAGTCTTGACTAAATATTGTTTTTAACTGAAATGATGCTTGAAAATTTTGCAACCTCACTTGAACTCAATTAACATGACATTTGCTTGGGGATGTGAATTTTACTTGGTTGTCTGTTTCCGTTCTGCCTACCTTCCTCTAGATGTCGAGAAACCTATAGTGTGTGACTTAAAAGAAAAAAACAAACACAAGTACAGTAAGCCTTGATATCCTTGATATAACTACAACATCACTCTCCGCTTTGATAGTGTGTGGGGTGGGGGGGTGGAAAGTGGTATTGGACTCAGGTGACAATCAACACCGGCCCTGACTTTTATGGTTTGGGGTACAGATACACAGACATAAGGGAAAAATGCACAGGACTGCTTCTATTGCCTTGTCCATATGCAAAGAGCAGCATTGCTTGGATTTTCAAGAAGGCTCATCACCCAGTAAACATTGGGTAGCATGCACAGCATAGCAGATACAACCATAAGAAGCTTGCTGGATAGACTGGATGGACCATCATTACTATGTTACTATATGTTACTTTGCTACTTCTGAAATTTGATGAAACTGACGAGCATTGTCTGTCCTATCTGTGTGGCACTAGAAATCTTTTTATTTATGTATATGCTTATTTGTTTATTTGCTTGGCAATAGCTACAGTAATACTTATTGTTCTTATATAAATATGAAAAAATTATCAACTGCTTGGTTCAAAAGCTTACATAAAATATGAGAGGATTTGGCAGCTTATCACTCTGCTATGTATTACTCTGTGTTACAGTCGAAGACTTAAGTGTAGCATTTAAACCTATTGACAGTATGCACAGTTTTCACTTCTCTGGGGAATTTTTTTTTTTCAGGCTTTTTCACTAAACAAAATTATACAAAAGTAAGAACAGAGAAAATCTTGGAATATGATTTTAAATAACATAATAGTACCAAACACACAAAGTAGTGGAGTCATGTTTATAGAGCAAAGTTACAGAAGCTTTTATAGAACAGAATGTTCAGGTTCTCTATAATGCTTACTTAAAGATATCCCCATGAACAAGACTATTGAGGGCACTGTAAATGTTATTTATTTACTTTTAGCTACCACTTTAAGAATATAAGAACATAAGAATTGCCATACTGGGTCAGTCCAAGGGTCCATCAAGCCCAGTATCCTGTTTCCAACAGTGGCCAATCCAAGTCACAAGTACCTGGCAAGTACCCAAACATTAAATAAATCTCAAGCTACTATTTCTAATAGCAGTTTATGGATTTTTTCTCTAGGAACTTATCCAAACATTTTTTAAACCTAGTTATACTAATATTTACAATCAAAACCAAATATCTGTCAAACCTTTAACAATATTATCGCTAGAAACATTTTATACAGGGTAAGCATTAGCGATGTGCATTCGTTTTGAATGAATGTGCAATCCGCAACGTATAGGTCCCTATTCATTGCATTCATAGGGTTCTGAAACATATGGCGAACCCCCACGAATGCAATGTATCATTAATGAATAAAAGCCCACCCTCCTGACCCCCCCCCCCCCCCCCAAAGACTTGCCTAAAGTCCCTGGTGGTCCAACCGGGGTCCTGGAGCGATCTCCTGCACTCAGGCTATCGGCTGCCAGTATTCAAAATGGTGCCGATAGCCTTTGCCCTTACTATGTCACAGGGGCTACTAGTGCCATAGGTCGGCCACTGTCACATGGTAGGAGTACAAGATGGCGCCGGCTGTCCATTGCTGCTACCATGTGAAAGGGGCCAACCAATGACAATCAGGCCGATACAGTAAAGCGCGGCCGCAGTTACCCCGTTTCTAAACCGCTGTGTACTCACAATTTCGCCACATAAGTCTAACCCACGATTCACTATCTGTTTTTACCGATCCTTACCGCTTCTTTAACTTGACGCGTATCCCTTTCCGCCCGCGGTATGTATATGTATGTAAATGATCCGAGTAGCTATTCCCTCCCATACAGTAAAGTGCGCCCCGACTATCGCCTTTTTAGCCTGCTATCTTGCCGCGTCTTTAAACTACTAATTTACCGCCTACTCTGACCCTTGCATTAGTGTGGTTCACTGGTTGCTCAGCATATTCAATTTAAAGCTTTAACCTTGGTATTTAAGGCTCAGCATGATCCCATACATTCCATTGTCTGTATTCACAAGAATGTAATTATCTGATTCTACCACCAAAAGCCGCCCAGTCTCAAATCAACCCAATCCACAGAAAAAAAAATGCTTCTCGCACTTAGCCGCCCAGTCCCAAACCAACCCATTCCACAGAAAAAAAATGCTTCTCACACTTAGCCGCCCAGTCCCAAACCAACCGAAACCACAGAAAATAAAATGCTTCTCGCACTTAGCCGCCCAGTCCCAAACCAAACCAACGCAATCCAATCCAAGCCCAAGCAGAGAGAGACAAAATTTCACAGTCCCAAACTTTCCCCCAGCCCCTGCTCACCTGCCCTGGCCACGGCCACGCAAGCCCCCAGCAGCAGCAGTAGAAGTAGAAGGGCGGCGAGAGAGAGCAGCTTCAGCAGCCCCGCGGAAAAGATGAATACGTGCATGCCTGTAGGTCCAATATGGGCGCTCAAGGCAGCAAAGGCGCATGCGCACTCGCCATGACCTCCGATGTCCAGCCAGTCACGGCATGTGCGCATGCGCCTTCGCTGCCTTGAGCATCCATATTGGATGTGCAGGCGTGCACGTATTCACTTTAGCCGGCAGGGCTGCTGAAGCCGCTCTCTCTCGCCGCCCTTCTACTGCTGCTGCAGGGGGCTTGCGTGGCCGAGGCCAGGGCAGGTGAGCGGGGGCTGGGGGAAAGTTTGGGATTGTGAAATTTCATCTCTCTCTGCTGGGGCTTGGATTGGGTTGGGTTCGTTTGGTTTGGGACTGGGCGGCTAAGTGTGAGAAGCATTTTTTTTCTGTGGATTGGGTTGGTTTGGGACTGGACGGCTAAGTGCGAGAAGCATTTTTTTTCTGTGGATTGGGTTGGTTTGGGTTGCGCTCCCTGCCTCCGATCGCCGGCTGCTGGGGCTTGCTGGCACCGGGCGCTCAAGGCAGCGGGGTCTGTAAGAGAGCCATCTACTTCCTGGTACCTGTCATTTCAAACATCATTTGAAATGACAGGTACCAGCGCACCCAGGATATTGTATAGGCGCTTTATAGCGCCTATACAGTAAAATGGATTGCGCTTCATGGACGCGCGTTGGACGCGGGTTGGACGCAGCTTGCATTTGCATGCCATTTAAATACAGTAGCGAGCGGTAGGTGATCCGAACTGTGCATGCGGCAAACGTGGGTGCGCCGGGCACTAACGCACCTCTTTCTACCGCCCCTTATTGTATCAGCCCGAATGGTAGCCCCTGTGACATAGTAAGGGCAAAGGCTATCGGTCCATTTTGAATACTGGTAGCCAACGGCCCAAGTGCAGGAGATTGCTCCAGGACCTCCACTGAACCACCAGGGACTTTTGGCAAGTCTTGGGGGACTCAGTAGAGTTGGGGGTTGTAGTTAATTAAATTTAAAGGGTTGAGTTGGGGGGTTTTTCAACTTTAATGGGAAACAAATACCATATGTAACTAATGGACGAATCGGGGTCCCCCAAAAACGGATGCAATGGATTTGGGTCCCGACAAATACGAATACTGAATCAGACGAATCCGTCACTGCTGCACATCCCTAATAAGCAGCCTTCTTGATAATTCAGACAATGCTACTTGAACATACTGGAGTACATTTTAAAAAACAGTGCGCGCGAGTACTTTTGTTTGCGCACCAGGCGCAAACAAAAGTACGCTGGATTTTATAAGAATCGCGCGTAGCCACATGTATCTTATAGAATCCGGGGTCGGCGCGCGCAAGGGGGTGCACATTTGTGCAACTTGCTTGCGCCAAGCCTGGCGCACGCTGCCCGTTCCCTCCGAGGCCGCTCTGACATCGGTGCGGCCTCGGAGGGAACTTTCCTTCCCCCCCCCCGCACCTTCCCCTCCCTTTCCCTACCTAACCCCCCCCCCCCCGACCCTATCTAACTCCCCCCCCCCCTTATCGTTGTAAAAGTTACGCCTGCCTCTGGATGCTGGTCTTGATGGACCCTTGCTCTGACCCAGTATGGCAATTCTTACTTTCTTATGTTATGTTCTTAAAAGGGTGCATGGGGATATTACTCTTGACAGAAGATATGGGGTTTACTAACCTTAACTAATTAGCCTTGATGCTTTTGACACAGATGCAAAGTGGTCTTAACAATTTAAAATCAGCAAACAACAAAATTGATCTTAGCCATCTTTATAAAATCAGTAAGTAAAATTTGGAGAGCACTGATACAGGCCGTATGTTTAATAAAAATGAATACAAATAGAACTTTTTTTCTGCTATGCAGTACAATAATTCTCTGTCTCCAAGAAACTAGGCTATGCTGCATCATACAGCAATCAGATATTGGTCACAGTGAACTATTTTTTTTTGCCAGCTTTTGATTGATATCTACTGAAACTGGAAAGCCTACCTACATTTTATGTGATTATTTACCTGTTAGTGTCATTTATAAAACTTTTATCAACATAGAAATATGTAAAATATTAATAAAGTAGTTTACCCTAAGGAGGCAAACAGCAGTAAAATATTGATTTTTCCTAAATATCTATTATCAAAAAAGAAAATATTTTTCTGCTTTTTGATAAGTTTTTAGACTTTCCTAAAGTCAGCTGCAAGATTTTGAATAAAGTTATTTGGATGGGCTAGCCTGGTGGCTCAGTGACAGTGCTGCATACTGTTATGCAAAGGATCTAGGTAAGATTCCCAGGCCAGGACTTCTGCTCTCCAAGCCAGATGGGCAGAAGTGATAGCTAGTGGCCAGGCTTAGGGTATGTATTAGCCAGGTTCTGGTAGGAGCTAGGAGTTTTGGCCATTTTAAGAAGACTGTCATAGATATAGCTGACCTGAGTTGGGGGTTTGGCATTTAAATTAGGGAGAAAAAGCATGATTAATTGTGAAGTTCATGGCATGATAAAATAATATTTTTTGTCAATATGCAGGGTTGATTTAGCCACTAGGGATGTGAATAGTTTTCCATATCGTCTTAACGATAGAAATCGTGTGGCAGGGCAAGAAAATCGTCTTAGGCACGATTTTTTAGTTAAAAAATCGTTAAAAATCGTTTTTTCCGATTAGTGCGCACTAACGGGAGTTAGTGCGCACTAACTGGGAGTTAGTGCGCACTAACTGAAAATGATACAATTTGACACTTTTCAGGTCAGTTAAGGTCAGTTTAGGAATGAATATGTATTCCTATTGGCTGCCCTCTTATTTATTCATGTTACCAAGTTTCCTACTGACAGTATATGGGGGATGGGAAATGGAAACAGTTGGTAGCTTGACAAAACAAGTAATGTGATCAGTCAATGTGACTAGAACTTGTGCCCTAACCCTGATACCAGGGGTATTGTGATCTTCCTGCACACAGTGCCCTATCCCTATTAATACCAGGAGTGTTGTGATCTTCCTGCACACAGTGCCCTATCCCTAATACCAGGGGTGTTGTGATCTTCCTGCACACAGTGCCCTATTCCTGATACTGGGGGTGTTGTGATCTTCCTGCACACAGTGCCCTATTCCTGATACCGGGGGTGTTGTGATCTTCTTGCACACATCCCGGTATCAGGGATAGGGCACTGCATGCAGGAAGATCACAACACTCCTGGTATTAATAGGGATAGGGCACTGCATGCAGGAAGATCACAACACTCCTGGTATTAATAGAGATAGGGCACTGCATGCAGGAAGATCACAACACCCCTGGTATCAGGGATAGGGCACTGTGTGCAGGAAGATCACAATACCCCGGAGGAGTGAGGGTCAGGCAGCTCCCCCCTGTCTGTGAAGCCAGCCTCTCACTAGTAATGCAGGGAGGGAGCTGTCTCAGACTTCACCATCCTCCCCCCCCCCCCCTTACCCACACACCATTCACTAGCTGGGACATGGGGGAAGTCAGGAGTGAGGGTCAGGCAGCTCCCCCCTGTCTGTGAAGCCAGCCTCTCACTAGTAATGCAGGGAGGGAGCTGTCTCAGACTTCACCATCCACCCCCCCCCCTCACCCACACACCATTCACTAGCTGGGACATGGGGGAAGTCAGGAGTGAGGGTCAGGCAGCTCCCCCCTGTCTGTGAAGCCAGCCTCTCACTAGTAATGCAGGGAGGGAGCTGTCTCAGACTTCACCATTCTCACCCCCCCCCCCTCACCCACACACCATTCACTAGCTGGGACATGGGGGAAGTCAGGAGTGAGGGTCAGGCAGCTCCCCCCTGTCTGTGAAGCCAGCCTCTCACTAGTAATGCAGGGAGGGAGCTGTCTCAGACTTCACCATCCTCCCCCCCCCCCCCACCCACACACCATTCACTAGCTGGGACATGGGGGAAGTCAGGAGTGAGGGTCAGGCAGCTCCCCCCTGTCTGTGAAGCCAGCCTCTCACTAGTAATGCAGGGAGGGAGCTGTCTCAGACTTCACCATCCACCACCCCCCCCCTCACCCACACACCATTCACTAGCTGGGACATGGGGGAAGTCAGGAGTGAGGGACAGGCAGCTCCCCCCTGTCTGTGAAGCCAGCCTCTCACTAGTAATGCAGGGAGGGAGCTGTCTCAGACTTCACCATCCTCCCCCCCCCCCCACCCACACACCATTCACTAGCTGGGACATGGGGGAAGTCAGGAGTGAGGGTCAGGCAGCTCCCCCCTGTCTGTGAAGCCAGCCTCTCACTAGTAATGCAGGGAGGGAGCTGTCTCAGACTTCACCATCCCCCCCCCCCCTCACCCACACACCATTCACTAGCTGGGACATGGGGGAAGTCAGGAGTGAGGGTCAGGCAGCTCCCCCCTGTCTGCGAAGCCAGCCTCTCACTAGTAATGCAGGGAGGGAGCTGTCTCAGACTTCACCATCCTCCCCCCCCCTCACCCACACACCATTCACTAGCTGGGACATGGGGGAAGTCAGGAGTGAGGGTCAGGCAGCTCCCCCCTGTCTGTGAAGCCAGCCTCTCACTAGTAATGCAGGGAGGGAGCTGTCTCAGACTTCACCATCCTCCCCCCCCCCCCTCACCCACACACCATTCACTAGCTGGGACATGGGGGAAGTCAGGAGTGAGGGTCGGGCAGCTCCCCCCTGTCTGTGAAGCCAGCCTCTCACTAGTAATGCAGGGAGGGAGCTGTCTCAGACTTCACCATCCTCCCTCCCCCCTCACCCACACACCATTCACTAGCTGGGACATGGGGGAAGTCAGGAGTGAGGGTCGGGCAGCTCCCCCCTGTCTGTGAAGCCAGCCTCTCACTAGTAATGCAGGGAGGGAGCTGTCTCAGACTTCACCATCCTCCCCCCCCCTCACCCACACACCATTCACTAGCTGGGACATGGGGGAAGTCAGGAGTGAGGGTCAGGCAGCTCCCACTTGTCTGTGAAGCCAGCCTCTCACTAGTAATGCAGGGAGGGAGCTGTCTCAGACTTCACCATCCTCCCCCCCCCCCTCACCCACACACCATTCACTAGCTGGGACATGGGGGAAGTCATGAGTGAGGGTCAGGCAGCTCCCCCCTGTCTGTGAAGCCAGCCTCTCACTAGTAATGCAGGGAGGGAGATGTCTCAGACTTCACCATCCTCCCCCCCCCCCTCACCCACACACCATTCACTAGCTGGGACATGGGGGAAGTCAGGAGTGAGGGTCAGGCAGCTCCCCCCTGTCTGTGAAGCCAGCCTCTCACTAGTAATGCAGGGAGGGAGCTGTCTCAGACTTCACCATTCTCACCCCCCCCCCCCCCCACCCACACACCATTCACTAGCCGGGACATGGGGGAAGTCAGGAGTGAGGGTCAGGCAGCTCCCCCCTGTCTGTGAAGCCAGCCTCTCACTAGTAATGCAGGGAGGGAGCTGTCTCAGACTTCACCATCCTCCCCCCCCCCTCACCCACACACCATTCACTAGCTGGGACATGGGGGAAGTCAGGAGTGAGGGTCAGGCAGCTCCCCCCTGTCTGTGAAGCCAGCCTCTCACTAGTAATGCAGGGAGGGAGCTGTCTCAGACTGGTATCAGGGTTAGGGCACTGTGTGCAGGAAGATCACAACACTCCTGGTATTAATAGGGATAGGGCACTGTAAGAGATGACTGTAGTAGATTGAATAAAGATCTGATGTTTCTGCTCTCCTCACACCAAACAAAAACAACACACAAGCAGAGAAGCCCTTCTTACAAAGCTGAGCTAGTGAGTTAAGTAGGAGGAAAAGTAAACATACTGGTGCCAGTGTGGCTACTTAAAAAATACACTTACCAACAATCAATTACATAGATTTGAACTGTGTACAGTTCCAGCCAGGACCACCTTTCTAAAATGCACAGTGATTGGCAAATTCAACATGCACTAGCATTTCAGGTGCCTGCTAACAAAAATAATAAACAAACAAGTTCTAGTCAGGTGAGTGCTGATCATTACATTACTTTTTTTGTCAAGCTTCCAACTGTTTCCATTTCACATCCCCCCAACCATATTGGTAACATCAATAGATAAGAGCACAGCCAGCCAATAGGAATACATACATACATATTCATTCCTAAGTGACCTTTACTGACCTGGGAAGTGTGAACACTTTGTTTCATTTTCTGTTGGTGTTCGTTAGTTTCCAGTTCCATTTCCCATCCCCCCAACCATCACCTCAGTGGTAACCTTGGTAATATCAATAGATAAGAGGGCAGCCAGCCAATAGGAACACATATTCATTCCTAACTGACCTTCAGTGACCTGGAAAGTGTTTATTTGTATCATTTTCAGTTAGTGCGCACTAAATCGAGTTAGTGCGCACTAACGGGGAGTTAGTGCGCACTAACTCGAGTTAGTGCGCACTAACACGATTTAACGATTTTTAACGATAAATCGTTAGAATTTCTATTGTATCGTGTTCTATAACGATTTAAGACGATATAAACATTATCGGACGATAATTTTAATCGTTGAAAAACGATTCACATCCCTATTAGCCACGAACTGTGGGTGACATCATCCAGTGGCATTGAACAGACTCCTCTCCTAGCTAGTACATGTACATTAATTCCTGTGTGGGTGATGCCTCTTGAGCCTCCTCAGTCATATTTTTGTTTGTGCAGAGCATGGAAGTGTTTTCAGTCTCTCTGCCATTTTTCTTCAATCCTACCTTGTTTTTTTCTCTCATATCTACTTTTTTTCTTCTAAGTTGCCTCGCTGCCTCAGCAGCACCCCAACAGCACTTTTCAGTGCTACTTAAAAAAAAAAAAAGTTCAATACTTCCCTCTTTAAAATGTCCAGCAAAAAGAAACAAATAGTAAGTGGTTTTAAGAACTTCATTTGTGACAATATTATGTCCATAACTAAAGGTCATGAACTATGTTTATGTTACCCTTGCCTGGGTCTGGAACATGACCAGGCTAACTGCTATAATTGGGCACAGATATTTCCATGTACTCAACCCATCAGAGCATATAAAATGGAGGACTTGTATATATCTCTTTCATGTTGCAGTTGGTCCTCCTCTTGCAGTGCAGCAGCACCTGCTTCTCTGAGAAAAAAGTTGAACAGGAGCTCCTCAAAAACTCTTGCTTTGGCCAAAACCTTGACCATCCTGGATTAAAGAATTAGTGATGTTATGCCAAAAAGTGCCAGAGCAACCAGCATAAAAGAAGCACTGAACCTCGTTTTCCACTCCAATTCACAAGTTGTCAACACAATGACTGGCTAATTTTAAAAAGAATGCGAATGTGCCCATAAACACGCTGCAATTTTATATCATGCACACACATACACACGTATCATTTAAAATACCCCACGGTGCACATGATCTTAAGAGGTGGCTCAATATAATGTCCCACACATATTACCAGGGCTTTAGCAAGAAAGAGAGAGAGACTATATATGGTAGTTCAGCAGTCTTGAAAATCCCTAAAACTCGAGACCTACTGACTTGCTCCTCATCAGGACTAGAGGTAAGCTATGCAGATAACACACTGATGAGTGCCATGGTCAGTTTTTCTAAAATTTGTAGTTATGTGGATAACTCATGGCCTTACCCAGGAATGTACATATCCTTCCCCTTTTCCACCCCCCTTGTTCATGACGTGCGTACTTCGTGGATTCTTAAAATTTGTGTTGCTTGCACGCAGCCCACATAAATGCAGGGTCTGTATTTTTGTATGTTTGTACAGCGCTGCATATGTCATGTTGCACTTTAGAAATGTTAAGTAGTAGTAATATGTTCTCCAGGGGAAGAACATTTTTATTCAAAACGACAACCAAGTAGCCATGTTTTATGTGAACAATCAGGAAGCATAGGTTCATGGACCCTCTGCCAAGAACTGTTAAGGATATTAATCAGGCTATTATATGCCTATCTTCTTTCCGAGGTTACTCACACATGAGAATGAGAAATCCCTTTACACCCAGGATTGAAAAAGTGATTTAGCCTACTGCAAGAGGAAAACTGAGCCACATCATCAGGCTTCCTATCAGACTAGGCATAGTTGTCACCAAACATATATTGTCTAACTAGATAGCAGACTGCATCTAAGTCCTGCTACCCAGCTACAGGCCTTCAAATTGCAAACTCTGTCAAAACTCATTGTTAGATCTATGGCCTCTTCCTTTGTTCATCTGCAAGTGGTAGACACCTTTAAGTCCCATTGTTGTCTGGACATCCTATGAAGGAAAGACACTAAATTTGGACAAGCAGTTTTACGTAGCCTGTTCTCCCAGTAGTCTACTTTCCACAGTGGGGTTCAGGTTGCTTAGTTAGCAAATGCTCTGCTGCAACCCTCAGCTTGGGACTCCCCAAATGTCATAGCACACACATAAAGAGGGAAAAGTCTATCATTCACTGGATTATAAGTGAACTCTGACTTATTATGAAAAGAGAACTCAGCCACATCATTAGGCTTCACATCTATTCATCTCTTATGATCCTAACCATCTGGGCATAACTGTTGCCAAGTGCACTTTGCCCAACAGAATAGCAGACTGTATCACACATTGTTATGCTTTTGCTGACCTCCAGATTACAGAGAATGTTAAGGCTTATCAAGTGAGAGCCATGGGTGCCATACCTATTGAGGACATCTTCATTTCCCATTACTGTCTGGACAGTCTGTCAAGAAGGGACAATAAATTTTGACAAACAATTTTGCATAGCCTGTTCACCCTCCACGGTCAGGTCCAGGTTGCTTATTCAGTAAGTGCTCCACTGCATCCCTTAGCATGGGACTGTCCATGTGTCATGGCTAATTCAGCCCTGTTTGTGAATGTAAGCACCATAAATGGTATTCTCCATAGACAGCAGGATGAATTAGCCATCTTTAATACCTGCTTGCCTCTCTGGAGAGTCAACTACCTAGCTAAATCTTAACCCTGTATCAACGGAGGGGCTCAGGAAGTTAACTTAGCTAGGAAGAGGCATTATGCTGATAAAATAGCACTTGCAAACAACAACCCAGCAACTCTGTTTAATATAGTGAAATCATTAACAGCAGACCACTCATCAGTAACCCCTGAAATCACAGACGATACATGTGAAAAAATAGCCAAATTTTTTCAGAATAAAATTGATACCATATCTTGTGAATTTGCTTCTTTACCCTACCCAAACTACAGTCAACATGCAGTTAACTCTGAATGGACAGATTTTGATACTGTCATTTAGGGATGTGAATCGTGTCCTCGATCGTCTTAACGATCGATTTCGGCTGGGAGGGGGAGGGAATCGTATTGTTGCCGTTTGGGGGGGTAAAATATCGTGAAAAATCGTGAAAAATCTAAAAATCTAAAAATCGCAAAACCGGCACATTAAAACCCCCTAAAACCCACCCCCGACCCTTTAAATTAAATCCCCCACCCTCCCGAACCCCCCCCAAATGACTTAAATAACCTGCGGGTCCAGCGGCGGTCCGGAACGGCAGCGGTCCGGAACGGGCTCCTGCTCCTGAATCTTGTTGTCTTCAGCCGGCGCCATTTTCCAAAATGGCGCCGAAAAATGGCGGCGGCCATAGACGAACACGATTGGATGGCAGGAGGTCCTTCTGGACCCCCGCTGGACTTTTGGCAAGTCTCGTGGGGGTCAGGAGGCCCCCCACAAGCTGGCCAAAAGTTCCTGGAGGTCCAGCGGGGGTCAGGGAGCGATTTCCCGCCGCGAATCGTTTTCGTACGGAAAATGGCGCCGGCAGGAGATCGACTGCAGGAGGTTGTTCAGCGAGGCGCCGGAACCCTCGCTGAACGACCTCCTGCAGTCGATCTCCTGCCGGCGCCATTTTCCGTACGAAAACGATTCGCGGCGGGAAATCGCTCCCTGACCCCCGCTGGACCTCCAGGAACTTTTGGCCAGCTTGTGGGGGGCCTCCTGACCCCCACGAGACTTGCCAAAAGTCCAGCGGGGGTCCGGAAGGACCTCCTGCCGTCCAATCGTGTTCGTCTATGGCCGCCGCCATTTTTCGGCGCCATTTTGGAAAATGGCGCCGGCTGAAGACAACAAGATTCAGGAGCAGGAGCCCGTTCCGGACCGCTGCCGTTCCGGACCGCCGCTGGACCCGCAGGTTATTTAAGTCATTTGGGGGGGTTCGGGAGGGTGGGGGATTTAATTTAAAGGGTCGGGGTGGGTTTTAGGGGGTTTTAGTGTGCCGGCTCACGATTCTAACGATTTATAACGATAAATCGTTAGAATCTCTATTGTATTGTGTTCCATAACGGTTTAAGACGATATTAAAATTATCGGACGATAATTTTAATCGTCCTAAAACGATTCACATCCCTACTGTCATTCCTTTAGCTGTCCAAAAGATAATAAGCAAACAAAAGATATCAAATTCTCCCTTGAATCCTTGTCCTGGCTCCTTATTAAAAACAATTGTAGAGCAGTACCCGGAACATCTATGTTTGATAATAAATCAATCTTTAAAATCAGGAAAGTTTCCCAAATCATTGAAACAAACTTCTATTTTGCCTATTTTAAAGAATCAATCCTCCTCTTTCCTAGACTTCTCTACTTTGAGACCTATTGCCTCATTATGTACATTAGCAAAAATTGTGGAGTCAGTTGTTTTACATCAACTCAAAGATTATCTATCTGAATTTGATTTGCTTAGTTCAAATCAACATGGATTCAGGAAAGGCTACTCCACAGAGACCTTGCTATTATCTTCTTTTGACACCTTTCTTAGAGGTTTCGATTTCTATAAAGATTTCATGGTTATCTTTTTGGATATTTCTGCGGCGTTTGATACGCTGGACCATAAAATATTGCTCACCGATCTTCAACTTATTGGCATAAAATCTACGGTGCTAGAATGGTTTGAGAGTTTCCTTTCCAATCGTGATTGTCAAGTTAATATGGGTTCCTGTTCCTCTCAAAAATACATTCAAAGTACAGGTATCCCCCAAGGGTCCTCATTGTCACCAATTTTGTTTAATATTTATCTTTTACCATTATGTCGAATTTTGGCATCATTGAATGTTCAATTTAAACTTTATGCAGATGATATCCAACTCTTTATTCCTTTCAAATCCTCTTGGTCTGACACATTCTCCTTGATTCAATTATACATTAGCACCATAGAAAAATGGATGTCTCACAATCGTTTGAAATTGAACAAAAAGAAAACTGAAGTACTGTATCTCAGCTTTATATCTGACTCGACCAATGCTCCTCCTTCTAGCATACATTTGGGTAATGATGTTATCCAGATTACCAAATTAGCGCGGAATTTAGGAGTTTGGATAGACACTAATCTATCCTTCACTCAACATATCTCTAAAACTGTCAAGAACTCTTTTTTCAACTTGCATGTTTTAAAACGTTTACGGCCTTTACTATTTTATCAAGACTATCGATCAGTCTTACAAGCACTGATTCTATCAGGCTTAGATTACTGCAACGGTTTATATATAGGGCTTCCTGAACCTACTATTAAACCTTTGCAATTGGTTTTGAATTCTGCTGTAAGACTCCTTACAGGCACACCTTTAAAGCAGCATATTACACCAATTCTATATAAGCTGCACTGGCTGCCAGTTAAGTACCGTATTCAATATAAAATTATCATGTTAACTCACTCCTTATTAAATAACGTTGACTCCTCTTGGTTATGCACCACGTTACGTATCTACAAACCTCACAGAGAACTCAGATCAGCGGGCAAAAACCTATTAGAGGTCCCTTCTATAAAAAATGCGGCACTAAATGTGACCACAAATAGAGCTTTTTCAGTCGTAGGTCCTATATTATGGAACGCTTTGCCTGACTCTTTAAGGCATATATTTAATCGGAAGGAGTTTAAGAAAGCATTGAAAACTCACTTGTTCCAAGTAGCATTTAAGGACATTGAGGATACCCCATAGCATTTAAGGACATTGAGGATACCCCATAGCATGTAGGCTTTTAGTTGTATCCCCCTTTTAGAAGTTTTAGAATTTTTCTAGACCTTGACCCATACCCAGTATTTGGACTTGCGTTGTATTAGACTAGCTCTTAATTGCAGATCAGTGATACTGATACTAGTGTTTTATTTTTTCTACTTTTTAAGCTTTTTTTTTAAAGTATTAATTGCCAATCTCCTTACCCTATGTCACCTTATTTTATGTTATTGATAATATTATTGCTGTATTTTTATTCCCGCTTTATTTTATTTTTATGTGTTCTCACTGAAGGTTATATTTTTCTGGTTTTTTAATTTTGCTTTGAAATATTGTAAACCGCTTTGGTCGGCATTTATTGTTGGTAAAACGGTATATAAAGCCATTAATTAAATAAATAAATAAATAAATAAATAAATAAATGCCCGCATGAGGACTTCTCTATCTAAAAGATAGGGCTCTGCTCAGCACCGTAGGATGACATCATCCATGTGTCATGGCTAATTCATTCTGCTGTCTATGGAGAGCGCCATTAATGGTAAGCTAACTTGCTTTTTAACTTGGCATTTTAATTATTTCTGCCTATAATACAGACCCATCACAGCCAGATCTAAATAATTACCCATATAAGTGTGACTGTTGCTCAAATATCCAAATTCCTATGTTCCCTGCATGTCTGTCAAACAGACCTAGCATATCATTAGTTTGTAACTCACATGTAAGTCTTTAGAGCGCATAATAAAGAAAAGGGAAATAGTGCACTACATTTTGTTCACTGACCCTTGCCACTAGTTATACTAGTATCATATGTTTACTTTTGAGTCTTCTTTTCATTCTTTGTGCAGTACATTAAGGGGTAGATTTTAAAAGGTTGCGCGTGGGCGTACATGTGCGTGCGCTACCTGGCACATGCACATGTACACCCGATATTATAACTTGTGCATGCAAGCGCACACAAGTTATAAAATCCGGGTTCGGCATGCACAAGGGGGTGCACCTTGCACGTGCCGAGCCGCGCTTCCTCCCCCGTTCCCTTCCCCCTAACCTGACCTTCCCACCCCTTCCCCTAACCTTTCCCCCCCCTAGCCCTACTCTATTCTCCCAAATTTTTATTTAACTTTTGCGCCTGCCGGCAGCCTACTGGTTCACAATCCTCTGACACAGCAGCAATGGCCGCTCTGTCGGAGGTCTCTGGCCCCACCCCTGCCCCACTCCCGGAGTGCCCCACCCCACCCCCGGACCGCCCCTTTTGTAAAGCCCCGGGACTTACATGAGTCCCAGGGCTTTACGCTCGTTGCCGAGCCTTTTTAAAATAGGCCTGTCGCGCATAAGACAGGTTACGCTCATAAATCCTCTGGATTTACGTATGTAACCTTTTTAAAATCCGGCCCTAATGCCTTTAAAAAGGTTAAGTAGTTCAAGAACTAGTGAGATGTTGTGTTTCAGAGGTCAGCTCTTGAAATGTGAAAATAAATTGAAGTCAAAACAGGCAGATTTCAGCATGGTTTGGATTTAACCAAATTATTAGATGTTCTTCTATCCTTTTTGAGATGGAAATTTGTTGCAATTTTTCACAGAGAATCAAAGGCAAATCCAACAGATGTGATATGGGAGCTTGTTTTGAATCTGATTACTCTGGCCCATATGAATTGGGTATCTGTGCTTGAATTCTGACACAGATTCACTATTTAAAGTAACTCATATCAGATTATTTTAGGGGAAATGTTCACTGCGCTAAAAGAATACTCAGCTCTCTTGGAGGGCAATGTACTGAACTACACCAAATTTCATGCAGGAGTTGCAATTTTCTGCATGGAAGTTATTTAATGGGAAATGAAAAAAAATTATACTTAACAGAAAACTTGAATGTGTTAGTTTCCTATGGGTAATTTCAAGAATATAGAATAGGGAAAAGTTTTTGGATGGTTGTTAATGAAGGCTCCTGGTGTAGGATCTCAGCTGTAGCTCCAACAGAACTGAAATTAAATTGCCAAATGCTCCCCAAAATTGTTTAGTTTATTGACTTGCTATACCAATTTTTCCATAAACATCAAACTGATTTATAATAGAAACAAATCGTACAATGCATAATAAAAAAAGACATATTAATATATTTTAAAATCCTATATATCATTTTAAAATATTAAATTTAATTTCTAAAAAATGGGCTTGATAATATTTGCTTTGAATAGTTACTGTATATATACTTGAGTGCTGATGGAATCATCATATAAGCCCATAATTCCGGAAATTGTTTTTAGTACTATAGAGCCAACTTTAATATTATTTCAGTATTTTAGGGCACTCTCAATAGGGTGATATTCAGCATTCACAATACACTTTAATGTGTCTAGCAAAATGTCGGTAATCAAATGTTGCTTATCAAATAAATAAATAAATAAACTACATAAAAGGCACAATGAGTTCCTTCTCCAGGCAGCTTACATTCTAAGTACGTAGCTGACAAAAGGGGAAATAAACTTAACCAAGGTTCCGAGTGCTAGTAGTATAAGCAAGCCACAAATGTAGTTCTCTGGGATCCCTGTCCAATTTTCTAAATACCAGGACACCAGGCTGTCTCCTAAAAATTGTTTATGTGATTATTATTTCCACATGAAGCCCTCTAAAAGTGGAATAAGCACAAACAGTTCCTTTTTAATGACTAATGTAAAATGTTTCCATTAAGTTTGCAATAATACATAAAAAAATAGTAATGATGGCAGAAAAATATCAAATGTTCCATCCAGGCTGCCAGCAAGTTTCTTATGGTAGTTAATGCCATTCTGTGCAGGTTACCCCCATGTTTCTCTTAAAGGTAGTAAATGCTGCTCTATTCAGGTTATTTATTTATTTATTTAACTTCTTTTACTATACCGATACTCAAGACCAGGTCTTATCGTACCGGTTTACAATAGAACAGGGGGAAACCAATTATCATCTAGGTAGAAATGAAAAGTTACATCCCCAAGCCTTATGTTAAGTATAGTAATATTAACAATCAAAACCAAGTACTGTCAAACCCATAGCAAAAATACTGCTAACAACATATTTTACAGGGTGAGCAGCTTTTTTGATAATTCAGAGAAAACTGCTTGCTGTGCTATTGGACTTGGCCATGGAAGCAGCCTTGCACTTTATCCCTAATGTCAGTGTATAAGTACCTCAGACCTTAAACGTCAGGGCCCAGTGTTGGTTGTCATCTAAATCCAATTCCCCTTTTTTCCCCTTGGCCATCAAAGCAGAGAGCAATGTTGCAGTTTCATCAAATTCCCATGCTTTCTGTTGGTGGACGTAGCTACTGCTCCATGTAAGTTACCCCATATACACATTCCTTCATTTCCACCAATAGTTTTTAAGGACCCACCATATTTATCCCATGCCTTTTTAACATTTTTTTTACTATTTTCATCTTTACTACCTCTTCCATCCATCTCCCTCTCCATGAAGAAATATTTCCTGCTATTGGTTCTGTGTTGTACCCCATGGAGTTTAATTTCTTGACCCCTAGATCTGCTGCTTGCCTTTCCAATGGAAAAGATTTGAAGACCGTTCATCATTAAAACCTTTCAGGTATCTGAAGTTCTGTATCATATCTCCCCTGCACCTCCTCTCTTCCAGCCTTTCATCATGTCTTCCAATACAGACACCACACCATTTTGGTTGTATTTCTCTGGATCACCTCCATCCTGTCTCTATCCTTTTTTAGATATGGTTTCCAGGACAGAACACAGAATTCCAGGTGAGGACTCACCAAGGACTTCTACAAGGGCATTTTCACCTACTTTTTCTTATTGGTTATTCCTAGGGTTTAGGGATGTGAATCGTTTTAGGACGATTAAAATTATCGTCCGATAATTTTAATATCGTCTTAAACCGTTATGGAACACAATACAATAGAGATTCTAACGATTTATCGTTGTAAATCGTTAGAATCGTGAGCCGGCACACTAAAACCCCCTAAAACCCACCCCCGACCCTTTAAATTAAATCACCCACCCTCCCGAACCCCCCCCCCAAATGAGTTAAATAACCTGCGGGTCCAGCGGCGGTCCGGAACGGCAGCGGTCCGGAACGGGCTCCTGCTCCTGAATCTTGTTGTCTTCAGCCGGCGCCATTTTCCAAAATGGCGCCGAAAAATGGCGGCGGCCATAGACGAACACGATTGGACGGCAGGAGGTCCTTCCGGACCCCCGCTGGACTTTTGGCAAGTCTCGTGGGGGTCAGGAGGCCCCCCACAAGCTGGCCAAAAGTTCCTAGAGGTCCAGCGGGGGTCAGGGAGCGATTTCCCGCCGCGAATCGTTTTCGTACGGAAAATGGCGCCGGCAGGAGATCAACTGCAGGAGGTCGTTCAGCGAGGGTTCCGGCGTCTCGCTGAACAACCTCCTGCAGTCGATCTCCTGCCGGCGCCATTTTCCGTACGAAAACGATTCGCGGCGGGAAATCACTCCCTGACCCCCGCTGGACCTCCAGGAACTTTTGGCCAGCTTGTGGGGGGCCTCCTGACCCCCACGAGACTTGCCAAAAGTCCAGCGGGGGTCCGGAAGGACCTCCTGCCGTCCAATCGTGTTCGTCTATGGCCGCCGCCATTTTTCGGCGCCATTTTGGAAAATGGCGCCGGCTGAAGACAACAAGATTCAGGAGCAGGAGCCCGTTCCGGACCGCTGCCGTTCCGGACCGCCGCTGGACCCGCAGGTTATTTAACTCATTTGGGGGGGGGGTTCGGGAGGGTGGGGGATTTAATTTAAAGGGTCGGGGGTGGGTTTTAGGGGGTTTTAGTGTGCCGGTTTTGCGATTTTTCGATTTTTTGATTTTTCACGATTTTTCACGATATTTTACCCCCCCCAAACGGCAACAATACGATTCCCTCCCCCTCCCAGCCGAAATTGATCGTTAAGACGATCGAGGACACGATTCACATCCCTACTAGGGTTAGAAGAAGAAAAAATGTTTCATTTATCGTTTTATTTTTGGGGTTTGGTTTTCTACAAATTTCATTTTAACTATTTCATTTTAGTAAAAAAACCCAAAAGAAACATTAAAAAAATGAAAAAACAAACAAGACCTCCTAGGGCCTTCCTTGCCCCCCCACCCATCTGTGCCACCCAAAAAACGGTGAGGCCAGTATCATCCCTGGGTTGGGTTCTGACATTGGACCTGGGGTCGGTATCGAGACTAGTCTCCAGATCGGGCCATGGCATCGGGCCTGGGCTCAGACCAAGGCCCGGAATTGAGATTCAGTCTACAGACTGGGTCATAGTGCCAGGCCTGGGCTCAGGACCTGGGCTCAGGTCTTGGTCTAGTCTGAGGTCTAGTACTCAGCCTCTGGGTTGGGCCCTGGCCTATGCTGAGGCTCAAGAATTGGCCTGGGTATGGAATTCAACACTGTATCCCCCAACGGAGCAGGTAATATTTTTCAATTTATGGTGTCTCATCTGAGGCTCCAGTACTGGGCCCAAGCTATGCCTAGAACCCAGGCCCTGCTGGTTATGTTTTTTAATTTTTATGAAAACTACATAAACCCAGTGCTTTTCCCCTTAACAAATATTTTAGACGCTGCACAGCTCATAATATTCAAGAGTGACCATCATACTAGGCTTCCTCGTCGGGGCTTTCGCCTATTCAACTCGGCCTTATAAATAATCATAGGTCATGATGACGAAAATATTTTTTGAAAAAATTTTTTTATGCACTTAAAACTCGCCAAATTCGGGGGTATGTTAGACCCACAATGATATCGTACTTTATATCAATCCCAAAGTAAACATTAACTTATCTTCAAGCGCTTCAATATGTGACTGTCAGTCTTCAGCCATTACAAAAATCGCAGTGCTGGTGACCCGACACGGGACCGTGTTTCGGACTGCTTACTCCATCTGTCAGTCCTTCTTCAAGGGTGGTAATTTAGGTTGTCGAACGTTTTCAAAATGGCGCTTCAGCGTTTTTTTGACATTTTGAAATGTCAAAAAAACGCTGAAGCGCCATTTTGAAAACATTTTGAAATGTCAAAAAAACGCTGAAGCGCCATTTTGAAAACGTTCGACAACCTAAATTACCACCCTTGAAGAAGGACTGACAGATGGAGTAAGCAGTCCGAAACACGGTCCCGTGTCGGGTCACCAGCACTGCGATTTTTGTAATGGCTGAAGACTGACAGTCACATATTGAAGCGCTTGAAGATAAGTTAATGTTTACTTTGGGATTGATATAAAGTACGATATCATTGTGGGTCTAACATACCCCCGAATTTGGCGAGTTTTAAGTGCATAAAAAAATTTTTTCAAAAAATATTTTCGTCATCATGACCTATGATTATTTATAAGGCCGAGTTGAATAGGCGAAAGCCCCGACGAGGAAGCCTAGTATGATGGTCACTCTTGAATATTATGAGCTGTGCAGCGTCTAAAATATTTGTTAAGGGGAAAAGCACTGGGTTTATGTAGTTTTCATCTGGTAGAGTCCCAATACTTTTCGTGCACAATCTAAGTCCTACTCTTTTCATGTGGAGATTTTAATTTTTATGGTCATAGCCAAGGTCCCTACTTTGGATCTCAGCCTAATCTCTAGGTGAGACCCCCAGCTTTGGGCCTGGGCCTAAGCCCGATGGACCAATTTTTTTGTTTTCAAAAGAAAACATGAAAACCAACTAAATTTAGTCTGTTTTTCAATCATTTGTCTTTGAGAATGAAATGAAATTAAATAGGAAATTTTGTCTCATTTCCTATTTCATTTCTCTCGATTGCCCATCACATTATTGCTCTCTCTATGCAGTCCAGTATTCTTCTGACTTTAGCCATCACCCTTGTCACCTTGCTTCATTACCTTCAGATCATCAGACACTATCACTCCAAGATACTTCTCCCAGTCCATGTACATTATTCATCCCCCCCCCCCCCCCAATTCACATTCAGCTCTTTTGGATTACTGCACTACAGATGTATGACTCTGCACTTCTTGCTGTTGCATCTCAGCTCCCAAAACATTGATCACTCTTCAAGCTTTCTTAAATAATTTTTCATTCTCTTTACTCCTTCAAGCATGTTCACTCTGTTGCATATCTTAGTATCATCCACAAATAGACAAAATTTACCTTCTATCCCTTCCACAATATCACCCTCAAAGTTATTGAACATAACCGGTTCAAAAATAGATCCATGTGTCACTCCACTTAACACCATTCTCTATTCAGAGTAGGCTCTATTTAGGATTACATACTGTATCCTTTCAGTCAATCAATTTGTAATCTACTCCACCACCTTGGCTCTGAGTCCCAAGCTTCTCATTTTATTCACGAGCCTCCTATGCATGGCTATATTAAACGTTTTGCTGAAATTCAAGGAAATCACATCAAGCACTCTTCCTTGATCCAATTTTCTAGTCACCCACTCAAAACAATTTATAAGATTTGTCTGAATGGGCTTTCCCCTAGTGAATCCATGCTGCCTCAGGTCCATCAACCCACCAATTTGTAGATTGTTCACTATCCTTTCCTTCAGCAGAGTATCCATTAATTTTCCCATCACCAAGATGAAGTTAACTGGCCTGTAGTTTCCAGCCTCTTCACTCTTGTGAAACAGAACCACCGCCACTCTTCTACACTCATGCAGTACCACTTCCATTTCCATTGATCTATTGAACAGATCTTTCAGCGGACCCACCAACACATCCCTGAGTTGCCTCAGTATCCTGGGATTACTCCATCCATCCAAATGGCCTTGTTCACGTTCAGTTTTCTTAGCTCTTCTCCTACATTCTCTTCTGTAAACAGAGTTTCATCTACCCCACCCACCATCTAGAGTCTTCTCAACCAGCAGTGGTCATTCACCAGGGTCTTCTTTATTGAACATTGAAATGAAGTATTTTTGTTTAATATTTCTGCCATTTCTTCATTTCTTTCTACACATTGCATCTCTTCACTTTTCCATTTCACTAAACCAGTTCAGGTCTCCCTTCTTTCTCTGATATATCTGAAAAATGTTTTGTCACCTCCTTTTACCTCTTTGGAAGTCCTTCTTCCACCTCATCTTTTGCTTTCCTGATTTCTTTCTTCATCTCCCTCAGTTTCACCAGATATTCTTCCCTGTTTTCCTCTTTTTTAATTCTTTATACTTTTTGAATGCTGATATTTTTGCCTTCATTTTTTCAGTCATGTACTTTGAGAACTAGATTGGTTTCTTTTTTCACTTACTTTTGTTTACTTTTCAAACATAAAGATTTTGTTGCCTTTGTAATAGCACCTTTTAATTTGGCCCACATTTGTTCCACCTCACCCATTTTTTTCCCATTCTTCTAGTTTATTTTCTCTAGGAACATCCCCTTTTTGACAAAATCTGTGTTTTTGAAATTCAAAACTTGGGTGTTTGTGTGACTTCTCTCTTTCTTATTTGCGATATCAATTCATACTGTCTGATAATCACTGGTGCTCAGGTGTGCTTCTACGCAGACATTAGAAACATTGTCCCCATTTGTGACCACTAGATCAAGTATCACACCCTCTCTTGTGGGTCCCATTACCATTTGTTTGAGCAGAGTCCCTTGAAGGGTATCCACTATCTCTCTACTTCTTGTATGTTCCACAGAAAGGATACGCCAATCTACATCCAGCAGATTAAAATCTCCAAGGAGCAACACTTCTCCCTTTTTCTTCACCTTTTGGATGTCTTCATCCAGATCTCCATCCAACTCTTCCCTCTGAATTAGAGGCTTGTAGACCACACCAATATAAATGGGTGAACCATCTTCTCTTTTTATGACAGTCCTTAATGGTTCTTCCCTACCCCCCCCCCCTTACTTGCATTTTAGTTGCTTGGATATTGCTTCTGACATATAGAACTACTCCTCCCTCCTTCCTGTCCTCTTTGTCCTTCCTTAATAAGTTATAGCCCGAGAAGGCCATATTCTAGTCATGAAATTCAGTGAACCATGTTTCCGTAATAACAACAACATCCAAATCCACCTCCACAATTAGGGCTTGCAGATCTGGAATTTTATGGCCCAAACTACAAACATTTGTGCTCATAGCTTCTCCCCCTCAGCTTATTGCTTTTCTTGGATGTCTTTTATTGCCCAATTCAGCTGATTTTTGCTAATTTCTTCAACCACTTTTTAGAGTTGCTGGGGTGATATTCTAATTTCCTTCTACCACCGCTTCCTTTAGTTGAAATGCCATGGCATATGATTTGAATTTTTCACTTAGGACCCTTTTTTTCTTTCCACAGAAAGATATAAGCCATCTTTGGCATAGGGACCTTTACTGTTCCTTACATAGCTGCAGCCCTCAAGAGAGTCAAAATATTCTTCCTTACACCATGTTTTGAGCCATGCATTGAAGTTATCTATATGGCTTAGCCTCTCTTTCCAGGTAACACTTCTGAAAAGGTAATAGGACTTATCATGTGCCCAATCTGCTTTCCCAGAGTTTGGAAATTATTCTGCACTGCTTGGATGCTGTTTCTAGAAAGGTTGTTGGTTCCCAGATGGATAATAATTTCAACTTCAGAGTCCTTTCTTCTTTGGTTGCATTGACTATCTGATTTGCATTTCTATCAACTGAGGATCCTGGAAGGTATTTAACTATAGTTTTCTCCTCGAAAATAATTCCCAAATTAGTGCCTTTAATGACTGAGTTTCCTAGCACAAGGAGCTTTTTCTTATTGTTTTTGGTTGTGTTATGGGATTTCTATGAACATTGAGTTTCTTCTTTACTTTTAGATATCCCTTCAGTCTCTATTGTTAGAGCATCATCATTTTCCAATAAGTATAGAAAAAACATTTTGTACTTGTGTCATTTGAGAGAGTGGGTGTCTCTGCATCATAGATCTTAGCCTACCAAAGCCCTGTAATTCTTGGGTTTCTGGATGCTCTGTGCAAGTGAGGGAGGACATTTAGGCTACACAATTGGGAAGAACTTATAGCTTTAAATGGAAACTGTTCTCATCTTGATGTCAAGAAAGATGCTTGGACCCGTTTGCTTATGAGCTATGATAGCTACTCCAGTATTTGCATTTTCTTTCTTCCTCAGGTCTCAGTACTTCATCACTAACAGGTAGATTTTTAAAGTGTTGCTCGTGCAAAAACAGTCTCATAAACGCAAATGTGGGCCGTGCATGAGTAATGCAAATTTTAAGAAGCCTAAGAAAGCAGAAAAAGGGTGGGGCCAAGACTTTCTGATCCTTAGGTCTCCAGATTTTGGCTCAGAGGGATCCTGAACATGAGGGGAGGGGGAGAGGGAGAGGGAGTGAGAGAAAGAGACAATCTGACACTCCCTACATCTTCCACTGTAAGAGGGGCACTTTCACCTCACAGTGGGTTTTGGGGGGCAGTGTTGCATTGGTCTGCCTAGGATGCAAGAGTCTGTAGACCCTTGTAACACTGCCCACCAAAAAATGCACCAAATTGAAAGTGCCCCTCTTACAGTTGGACATATATAGCATGCCAGATTGTCTATTTCTCTCTCTCTCTCCCTCCATCTCCATGGTCACTTGTGTGATCATGCACAATTAAGTGTGTTTTTTCTTTTCTGCCCAATATGCGCATTTATGGGCACAAATGCGCTCCTTTTAAAATGAACATGTTAGAGTACATCTCAGTGTCATAGCAGCATACCATATTCATATTCAGGGTAGACTAATCTCTACTCACCCTTTAGTATTGAAGTTTATGAATGGTTTAAGGCCTTTACCACCTGTTCCATGGGACCTTAACAGGGCTGGTACATCCATTAGGTGAACCAGGTAATCGCCTATGGCACCGACTATTATGGGACACCAAAGAGCAGGCATGTGGTGCCACAAGCAGAGCCAATCCCGCTTGCGGCAAAGAGGAACAAAGATTCATCAGGTTGTGAGCAGTGTGCACTGCTCACAGCCCTGAGAAGCACACAGTTGGCAGTGCAATCAAGGTAGGAGTCGGGGCCATGACTGGCTGGGTGGCGCGACTGGGTGGGCGGCATAGCATGGGGGTGATGCAACCCGGGGGGGGGGGGGCATGCATAAGGCAGAAGTCTCCAAGGGCACCTACTACCCTTGTACCAACCCTGGACCTTAATATGCTTCTAGCACAACTTATGAAGCCACCTTTTGAGCCATTGGAATTAGCTTCTCTCACATTTCTTAACATTGAAAGAATTATTCCTTGTTGCAATCACTTCAGCCAGAAGGGTCTCCTTATATGCAGTTCTTCCACAATTCATTGGTGCTCTGCCCCCAACCAAAGTTGTATCAGCTTTTCATATTAATAAAACAATTGTATTACCCATGTTCTTTCTGAGGACACAGACACTTGAAGTTGGAAAAAGCCCTTCATTCTTTAAACTGTAAAAGAGCCCTGGCTTACCACCAAAAGAACCACATCATCAGACCTTTTAACCATTTGTCTCTTACGATCCTAATTATCTGATCATAGTAGTTATCAAATGAACATTGTCTAAATGGCTAGCAGACTGTGTTGCATATTGTTATGTGCAAGCAGGTCTTCAGATTACACAATCTATCAGAGTCCAAAAATCAAAGGAGCGTGAGTGCAAATTGTCCTGACAAATTTGATATGCATCAATTCTTAAACAGGGTGCTTTCCAAACAGTGATTTTAATGTACATCAGTCTTTAACCATAATATTTCAAGATAAATTAGTATAATCCAAACAAATTCCAATCTGACATTCTATAGTTCAAAATCCAAAGTTCATCGCTGTGCTTGATACAGTGTGAATATTTCAAACTTAAGGAAGTTTTAGACTGGTCCCACAAGCTGCCTTCTTTGTGAGGGACATAGCTGTGAAATCAGAAAACAAATATCAGAATACTGCAGAGAGATTACACAGACAGCATTTTAAAGCAAATAAACAGTCAAATAAATAAGTAAAACACATATTTGAAAATGCACAGAAGCACGTTTTAAACTAATCAAAAATAAATATAGAAACAAACCAATACATACCTAGAAATACTTCCACACCTTACATACAAAATGAGCAGTGCTTCACAGTGACATTCAGACAAGAGCTGCATTACTAAACAGTAGGGGTGTGCATTCGGATTGACCGCATTAGTAAAACGCAACTCATATTTTTTTTTTACTTAAAAAATTGATTCGACATAAACGATCGGATTTCCCACATATCGAACATAGATATGTTCGATATGTGGGAAATCGCGATTGTTGAGCCAAAATAAAAATATAAACCCCCTCACCCTCCTTAATCCCCCCCCCCCCCCGACTTACCACAACTCCCTGGTGATGGAGCGAGGAGTGAGGACGCCATTTCTGCAATCCTTGGCTAGAAGCATGTGACGTCGGCGGCACGTCGAGTGACGCCGGCGTCACGTGATTCCCGGCTCGTTCGCGCCGGACGGCTCGTTCGGCCCAAAAAGAACTTTTGGCCAGCTTGGGGGGGTCAGGAGGCCCCCCCAAGCTGGCCAAAAGTTTTTTTTGGGCCGAACGAGCCGTCCGGCGCGAACGAGCCGGGAATCACGTGGCGCCGACGTCACGTGATTCCCGGCAAGTTCGCGCCGGACGGCTCGTTCGGCCCAAAAAGAACTTTTGGCCAGCTTGAGGGGGTCAGGAGGCCCCCCCCCAAGCTGGCCAAAAGTTCTTTTTGGGCCGAACGAGCCGTCCGGCGCGAACTTGCCGGGAATCACGTGACGTCGGCGTCACGTGATTCCCGGCTCGTTCGCGCCGGACGGCTCGTTCGGCCCAAAAAGAACTTTTGGCCAGCTTGAGGGGGTCAGGAGGCCCCCCCAAGCTGGCCAAAAGTTCTTTTTGGGCCGAACGAGCCGTCCGGCGCGAACGAGCCGGGAATCACGTGACGCCGCGTCACTCGACGTGCCACCGACGTCACATGCTTCTCGCCAAGGATTGCAGAAATGACGTCCTCACTCCTCGCTCCATCACCAGGGAGTTGTGGTAAGTCTGGGGGGGGGATTAAGGAGGGTGAGGGGGTTTAAATTTTTTTTTTGCACATATGTACATATACCCAACTCATTGGATTTTTTTTATGTCCATATTGGCCGCAAGTGGGACCCCCTTTCGGACATAAAAATATGAACATAAAATTTTGCTCTGCACATCCCTACTAAACAGGTAAAGAATTATCAAAATGGCACGAAAGAGTCACATGATCTAAGGGATCCAATCAAAAGTAGGAGACTCAGATTACATGAATACAGACCATTCCATATCTCTGTTGAGACCAAGTTGATGCAATGATTGTAATATAAAGATCCACCTCTGTTTACACTGTAAAAATAGTCAATCTCTGTCACCCTGTCTAAGGGCTAGATTCATCAAACTATCACATGCAAAAGGAAGAGGGGTGTTCAGCTTGATGGACTCTCTACCTGGGTAACATCAAGCTAGGTTGAGAGAACATTGTACAAATCTCATCTTTGTGTGAGTGTCTTACTCCAAAGGATGTCAAATCTTCACAAGAGTGTACTGTTCTGTTCGTACATCTCACTTTGGATGTCAAAGTGGCCCCTAACTTGTACACTACTACTTAAACCTCACCTCGAATTACTAGGTGGGCTTCCTATAGTAGCATAAATAGCTGCTTACTATGGTGCCACCCCCCAGAAGTGCTCTCTCTCTCTTTCTCTCCTCCAATCCTCCCCCCCCCCCCATCTCAGGGCCCTCCTCCAATCCTTCCCCAGCCTAAAAATACCTTAAATGCAGATTGCAAAAAAAAAAAAAAAATCACAATTTGCATTATGGGCATATCGCACAGCTTAACACCAATGAAAAGTAGTTATTTTCGTCATTAAAACTATGCGATAAGGCTTCGCAAAGCCAGCCCACGTTTCCAAAAATCCCACTCCCAACCCCTCCCCTTTTAAAAATTAGCATCACACCATGTGTTATGGCCTTTTTGCTAATTGGAAAATAACCCCCTAAGGTGGGTATGGATTGTGTCAATGGCAAAAAAATGTAAATCTAAAATGGTATGAGTAGTGACATGCCAATGTGTGATAAGAGGGGCATTCTCATTGTATCTTTGAATGTTGCTGCAGTGCTCATAAATCTGAATTTTTAGAGAGCATGAGGTTTGCCTATATATAGGCAATTAACAAGGCAAACAATGATATGGTCCACCCACGAAGAAGTCAGATGAGAACTGTAGCCTGTAAGGAGATTGAGCGATGGATGATTGAAGGTTGTGAGAGTAAGGGATAAATTGCATGCCAAACAGTTACCACAAGGCTTGTGTCTTAGATGATCCAACGAAGTTATAGAGTCAGATATGAAGTCCGAAGAAACCAATCAATCCCACAAATTATGATTATGATTAAAAGCAAATTGAGTTAGATCTGAAAAGCACTTCAAAGAAGAAGGACCGACCAGTGATTTCAAATGATTTTATAAATTTGGCTCACCTAAGATGAATAGGGAAAAATACATGTGAAACCCATTAAAGCCTCTTTAGGTCCCTGAATAAGAAGAACTTCCCTATTTATGTAAAGAGCCCACCTATAGGCACATTTGACAACACACTGTGGGCATCCTCATTCTGAAAATTACTTGATCATCTGTTCTTCCTGAACAATGAAACTGTGACAAGAGGAACAGGTATGTCATAGTCAAAAGAATTAACCATGTGGGAAACTATCACAGAGGGTCTGGGGGGATGAATATTATAGAAGAGTAAAGTGTTTCTATCAGTGATTTTCTTGTAAATGGAAGAAACAAGCTTGCCATCACTCTTTGTAACCAAAACATCTAAAAAGGAAATCTGGTTGTTACTAATGACAAGGATAAACCTAAGATTTGGGTCCTGTATGCTAAGCCGGTCTATAAAAGAAATAGCTGGATTCCAAAGCCTTGACAAATAAAGAAAATATTGTCTATGAATTTCTGCCAGGAGAAGATGAGCAACCAAAAGATTCTATCAAGGCTGATCAAGTGAAAGCCATGACTGCATCAGTGGCTCATTTGCGATCAATGCCTATTGAATACATTTGCAAAGCTGCAACTTGATTGTCAGTACACACCTTCACATCCCATTACTGTCTGAACAACTTATCAAGAAAGGACAGTAAATTTGGACAAGCAGTTTTGCATAGCCTGTTCCCCCAGCAGTCCACTTTCCATGGTTGAGTTCAGGTTGCTTATTCAGAAAAAACTCCCCAGCAACCCTCAGCTTGGGACTCCGCATGTGTCATGGCTAACTCCATTATATTACTAACCTTAACCATATTTTCTAGCAATAAGTTCCATAGCTTTACTATGCACTGACTGACAACATATTATCTTACATTTATTTTACATCTGCTAGTCTGCTACCTGTTTCAAGTGTGTCCTCTAGTCATACTATTATTTGATTGTGTAAAAATGTTTCCTATTAACCTGTGTTATATTTCATGTAATTTTGGAAACCTGTATTATATCTCCAAGTTGAAGAGCACCACAGAAAGTTGTAGTTGAATTTCTTTTGGGATCAACCAACCAAGTCCTTTATTTTGCGAGAAATTTACTGCAAAGAAATTACTGTGAAGTCATTTGTATAATTTGTAAATGGCCTGGTTTGCAAGAAAAATATCTTGTATTATTAGGTCATTTCTGCAGAACTCTCCGCTGACTAATACATCAGCCCCTTTGACTGCAGGTCAATACTAATTCCCCTTCCTTTGCAGCCAGTCAGCAGAAGTGTAGCATTTCTTAAAAGTTCTAACTGCCTTCTTCCATATGGTGCAATTTATTAAGTTCATGCAGCAAGTTTCATACAATTGTTGCAGTGTTCCCAGTAAAGTCAAGAAGCATGCAAATCAATGTGTGTAATGAGGAAAAGTGCCACATTTAAAAAGTAATGTTCTTTTGTGTGTATGTGGTAGGAAAAAGTGAGTTGATCTAGGGCTGCAATTAGCATAAAATATCTCTCAAAGATAAATATGTGTTTTCTGGAGAAAAATATTTATTTTTGTAATATTTTTAGGCAAATGGACAAAATATTCTAACATAATCCAGAAATAAAAAAAATCAGAATGTAATCATTTGAATTTACTATTCCAATGTGAATCAAGTATTATGTTTTATTTGAATACAATAAAGTGATGGGGATTAAATAACAAATTATCAAAGAGGAGTGATACAGTGGTTAGAGTAATTGGCATGGAAACTAATAAACCAGCATTCAAATTCCACTTTTTGTTACGCTTGGGGGTGGATCCTTGTCTTGAAGCAGTGTAGGACAGTTCCCTGATCAGGCCCAGGAAGCACCTGCCACCAGGAGGTAGAGCACAGGAGGAGACAGAGGCTAGCTGGAGCTTCACACTGGAAGCCCTTGGGACCAGGGCTGCTTGGACTTAGGTGGGCCTCGCAGTGTCTCCCAGAAAGGAAGTTCGAAGGTGTGCCCACCAGGATCAAGGGTATGCGGTCGACGTCTAGGCTGGAGGCCTGAGGGATCAGAGAAGGCCAGAAGAGTGTCTGTGATGACAAGGCTAGGAGCAAGGCCAGAATCAAGGAGGCATGGTCAGTGATAGCAGAGGTCAAGTTCCATAGGTCAGTCCGAGAGTAATCAGCCAAAGCAGAGGTCAGGATCCAAAGGTCAGACGTGGTCGAGCAGGCAGGCAGAGGTCAGTATCTGGGCAACGATCAGCATAGTCAAGAACAGGCAGAGGTCAGTATCTGGGCAGCAATCAGCGTAGTCAAGAACAGGGAGAAGTCAGTACCAGAGAGTCAGTCCAAAAGGGATTACCTGGGGGAACGCAGGAACAGACAGATGTTGGAACAGAAGGATGCTGGAAAAGGAGGACACTGGAACAAGAAGCTACTGGAACAGGAGGATGCTGGAATGAGACTGGAACAGGCGATGAGACATGGAGGCAAACTAGTACGCACACGGTGTCGGCCTGATTGCCAAGGCAAGGAAATGCAGGCAGGCACTTCCTTTTCCTACTGAGTTCAATCAGGATGCGCCGTGGAGCTTGGACATGCCTCTGGCCCTATAAGGGAATGGGCGGTCCGCGCACGTGCGCCATGGAAGACGCTGAACCCCGCCGTGAGGCCTGGTGCATTGAGGAAGGCCTGGCGACCGCTGCCGCAGGACGCCGAGGCCTGGAGGAGATAGTGGCTGTTGCTGGAGAGGGCAACCCTGGACCTGCAGAGGAGTTGGTGCGGTGAGCAGGCCCGTGCGTGGGCCAAGCGCAACACTACCCCCCCTTCTAGGCCTCCTTCTACGCAAGTGAGATTTCTCAGGATGAGCCCTGTGGAATGCCCTGAGGAGCTCCTTGTCCAGGATGTTATGGGATGGCTCCTATGAGTTCTTCTTGGCCCCATAACCCTCCCAGGCTAGGAGGTATTCCCATCTGCCTCAGATGTTGAGGACGTCTCTTACCTGGAGGGTGGTGTCTGGTTCTGTGGAGATCTGAGGTGGTGAGGGATCTCTGCGAGAGGGCCAGGAAAGGATTAGCGGCTTCAGCAGGAGACATGGAAGGTATTGTGAATATCCATGGCACATGGTAGTTGCAATTGGTAGGAAACTGCTCCCACTCTTCAGAGGACCGGAAAATGACCAATGTACTTTGGTGCTAGCCGGTGTGAAGGGAGTCATAATCTTATATGTCGGGTGCTTAACCACACCTTCTGGCCAGGTCAGAAGAGTGGACTGGGACGTCTGTGGGCATCTGAGGTGCGCTTGGAACATTCGGCGGCCTGATTGAGGCATTCCTTCACTTGGTAATGTAGTGGGCTGAAGGCTTCACACTGACAGAGGACAACCTGAAACTCCTGCCAAACAGGACTTCATGTACCAGAATTCCCTGCTTCATGAGGGGTTTACTTACAGTCTGCAATACAGCTGTAATTAGGACATTGAGAAACTCTCTGTCAGCACATTTTCATTTTTAGCTTCGCTGTTCTTATTCTCTGATAAGCTTTCACTGCTGTAACCTAGATTAGAACAATGAATGTATTATGTGCAGGACAGTATTACTATAGACTCGTGAATTCCTTTCCAGAACTGCAAGTCCCGGCAGACTCTCCTGCAGAACTTGGGAGAAGTTTCACAAAAGTTCCAGGGTGTCTAGGGAGGGGGTTAGTAGCCCCTCAGCCGGGATATGCTTGCTCAGCAAGGCGTAGAACGCATGTGTAAAAGATAAGAAATGTGGAATGTATAAAAGCCAGCTCCTGAAGGGGAGGGACACGCAGATTTCTGAGCCATTGTTCTCAGCTGTGTCTTGCATGCAATAAAGGTCTTTCTTTTCAGACCAGTTGTCTGGGGCCTCTTTTCTGATGGCAACATTTAGCGACCCAGATGGGACTGGGGCCCTGGGGATGCCACATTGGCCCCCCAATCGGTCCGGGAGATTTTGTGGCGGAGTGATCCCCCAGACTTGCCTGGTGAGTTGCCACTGCTGAGTTCAGTGATCAGGTTTCTGAGGGGGTCATTCCACGGAGATCCTCTGAGACCTTTGGGATTGGTTGATCCGGAAAGAAGGCTTTTCTTGACAACCCGGGATATGATCTGGAACCTTGCAGGTGAGTATTGGGAATTTTAGTCCGATCCCTTAACGGATCGAAGGGGGCCCTGATCAAGCCCTGCCAAGTGGCCGAGTAGGAATCAGAAGATTCTAGGTTCTGAAACCCCACAGCGGCTTGGGAGATATTGGTTTCTTGTTGTGTGAAGAAGAGTGTCTGTCTGTAATCAGACAAAGAATCACTGCATTTTCAGCTGAAGGTACCTTTAGAAAAAAATTTCTGCTGTGGTAGATCGGTTAGAGAAATTTCTTTTTGTGGTCAAATGCATTATTTCTTTTGATCTACTCTGGTGATGCCCATTGCAGACTATTTTTACTTAAGGAAAACTTATTAAAAGTGATTGTGAATTATTTATCTGTATTAGGGATGTGAATCGTTTTCCATATCGTCTTAACGATAGAAATCGTGTGGCAGGGCAAGAAAATCGTCTTAGGCACGATTTTTTAGTTAAAATATCGTTAAAAATCGTTTTTTCCGATTAGTGCGCACTAACTCGAGTTAGTGCGCACTAACGGGAGTTAGTGCGCACTAACTGGGAGTTAGTGCGCACTAACTGAAAATGATACAATTTGACACTTTTCAGGTCAGTTAAGGTCAGTTTAGGAATGAATATGTATTCCTATTGGCTGCCCTCTTATTTATTCATGTTACCAAGTTTCCTACTGACAGTATAAGGGGGATGGGAAATGGAAACAGTTGGTAGCTTGACAAAACAAGTAATGTGATCAGTCAATGTGACTAGAACTTGTGCCCTAACCCTGATACCAGGGGTATTGTGATCTTCCTGCACACAGTGCCCTATCCCTATTAATACCAGGAGTGTTGTGATCTTCCTGCACACAGTGCCCTATCCCTAATACCAGGGGTGTTGTGATCTTCCTGCACACAGTGCCCTATTCCTGATACTGGGGGTGTTGTGATCTTCCTGCACACAGTGCCCTATTCCTGATACCGGGGGTGTTGTGATCTTCTTGCACACATCCCGATATCAGGGATAGGGCACTGCATGCAGGAAGATCACAACACTCCTGGTATTAATAGGGATAGGGCACTGCATGCAGGAAGATCACAACACTCCTGGTATTAATAGGGATAGGGCACTGCATGCAGGAAGATCACAACACCCCTGGTATCAGGGATAAGGCACTGTGTGCAGGAAGATCACAATACCCCGGAGGAGTGAGGGTCAGGCAGCTCCCCCCTGTCTGTGAAGCCAGCCTCTCACTAGTAATGCAGGGAGGGAGCTGTCTCAGACTTCACCATCCTCCCCCCCCCCCCCCTTACCCACACACCATTCACTAGCTGGGACATGGGGGAAGTCAGGAGTGAGGGTCAGGCAGCTCCCCCCTGTCTGTGAAGCCAGCCTCTCACTAGTAATGCAGGGAGGGAGCTGTCTCAGACTTCACCATCCATCCCCCCCCCCCCCCCCCTCACCCACACACCATTCACTAGCTGGGACATGGGGGAAGTCAGGAGTGAGGGACAGGCAGCTCCCCCCTGTCTGTGAAGCCAGCCTCTCACTAGTAATGCAGGGAGGGAGCTGTCTCAGACTTCACCATCCTCCCCCCCCCTCACCCACACACCATTCACTAGCTGGGACATGGGGGAAGTCAGGAGTGAGGGTCAGGCAGCTCCCCCCTGTCTGTGAAGCCAGCCTCTCACTAGTAATGCAGGGAGGGAGCTGTCTCAGACTTCACCATCCTCCCCCCCCCTCACCCACACACCATTCACTAGCTGGGACATGGGGGAAGTCAGGAGTGAGGGTCAGGCAGCTCCCCCCTGTCTGTGAAGCCAGCCTCTCACTAGTAATGCAGGGAGGGAGCTGTCTCAGACTTCACCATCCTCCCCCCCCCCTCACCCACACACCATTCACTAGCTGGGACATGGGGGAAGTCAGGAGTGAGGGTCAGGCAGCTCCCCCCTGTCTGTGAAGCCAGCCTCTCACTAGTAATGCAGGGAGGGAGCTGTCTCAGACTTCACCATCCACCCCCCCCCCCCCTCACCCACACACCATTCACTAGCTGGGACATGGGGGAAGTCAGGAGTGAGGGTCAGGCAGCTCCCCCCTGTCTGTGAAGCCAGCCTCTCACTAGTAATGCAGGGAGGGTGCTGTCTCAGACTTCACCATCCACCCCCCCCCCTCACCCACACACCATTCACTAGCTGGGACATGGGGGAAGTCAGGAGTGAGGGACAGGCAGCTCCCCCCTGTCTGTGAAGCCAGCCTCTCACTAGTAATGCAGGGAGGGAGCTGTCTCAGACTTCACCATCCTCCCCCCCCCCCTCACCCACACACCATTCACTAGCTGGGACATGGGGGAAGTCAGGAGTGAGGGTCAGGCAGCTCCCCCCTGTCTGTGAAGCCAGCCTCTCACTAGTAATGCAGGGAGGGAGCTGTCTCAGACTTCACCATCCTCCCCCTCCCCCCCTCACCCACACACCATTCACTAGCTGGGACATGGGGGAAGTCAGGAGTGAGGGTCAGGCAGCTCCCCCCTGTCTGTGAAGCCAGCCTCTCACTAGTAATGCAGGGAGGGAGCTGTCTCAGACTTCACCATCCTCCCCCCCCCCCTCACCCACACACCATTCACTAGCTGGGACATGGGGGAAGTCAGGAGTGAGGGTCAGGCAGCTCCCTCCTGTCTGTGAAGCCAGCCTCTCACTAGTAATGCAGGGAGGGAGCTGTCTCAGACTTCACCATCCACCCCCCCCCCCTCACCCACACACCATTCACTAGCTGGGACATGGGGGAAGTCAGGAGTGAGGGTCAGGCAGCTCCCCCCTGTCTGTGAAGCCAGCCTCTCACTAGTAATGCAGGGAGGGAGCTGTCTCAGACTTCACCATCCTCCCCCCCCCTCACCCACACACCATTCACTAGCTGGGACATGGGGGAAGTCAGGAGTGAGGGTCAGGCAGCTCCCCCCTGTCTGTGAAGCCAGCCTCTCACTAGTAATGCAGGGAGGGAGCTGTCTCAGACTTCACCATCCTCCCCCCCCCCCCCCCACACCCACACACCATTCACTAGCTGGGACATGGGGGAAGTCAGGAGTGAGGGTCAGGCAGCTCCCCCCTGTCTGTGAAGCCAGCCTCTCACTAGTAATGCAGGGAGGGAGCTGTCTCAGACTTCACCATCCCCCCCCCCTCACCCACACACCATTCACTAGCTGGGACATGGGGGAAGTCAGGAGTGAGGGTCAGGCAGCTCCCCCCTGTCTGTGAAGCCAGCCTCTCACTAGTAATGCAGGGAGGGAGCTGTCTCAGACTTCACCATCCTCCCCCCCTCCCCCCTCACCCACACACCATTCACTAGCTGGGACATGGGGGAGGTCAGGAGTGAGGGTCAGGCAGCTCCCCCCTGTCTGTGAAGCCAGCCTCTCACTAGTAATGCAGGGAGGGAGCTGTCTCAGACTTCACCATCCTCCCCCCCCCCCCTCACCCACACACCATTCACTAGCTGGGACATGGGGGAAGTCAGGAGTGAGGGTCAGGCAGCTCCCCCCTGTCTGTGAAGCCAGCCTCTCACTAGTAATGCAGGGAGGGAGCTGTCTCAGACTGGTATCAGGGTTAGGGCACTGTGTGCAGGAAGATCACAACACTCCTGGTATTAATAGGGATAGGGCACTGTAAGAGATGACTGTAGTAGATTGAATAAAGATCTGATGTTTCTGCTCTCCTCACACCAAACAAAAACAACACACAAGCAGAGAAGCCCTTCTTACAATGCTGAGCTAGTGAGTTAAGTAGGAGGAAAAGTAAACATACTGGTGCCAGTGTGGCTACTTAAAAAATACACTTACCAACAATCAATTACATATATTTGAACTGTGTACAGTTCCAGCCAGGACCACCTTTCTAAAATGCACAGTGATTGGTAAATTCAACATGCACTAGCATTTCAGGTGCCTGCTAACAAAAATAATAAACAAACAAGTTCTAGTCACGTGAGTGCTGATCATTACATTACTTTTTTTGTCAAGCTTCCAACTGTTTCCATTTCACATCCCCCCAACCATATTGGTAACATCAATAGATAAGAGCACAGCCAGCCAATAGGAATACATACATACATATTCATTCCTAAGTGACCTTTACTGACCTGGGAAGTGTGAACACTTTGTTTCATTTTCTGTTGGTGTTCGTTAGTTTCCAGTTCCATTTCCCATCCCCCCAACCATCACCTCAGTGGTAACCTTGGTAACATCAATAGATAAGAGGGCAGCCAGCCAATAGGAACACATATTCATTCCTAACTGACCTTCAGTGACCTGGAAAGTGTTTATTTGTATCATTTTCAGTTAGTGCGCACTAAATCGAGTTAGTGCGCACTAACGGGGAGTTAGTGCGCACTAACTCGATTTAACGATTTTTAACGATAAATCGTTAGAATTTCTATTGTATCGTGTTCTATAACGATTTAAGACGATATAAACATTATCGGACGATAATTTTAATCGTTGAAAAACAATTCACATCCCTAATCTGTATATGTGTTAATAAATGTGTACTGATACAAGGAAAATTGTATCCACACCTGACGAATGGTGTGAGCTGTGACTTGAGCAGCTTGTGATGGAACAGAGAGGGGTACTGGTAGCGGTAAACGTGGTTGTCGGCCAAACACCACAGAGAATGGCGATACTTCGGTGGCAGCAGAGATGTGGGTATTATGCAATAACTCGGCTCAGGGCAGCAGGTCGAACCAGTTGTTCTGTTGATCATTCACATATGAATGGAGGAAGGTCTTCAGGTTCCGGTTGGTTCTTTCTGCTTGGCCGTTGGCCTGGGGGTGATAGGCCGACATGAAATTCAATGTGATGTTGAACTTTTTACATAAGGAGCGCCTGTACCTTGCAGCGAACTGTGGTCATCAGTCTGATACAATCTCTTTTAGGAGACCATGGAGGTGAAAGACATGTTTTAGGAACAATTTGGCCAGTTCTGGAGCCGATAGAGGGCCTCATAGGGGAATGAAGTGACCCATTTTAGAAAAACAGTCAATGATAACCCAGATTACGGTGTTGTTCTGAGATGGTGGTAGATCTGTGATGAAATCCATCGATATACTTGACCAGGGTTTGGTAGGAGCTAGGAGTGGTTGGAGAAGACCCCATGGAGGTTTTTGTTGGGCACAGATGGGGCATGAATCAACGGCCAGAAGAGTGTCTGTGATGACAAGGCTAGGAGCAAGGCCAGAATCAAGGAGGCGTGGTCAGTGATAGCAGAGGTCAAGTTCCAAAGGTCAGTCCAAAAGAAGTCAGCCAAAGCAGAGGTCAAGTTCCAAAGGTCAGTCCGAGAGTAGTCAGCCAAAGCAGAGGTCAGGTTCCAGAGGTCAGACATGGTCGAGCAGGCAGGCAGAGGTCAGTATCTGGGCAGCGATCAACATAGTCAAGAACAGTCAGAGGTCAGTACCAGAGAGTCAGTCCAAGAGGTACTATCTGGGGGAATGCAGGAACAGACAGACACTGGAACAAAGGACGCAGGAACAGAAGGTCACTGGAACAGGAAGACGCAGGAATAGGAGGATGCTGGAACAGGACTGGAACAAGACTGGAACAGTTGATGAGACACGGAGGCAGACTAGTACACACACGGTGTCAACCTGATTGCCAAGGAAAGGAAGTACAGGCAGGGACTTCCTTTTCTATTGAGTTCAATCAGGATGCGCTGCGGAGCTTGGACCCACCCCTGGCCCTATAAGGGACCGGGCGGTCCATGCGCGTGCATCTTGGGGCGTGGCCGATGCCATGGAGGACACCGAGCCCCACCGTGAGGCCTGGTGCATTAAAGAAGGCCCGGCAACTGCCGCCGCGGGAAACCAAGGCCTGGAGGAGCTAGCAGCTGTTGCTGGAGAGGGCGACCCAGGACCTGCAGAGGAGTTGGTGAGGAGAGCAGGCCCGTGCGCAGGCCGAGTGCGGATGGGGCGTGCAACATTTTTCCCACTAACAGTCTTTGTGACCTTGGACAATTCACTTTATCTCCCTTTGCCTTGGGCACCCACACAGATTATAAGCTCTTTGGAAAAGGGACAGCATACTTGAATACTTATCACTGGTTTACAGTAGCACTATAAAAATAAGTATAATTATTAGATTTAAATTGATATTAAGAAACTGTGGGGGTAATATTCAGTCATGGGCATCCAGCTACCAGGGTCATTCATCAAAATGCTTTATGGTGTTAACACACGATAATGCATGCAATAAGAACAATAATGCACGGCATGAATGAAAATATTTGAGAGGGTTGGGATCAGGGAGAAGTATGAGTGAGATTTAGTAAAATGAGGGGCAATATTGCACAGCTATAACTACACCTTTTTTCCTGGCGTACTATTTTATAGAGTCCATCAAGTTAGGGTGAGAGAACATAGTAGAAATTTCATCTTTGAGAGACTTTTCTCACTCCAAATGATGTCAAGTCTTCACCAAGGTGTACTGTGCTGTTCATATATCTCACTCTACATGTGAAACTGGCCATTAAACTCTAAACCACCACCAACACCTCACCTTGACCTATTAGATGGCCCTCCTATAGAGATATAGGAGGGCCATCTAATAAATCACAAGCAGACTGTGATACATTGCAGGAGGACCTTGCAAGACTTGAAGATTGGGCATCCAAATGGCAGATGAAATTTAATGTGGACAAGTGCAAGGTGTTGCATATAGGGAAAAATAACCATTGCTGTAGTTATACGATGTTAGGTTCCATATTAGGAGCTACCACCCAGGAAAAGATCTAGGCATCATAGTGGATAATACTTTAAAATCGTCAGCTCAGTGTGCTGCAGCAGTCAAAAAAGCAAATAGAATGTTAGGAATTATTAGGAAGGGAATGGTTAATAGAACGGAAAATGTCATAATGCCTCTATATCGCTCCATGGTGAGACCAAACCTTGAAAACTGTGTACAATTCTGGTCGCCACATCTCAAAAAAGATATAGTTGCGATGGAGAAGGTACAGAGAAGGGCAACCAAAATGATAAAGGGGATGGAACAGCTTCCCTATGAGGAAAGGCTGAAGAGGTTAGGGCTGTTCAGCTTGGAGAAGAGACGGCTGAGGGGGGATATGATAGAGGTCTTTAAGATCATGAGAGGTCTTGAACGAGTAGATGTGACTCGGTTATTTTCACTTTCGAATAATAGAAGGAGTAGGGGGCATTCCATGAAGTTAGCAAGTAGCACATTGAAGACCAATCGGAGAAAATTCTTTTTCACTCAACGCACAATAAAGCTCTGGAATTTGTTGCCAGAGGATGTGGTTAGTGCAGTTAGTGTAGCTGGGTTCAAAAAAGGTTTGGATAAGTTCTTGGAGAAGTCCATTAATGGCTATTAATCAAGTTTACTTAGGGAATAGCCACTGCTATTAATTGCATCAGTAGCATGGGATCTTCTTAGTGTTTGGGTAATTGCCAGGTTCTTGTGGCCTGGTTTTGGCCTCTGTTGGAAACAGAATGCTGGGCTTGATGGACCCTTGGTCTGACCCAGCATGACAATTTCTTATGTTCTTATGTTCTTATAAATACTTCACAAATAGGTGGGCCTTATAGGTAATATCTCTCTCTCTCTCTCTCTCTCTCCTTCTCCCCTGCAAAATTATAGCATTTTGATTAATCTAGGGGTTAGTGTCTTCTGTATTCTTATTCTTCAATTCTTGTGGTAGCAAAAATCCTACTGAAATCAGGGGTCTATGAAAAAATTTGATGTTTAAATTTGTTTATTGTTGATTTTAGTAAACATGGTACAAACAGCAAAAAATAATACTAACAATTTTGGGTACATTATTTGACACTTTCCATTGCCCGGACATACAACTTGTACGGTCGAAGAACAATGTGCTGTTGTCCGATTTTTATGGGCTAAGGGCTTAGTGGAAAAAGACATTCATGTGTCTTTATACACATAAATTGTATATGTGCTATCCTCGGCAATGAAATCGGTCTGAATACGGATTACGGAATAAGCTATGTCCCTTATCTTGTACATTGTACGTGTTTGAAGTTATGTTAGTTATTTATCTTATACAATTTATAGTTTAATACTTTGTTCTTCCTGCTCAACCTTGACCCTCCTACCCTGGTCCCTCACCCCGTTTTTGTTTCCCCCTGGTCATATGTAAGGGCTCCTCCCTATAATATATCTGTATATATATCCTGTTTTATGTAAGGGCTCTGCCTAAAAGTTCTTGTTTTATTGTGAACCAATGCGATGTGCGAACGGACATCGGTATAGAAGAGACTTTAAATAAATAAATAAAGAAAGAAAGAAAGAAAGAAATGTATCCAGTATATGGAGAGAAATGTCTCTCGCATAAAGCAATTTATAACTGGACCAATAAATTTGCACAAGGACGTGCCAATGTGAACGATGAAACCAGACCTGGTCGACCTGTAGAGATTGGGACAGAGGCAACTGTGAAGCAGGTTGAAGAGATGGTTCATGCTAACCGGAGGGTAACAATTGATGAAGTTGCCAAAGAAATTGGGTGTTCTAACGGATTAGCATATTCCTTAGTGCACGATGCATTGAACTTTCACAAAGTCTGTGCAAGATGGGTTCCCAAACAGCTGACCGAAGACAATAAGAACAACCGGATGGGTGTCTGTTTGGAAAATCTCTGCCGTTATGCAAACAAAGGTGAATCAATGATGGCACGTATTGTTACTGGTGACGAGTCGTGGGTGCACCACTATCAACCAGAAGCGAAACGCGATTCCATGCAGTGGAAGCATCCACTATCACCGACACCGAGAAAGTTCAAGCTTGTGCCTTCTGCAGGAAAGGTTATGTTGACTGTGTTTTGGGACCGAGATGGGATACTCTTAACCAGTTTTCAGAAGCGTGGTGAATCTGTTAATTCGGCTTCCTACTGTGCTACTCTATTAAAGCTTAAATGAGCTATTCGTAGAAAACGTCCAGATCTGGAAAAAAGAGGAGTGCTGATTCTTCACATATAATGCCAGACCACACACTTCAAATGAGACTCGTCAGACAATTGCGAACCTGCACTGGGAAGTTCTTGAACATCCACCATACATTCCAGATTTGGCACCCAGTGATTTTCACTTATTTGACAAACTGAAAAGCCATCTCGGTGGTAAACATTTCACCAGCAATGAAGAAGTGGAACAAGAGGTGAAGCGCTGGTTACGATGCCAGCCAAAAGACTTTTACGCAGAAGGTTTTGACGGACTTTTCAAACGCTGGGACAAATGTATAAATGTTCACAGTGATTACATTGAAAAGTAGTTGGTTTTTCCAGAAAAACTGTTTGTGACTATATTCTGTATATTTCACAGTAAATAATTCATCTTTTGCATTTAAATACATTTCATGAATATTAATCCCATGTATGTTTGTGACTTATTTACTGACTTACCCTCGTATTAACTTTTTCCTTTTAGGATGAACAGATGAACAAGACATCTGCTCCATTATCAATAAGGGGTGAATTTTGTTTTTCAAGAATGTGCGTGATGGGACAGATGACTGTCTCCAAAAATGTAAGATAGATATTTTTGCCAAAAGTAGAACTTTTGAAATCCACATCCTTTGTGACAGATTATAACAGGGTACCGATATAATACCAACAAAGCAGATAAAGCATCAAATACCAGTGAAAGAGTTGTAATGCGTCTCATATAAGCATATACTTTTTTCCAAAAACCTGTATCTTGGGTCACATACAAAAGGAGTGTCCTACGTTCCCTATCCCTGTTAAACATTTTATACATTCATCAGAATCTGTTATATGTGCTAAATATGCTTGTCTCTGAGAAATAAAAGTTTGGGTTAAACATTTGAATTGCATCCCTCTCATTTGTACATTTCCCGTTATTTTGGATATCCCAGTAAAACATGTCCTATATATTCTCATTGGAAGATTCAGACCTGATTGATCTTCCCACTTATTCTTCAATATTTCATTATCCCAATCAGGTTCAATTCATGAAAGCAATCTATGAAGAGAAGATAGCCAAGTGTGCCTCCCCTGGTCTTCTGTATCAAAGTGTAAAAGTGCTCAGTGTACCTCTGAGAATTCTGAGGGAGACAGCAAATTGACACAATGATGGGATTGCAAATAAGAAAAATAATCTTTATCTGTCAGATCAAAAACTTCCCTCAATTCAGCAAATGATAAAATAATCCCCTGGCCTGTCAGTTTAGAAAGTGGCCCCCTTACATTCCTGGAATAAAATATGAAATAGGCCTGTTGGCTGAGTCAGGTTGGGTTTTGCTCCTGCAGGAGGATTCAATCAGGAATCTGATCAGGTTGGGGAATTCATCCTCTCTCATTACTCAGGACTGAAGGATTTAATTATTAAAATATTAACATGTGATTGTATGCATATCCCTATAGCATCATTGCAAGTTACAGGCCAACAATAAAACAATCAAATAGTAAATATAAATTTATATAGAAAATGCAAAACCTCATAATCCCAATAAACAATTTCCATAAACTAAAAATCACAGTAGATCCTCCATTCATAAATCTTGCCAAAGATTCCTCTCATTATCTTAAAACACATAAGAGGAGAGGTAATTTTCAAAAGGGTTTACGCATATAAAATAGTTTTTGAAAATTGCTACTTTTATACATGTAGCTTTAATATTTCACTCAGTTTTCAAATATTTTATGCATGTAAATGGCCTTTTGAAAATTGCTAAGATATACAGTATGCAACTTTTATGAGCATAACTCCTTTGAAAATTCACTCCACAACCTATGGTGATCCTAAATAACTTATTCACAAGCTGAGGTAAGCCATGCTTTAACTAATTTCCTGAATTGTAAATAATTGGTCTTGCTACATATCTCCCAGGCTACTCTATTCCAGATACTGAGCACAAAATAGATAAATAAATTATTTAATTGTAAAGCTACACCAGCCATACAAAAGGGGTACATACCAATAATTGTGAAGCAGATCAGGAGGCAACAGTGGAATTATGCCACAACAAAGCATCAGACAAATATTTCATCATCCCAACATTAAGAAACTATCCCTCACTGTTGCAAACGACGAGAGTGTGAGCTCCTTTTCCGTGGCACAGTTGATGCAACCTTGCAGGTAGAGCCCCAAGGTCTGTGCCAACAGTGGGTGAATGAGTCTTTACATGAGCAAGGCTAAGGCAGAATCCAGAGCGGTCCAGGAGTCAAGGCAGGTGGCTGGCATGGAATAGTCAGAACCTATAACTAAGGTCAGAGCTGGAAACAAGGCAGGAGACGAGGCAGGGCCGAAGGCAAGCTGGACAAGGCAAGGCTGAAGCAAAGCTGAGGCAAGGCTGAAGGAAAGCTGAAGGAAGGAAGGCTGAGGCAATCTGGATAAGGCAAGGCTGAAGCATCGCAGAGACAAGGCTGAAGCAAGGCTGAGGTAAGGCTGAAGGCAAGCTGGATAAGGCAAGGGTGAATTCAAGCTGGCTGAGACAAAACTGAAGAAAAGGATAAGGCAATCTGTGGCTGAGGCAGTTCAGTGTAGCACAGCTGGGGTTCAAATACCCAGCCATGTGGCATCATCAGGAGGCACCAAGGATGTTGATTCCTGCTGCAGGGCCTTCATAGTTTGATACGCGCTGTGTGGTATGGCTAGAGGCCGGAGTGGAGCAATGGCAGCATTTTTCTTGCATGCTGGTGGCATGGGGTGAGTACAGCTGCTTGCAGGAGCCATCCTGTGAGTGGCGAATGTAACACTCACAGCTTGGATGATGATTGGATAGTTCTGCAACCTCTGAATCTGAGGCTGTCTCTCATATTCTGGCTTCCAGGAAGGATTCCACAAGGAAATCCACTTGTTTGTAGTGGAGGATGTTTGTCTTCTGGTGTGAAGAAAAGGCCCCAGACCCCTTCTCCTCCACACAAAAAGTACTTGATTATCTTCTACATTTTTCATAGTCTGGATGAAGACCAATTAGCCTGTAACTCAGTTAGAGGCTAATTTTATGTGAATGCACCCATACACGCGTGTATTGGCATGCTAGTGTAGATATGCTTGAATTTTAAATATTGTGCACATTTGTGCCCATATGATTAAAATATGCCTACCATGTGTAGGTATGCTCCTAATTTTAAGAGGTTATTTAAGCAAACCTGTTTTACATATCTTCCAATGGATTTTACTGGCTTTTACTGGCGCATATGTAAGTGGATTTTGAAACGTGCTTGCATGAGAGACATTCCCAGTTTAGTCCACCAATTTGCCCAAACAAACTTGAGGTCATCCAGACCCCTCTGCTTCTTCATCCTGCATGCCTCCCAGTTGACCTGGACCCTTACCCTGTTGTGTAAACCCTAAAATGTGAGATATGCAGACTTGCTTCTTATCAAGAGCAGTGATAAAGTTACACGGCTAACAAGCTGCCATGCACTGTGACATATAGTTTTAAAATATGGAGCATGCATAGCTATTGGCCCTGCCCTAGAATGCCCATGCCCCAACTCTTTTCCACCTCCTTATTTTTTCCTCATGTATTCACATATGCACACATAAATCACAGCTTTTAAAATGCACATTGCTCACGAGCAGCTCACATGCTTGCGTATATGGTCATTTTTGTGTGAGCAACACTTTTAAAATTGACCCCTTAGAGTTCATCTCATTTAATTGGCACTTATAATTAACATATAGAAGATAAATCAATTTTTCTACAGCTTTTAATTGTTTGTTTTTTTTATCCAGGGTTTGCTTCGTTAAAGCCTCCCATTAAGCCTCCCACTGTGTCATGGGACTTCAGTGTGGTATTGACTAGAGATGTGAATCGTGTGCCCGATCATCTTAACAATCGGGTTCGGCTGGAGGGAGAAAAAAAATCTGATCGCTGGAGATGTGAATCGGAATCGGTTCCGATTCACATCGTTAACTTTTTTTTAGTGAGGCCCGACCCTTTAAAATTGACCCCTTACCTTCCCCCACCCCCCCAAACTCCCCCAAAAACTTTTACGAGTACCTGGTGGTCCAGTGGGGGCGCGGGGACTGATCTCCCGCTCTCGGGCCATCGGCGGTGGTGGCCATCTTTAAAGATGGCGCTGGCCAGCCAGTGCTCCTACCATGTAACAGGGGCCAGCCAATGGCACGGATACCCTGTCACATGGTAAAGGCAAAGGGCCATCGGCGCCATCTTTATGATTGGCAGCCTACGGCCCGAGAACGGGAGATCGCTCCCGGGATCACCACTAGACCACCAGGTAATTTAAAAATGTTTTGGGGGGATCGGGAGGGTGGTAGAAGCTAAGGGGTCATCTTTAAAGGGTCGGGTGGGTTTTTTTTTAATCGGGCCATCGGTGCCATTTTTGAGTGGCAGCCAAAATGGCGCCGATGGCCCGAGAGCGGGAGATCGGTCCCCGCACCCCCACTGGACCACCAGGTACTTGGAAAAAGTTTTGGGGGGTTCGGGGGGGGGGTGGGGGAAGGTAAGGGATTAGTTTTATAGGGTCAGGGTGGGTTTAGGGGTTGATTTGGTGTGCCGGTTTTCCCACCCTCCCCCCAAATAACTCCAGTTAGTGGACACTAACGGGACTAACGATTTTTCACGATAAATCGTGAAAATTTCTATTGTATAGCGCACTGGACCGATTTTTGACGATTTAAAAAATATCAGACAATTTTTTTAAATCATCAAAAAACAATTCACATCCCTAGTATTGACGCAGCTGAAAGAAGCATGCTTTGAGCCAGGTCAAACACTGTGAGCTGAAGTGTCTGACCTGGAAAGTTATTTTTTTGTGATGTTCACTTTGGCATGCAGAATCAGTGAGCTCCAGCACTAGTGACCTATTCTCCTTATTTTAAGCTTTCTAATAATAGGATGGTTCTGAGCATGCATTCTAAAGTCCTTTCTTAGGTAGTGTCAGATTTCTACTTTAACCAATCAGTTGTCCTGCCAACCTTCTTCCTCAGATCATGTGTTTTCCACAAAGATCAACAAATATTGCTCAGCTTGTATTTCAAAAGATCCTTGGTCATCTAGTTGGAGTAGAATGAAGCCTTAGAAAGTCCACCTAGATTTTTGTTTCTTTTGACCCCAACAATCATGGAGCTGCTGTTGCCAAGCACACCCTTTCTAATTGACTAGCAGATTAAATCTCCTTTTGTTATGTTCTGGCAGACCTGAATCTGGTGAGGGCATGTCATGGCTCACATTGTAGATTTTGTAGCCCACCTAAGATTGGTTTCCATGAAAGAGATCTACAAGGCTGTGTTATGGAGATCTCACCACACATTCACATCTCACTGTTGCTTGGACAGGGATTCCTTATGAAGCAATAGGTTTGGCCAGTATGTGCTGCATAGTTTTTTTGAGGTGTAGAATCCAATTCCATTCCACTTAGGGCCCATTACTTTATTTCCATCCTTCCTTTTATAATAACCCCCCCCCCTGAAAATAATTGTATTTATTTAAAAATGCTTATAGCCCCCAATATCTTATATATCTTGCTCTGCATGGGTAACAGCCTCAAATACATAGTAAGTAAAGTAATAAAATCACCCATTACCATCATAAACAGTTTGTGCCTGTTGTCAATGAAATTCAATCATTTCCTCTTTTTTCATTCAGGGCACTATAGCTAGGGATTCCCCATTTGTGAGGATTTACCATTCTACTTGTCCTTAGAGAAAGCAAAGTTGTTTACCTGTAACATGTGTTCTCCTAGGACAGCAGGGATACAAGTCCTCATGGATCCTTTTGACTTCCCCTTGGAGATGACTCTCCAAGTTCCTTTTAACTATTGCATAGATTTTAGAGGTCTCACATCTAGAAGTCACGTGGGTCAGGCAGCACATGCTCTGTTGAGCATGCTAAAAGCTTCTAGAAACTTTTAAGCAATCTTCCCTCACCAGGATCAATAAGATGACATCACCCCTAATGTTAGGACTTACTTCCTGCTATTCTCAGAGATCACCTGTTACAGGTAAGCAATTTTGCTATTTTGCTAACCCTTTTATACTTTTTAATGTTTGCCTGAGAATATGACAATAAATGTGATGTTTTTACTCAGATGTTATACGTTAATTATTTTTGGTTTTCTGTAATCCTTACTTGATCAGCAGCCATCTTCTTAAAGGGCTCTAGCAGCCTGAATAATGCCCCCCAGTATATGCAAAAACACACAAGGTCCTCTTAGGATCCCACCTTCACCCCCTGCCATCCCATGATATGGCTGAAGTAGTATATAAAAAAAGTTGTAAAGGCAAAGAAGAAGCTAGGTGCTGGCTGCCTCCCCAAACCCCTCCCTTTAACAATAACCCCTCCTTAGAATTTGCTCTATAGCCTAACATACAACTCCCCTGGCCCTTATGGCAACCTCTCTGGTGGTCCAATGGGGGCCCAGAGCACCTGCCCCCGATTGGCTCCAGGCCCAGATCCATTATTTTTTCAAACTGGTGCTGGCTGGCTCAGGTCCTACATTGCCCCATTCACATGACAGGAGAAATACTAGGACCTTGGCCAGTCTGCAAAATTTTTAAAAATGGCTTCCCAAGGTCTGGAGCCATAAGGGGGCTCTCTGGGTCCCCACTTAGACACCACAGATGATACTGTAAGAACCAAGGGGAATGAACTCTGTAGGAGGGTGTTTTGAAAGCAAAAGGAGAGGGATCTGAGGAGGAGGCAGGGCTGGCAACTGGGTCTTCATTGCCTTTACAGCTTTTCTTACATACTTCGTCAGTGTCATGGAGTCATGGGTGGGGTAGTGGGGCGGGGGTATCGAGGGACTCCTAGGGTTTTTGCCTATACATGGTGAGGGGAGAGTATTTGGACCATAGGTAGATTGAAGCTAGGTAGAGAGTGCATCAAGCTTGCTAGAGAATACATTGTACAAATCAACTCCTCTTTTACATTTCATCGCTGCAAATGACAGGAAATCTTCAGTGATGTCACCTTTGCTGTTCATGCCTCTGACTGTGTATGTAAAACTGACCCACCCCCACCCCAAACTCCACCCCAGATTAAAAGTGCCCCCTCTTACTGTGGTATAAATAGTAAACTTACATATTGGTCTCTAGAGAGGTTCTCTCTCCCCCTCTCGCTTCCTCTTCTTGGCTTATTTTTTTTATATATCAACCTCTTAATATTTTATATTCTTGTAATTTTTTTGGCTTATTTTTACAAACAAATTATTATTACTAAATTTGGAGTGCATATTAAGCATTTTTTTAAAAATCCCAAGTAGTCTAAAATACTGATTTTGTGTTTAGAAAGAAATGTCATGGACACTGTATCCTCAGGTGTTTGGCCATTTTCATTTCTCAAGAATTTTGTATAACAGAGACCTTTGAGTTTTAAAATGCTAGGTCAATTACTCTATGCATGTTTTTTTTTTTTGTTTTTTTTTTATTTCTCATGTCCTAATAAAAAGATTTGGAAAACAAATGCTAGGTCAAACTTATTCAGAAGACAAAAGTCCATTGGGCAAAATAATTGTTCTGAAAACATCATTGTTAATTTATATAATTGCTTTACTCATTCTATCTTCTTATATATGTATCATTTCTTTTTTTCTAAGGGAGATGCATTAGCAAATCATGGGTTTGTGATGGAGATATTGATTGTGAGGATCATTCTGATGAGGATAATTGCGAAAGTTATATGTGTGGACCACCAAAATACCCTTGTGCTAGCAATACGTCCATCTGCTTGCAGCCTGAGAAGCTCTGCAATGGGAGAAGAGATTGTCCTGATGGATCTGATGAAGACAATATCTGTGGTATTCCATGTTCAGAGACATTACTATCCATAAAGATGTGAAGCCTCTTTGTTTGGAAGTTTATAAATACACATAGGGGCAGATTTTAAATGCCCTGCGTGCGTAAATCCGGCCGGATTTACGCGCGCAGGGCCCTCGCGCGCCGGCACGCCTATTTTGCATAGGCCGCCGGCGCGCACAGAGCCCTGGGACGCGCGTAAGTCCCGGGGTTTTTTTAAAGGGGCGGGAGGGGGCGTGGCAGAATGACACGGCGTTTCGGGGGCGTGATGCGGCGTTTTGGGGGCGGTGACGTGGGCATGTTTTCGGCCCGGGGGCGTTCCGGGGGTGTGGCTGCGGCCTCCGGACCAGCCCCCGGGACCGGAACATGGAGCGGGGCAGCCGGCCGGCGCGCGCAGATTTACGTCTGCTTTTCGCAGGCGTAAATCATGGAATAAAGGTAAGGGGGGGGTTTATATAGGGCCGGGGGGGTGGGTTAGGTAGGGGGGGGAGGGGAAGGTGGGGGGAGGCCGCTCCGATTTCCTTCCGAAATCGGAGCGGCCTCGGAGGGAACAGGCAGCGCGTGCTGGGCTCGGCGCTCGCAGTTTGCACAAATGTGCACCCCCTTGCGCGCACCGACCCCGGATTTTATAAGATACGCGCGGCTACACGCGTATCTTATAAAATCCAGCGTACTTTTGTTCGCGCCTGGTGCGCGAACAAAAGTACGTGATCGCACAATTTTTTAAAATCTACCCTATAAGGTTTACTTTTCAAAAGGGTCATTTTCAAAGCTGAAAATTGATCCCTCCTTGATAAAATTAAAGGTATCTGCATCTGTCACAATATGGGGATTTTTGCTTTTGGCTGAAAAGTGGTGGGGCTAGGTCAAGGGAGAGACAGTATACATAGAGCTTTCATTTGTAAATCCTGTGCCTACTTTCCCATAGGTAAATTTGCACTTGTTCCAAAGCAGGCTTGCATGCCTGCAGGGCTGATGTTTCTGTGGTCCCACAGGCCATGTCTAGCAATTACCCTTTAAATGAATATTTCCATTAGCATAGAATATTTACATATGTTTGTTCTTATAATCCGCTGCTTCCTATGAGATCGCTCAAAACAGATTACATCAAGACATTTATTAAACATAGACAAAAATAATGATACTTTAAAATCAATAAAAAAAGATTATGTCCCAGCTAAAAGTACAATAAAGAGCAGATATAAACTGATTAAAAAAATAATACTTTTTAACCAATTCATTAATCATGCATAAGCTTGTGCAAATAATCAGCTTTAACTATATTTCTAAAATGGAGATAATCCCTTTTGTCTCACAATTCACAAGGTAAAGCCTTCCAGTAGGGGATGGTGGAAGGCTCCAACACTTCAGCATACTATGCTCTTTGATGACAACAAACATTGAGTGATAAAAATCATACAACAACAGTACCCTTTGAATTTCAAATCCTTTCCTCTCAACAGGCCTTCAAGGAACCAGAATTCATTAATCATGCATAAGCTTGTGCAAATAATCAGCTTTAACTATATTTCTAAAATGGAGATAATCCCTTTTGTCTCACAATTCACAAAGTAAAGCCTTCCAGTAGGGGATGGTGGAAGGCTCCAACACTTCAGCATACTATGCTCTTTGATGACAACAGACATTGAGTGATAAAAATCATACGACAACAGTACCCTTTGAATTTCAAATCCTTTCCTCTCAACAGGCCTTCAAGGAACCAGTCTATAGCAGTTGAAACTCCTCCAACTTCATAGAAACACCAACTCCTCCAGCAAGAGCTGTCAGTGCATTATAATCTGTTCTAATACAACAAAAGGACACAGGGTTCTACTTCAAATACATCATCATTCCATGGAAAACATATGGTCTCCATCCCATCCTAGACTTCATCAGACATTTGAAGAGGGAACAATTCAGGATAAACTCTTTGGGCACCATCCTTCCTCAATTAAAGATCAACTAGTGCCTACTCCCCTGGCCTCAAAGATGCCAATATACCAATTCACAAGGATATACCTATTCACAAGGATCAAGGAATTTTCTACAATTCACCTTAGCCAACAATCATTACCAGTGCCTCTATGTGGCACCCAAGTTGTTCACAAAATGTCTTTCAGCTCTTGCTGCTCACCTAAGAATCAACAATGTTTTTGTTTTTCCATATTTAGATGACTTGTATCAAGCCAAGCCCATCAAGAAACTTATTTCTTGGGCAGGAGCTTAACAATGGTGCTCCCTGAGGTTTTGGATTGATTAGATCGGCTTACTGAAGGCAAAGCAGAAGGGGATAACAGGATCTGCCCTGCAGTTCCGAGAGCAGCAATGTCTTCTGCCCCTATGATGTCCCTTTTTTCTGAGTGGCTATACTGGCAAGCTCCTGGAGTTTGTCCTTGGTGGTATTGCTGGATGTTGGAGCATTTGTGAATTCCCTAGATCTGGAAGTTACCCTCTACTGGATATTCATATACTACTCTTGACACTGGTGCATGATAAATTGCATGATGTCAGATGCAAAGTCTCTGCAATGGTTGGAGAAATTGGAGAGGTTGCAGAGTTAGGAGCCAAGCAACATCAGTCTGGAGAAGATGTGAGTTCTTCGCAGGATGAAGAAAACTACTGGGAAGCCAAGCTAAGGCCTAGAAAAGGGACGGGCCCAATAGTGTGCAGCCAGCCACATCATGATGGCGCTGTTTTGCCCGCAGCGATGTGGCCATGCCGTACACTATCACCCCAATAGCGCCAAGGGAAAAGGTGGTGTTATTTCCTATGGTGCTGCTGGTGAAAATGTGTAAAATATTATCGCCCACAGTGCTACCGGGTCCTAACACCACACACATTCTTCCCTTTCCCCTAATTATCACTTTACCACTGCAATGCAGCCAGTCTCATGTGAGATAGGGCATTATTGCATATGATAATGCCCTAATGCACATGATAACAGCCCATCACACAATAAGGAATGACCGTGTATGAGAGGTCAAACTTGGAGTGTGCCTTTTCAAATGTTTCTATATTAACTTGCCGGTAAGATAAAAGGTCATGAGATTTGAGAGTATTTGGGAAGGGACTACCTGCATGCACAATTTTTTAATTGTCCATATCCATACACTGTCTATTCATTTCAAGCCATTTATAGTATGACTAAAGAGATGGAATTAAACCTTTTAGATTAGAAGAATTGTTTGGAAATTGTGGACACTAATATGAGGAAAATTCAAGAATATGAACACTAGTGAAGGACAATATACTGTTTTGCAGTAAGAACATTTGAAAAATATGATTGTGAGTTGAAATTTGCAATTTAATAATTTTAAAAATTCCAGAAAATGCATGTCTTCCAATTTCTAGAGCATAATCTTTCTCCTTTTGTGAAGAAGAAAGCTATTGGAAAATTTGGTTTTTCATTGCTTTAGAAAAAGAAAGGGAATAAGAAGTCAAACTAATGTAAATTCTTATTGTTAAATTTGTACTTGAGCCAGATTGATATTAGGGTCATGAAGCTCTTGTTTCATTATAATGATTCTTATTTTCTTGAATTCAAAAATTTGTATTTTTCCTGTTGCCAAGCAACTGAAATAGAAGCACTTTCACCTCAGGTCTTGCAACATGAGTGAATGCTTTCATTAAATTATCCTTGAAAATGCATCTTAAAAAAATCAAGGTGTGAGATATATTGTTTAAGATCCTCAGCTAACTGCTTTTTTAATGTTAAGCTAAGTCCTTCATAATTCCTCCTTAGAAAAAAGACAATCTATTTTCTTAAAATGCTGGTATTTTTCTTTCATCATTGCTTAATTTGATTTCTTCTTGATTATATTTTCTGATCCTTGTGGTAGATCACCTTTTTTTGTGCTTTATTTTTGCACTAGCGGTACCCGGCCACGCGTTGCAGTGGCAGAGTCAGGTTCTTTACCCTCCCTCCCCCTTCCCCTTGCTCATTTACCTCAGTCACTCATCCTCCTCCCCCTTGGTCACTCACCCCCCCTTCCCTCCACTGTCCCCACTCCAACTATCTCCCCTCACACTCACCTCTCCCCTCATTCTCCCTCCCCTGACACTCACCTCCCCCCTCATTCTCCCTCCCCTCACTGTCACCTCCCCCCGCCTACTGCCTACCCTTCAGATCAGAAAACCTTTGTCTTTCTATTTCTGTGGGAATCCCCCCCCAATCCCAACCCTTTTAATCAAATAATAACCCCCCACCCTCCTGCCCCCTCCCAAGACCTGGGAAATTAAAATTGTTCGTGCTACATGTGGTCTGTCCCTGGGCATCTGTGCGCGTTATGTAGCCAAATAGGGGAGTGCCTAACCAAATTTGCACTCCCAGATTTGTTTTGTGGTCTGGGGAGGGCTATTTTGGTGCGTTCCCGAGATCGTGCAAGTTTAGTGTATGTATTTGTGTGTGAACCTCTCCCTTCCCCCCAAAAAAAACCCTATGAGAAAAGTTCTCTTAAACTAACCACCCCACACTCTCCTGCCCCCCTCCCCCAGCCCTGCGAAAAACAGTAGCCCACCCCCCTGCCCCCCAGAGTTGCTGAATGAATGAAACCTGCCCCCCCTCGTGACCCCTCCCTAAGATGTTCGCAATAAATTCATTACCACCCCCCACTCTCCAGACCCCGCAAGACCTGATAAAAATGTCAGCCGGTGGAGTGGGCATTTAGGAGCGGTCCAGGAGCGATGTATTGGCATTGGTCCATTGGCTGTGAGCACTGAAACGGGTTCAGACGGCCCTTGCCCTTACTATGTCAGTGGGGTGGAGCAATGGCAGTGGTAGGTCCTCTGACATAGTAAGGGCAAAGGTCCGCCGGCTGCCAGTCCTGAAAATGGCACCGAGGGTCCCTCGCCCTTACTATGTCACATGGGCTACTGCTGCCATTGGTGTCCCCGAGTGGCATAGTAAGGGAAAGGGCCATCGGCGACATGTTGTTTGCTGGTAGCTGACGGCCGCAGTGCAGGAGATGTGTCCCGGACCGGTCCTGCCCCCCCCCGCTGGAGCCTCCCGGACTTCTGTCAGGTTTTTTGTGTGTTGTGAGGGCCTGGGAAGTAAATAAATTTGGCATGTGTGTGGGGGGTGTGAGGAGGGTGGTTTTGTGTGTGTTGGGAAGCTGTGGGAAGTAAATCAATTTGGCATGTGTGTGGGGGGTGTGAAGAGGGTGGTGGGTGTATTTTATCTGTAAAGGAAATAGTTATCTTCCGGCGAAAAAAGTGCGCAAATGTGTTAAAATGGAAGTGAAACGTGGACCTGGACTGGCGAAATGATTAGTGTAGCGTGTGTTAGTTTAAGGTGTAACAGATGGCGCTCACGTCCAGCAGATGTCGCTGTTTTCTCGAAACAATTTTTAAACCTATTTTACCTGTCACAGGTGTGACATATCTGTAATGTAAGTACAGAAGAACCTTCCTGTATGCGAAATGAAGGTTTTGTCCAAATTTGAAAGCAATCGGTTCAGTGGTTTCTGAGATTAGCGATTTTGTCCAAACTATTTAACATTTTTATTTATATAGATTAATGGTGGTTTAATTACTTTTAATTTTCAGTTCCTCTAATATGAACCATTATGCTGTTTTCCAACCAAGATGCAAATTTCTTAAAGTAAATTTATTTATTTATTTATTTTTAATTTTTATATACCGATGTTCCTGTATAGAATACATATTGCACCGGTTTACAGAGAACTGAACTGTCGCCTCTGGGGCGGATACATTGGAACAGGTTGAAAATGAACTTACAGTGAAACAAATGGACTGCAATTCAAAACATGATTAGCTAAATTAAAGTACAATTCAAAACATATTAACAGTGGGGTTGGTGGACCAGCGTGTACATATATGTGGTTTTTTTTTTAAAGAAGCTTGTTCCTCCACTTTCCAAATGGTGAACATCCTTCAATCTCACTGATTCATCATTATCGGTTTCCCAAAATTCAATATGAAGTTGACTCATGTATTAATTTCATAAGAACCCACTACCATACAAAGGGAAGCTTTCCTCCCTTAACATGAACTTAATGAAATGACCAAATCATAACTCTTTCAGATCAGAAACAGTTTTCTGCCCATTTCTTCATAAAAATGTTGGGCCATATGGAGGCAACTTCTTGTGCATGTCTCAGCATGAATCAAGCTCTGAGACACCTGAAGTTTCAATAGAACTAACCTATAGTTGCTGGTGCACAAGGGACCTGATTTTAAAAAGCATTTAAATGCTTAGAATTGTGTTTTACATTTGTTAATATAATTTATATGAGTAAATGGACTTTTGAAAATTGCTATAATATATGCTGTTGAATTGTCCATATGATTTGCTGCAGAAGAGCACTTTACTCTCTTAGGCCCAGATTTATCAAACTATTGCATGAAATAGGAAGAGGAGTGTGTTAATAGCTTATTTATTGCAAAGTGTGCTATTGTAGTTCTTTGCATAGGTATTACCTCAGAGTGCAATAACTTTTCACACTTTGTGGTAAGTGCCACAACTGCTGTATAACAACTGTATATACCACTGTATAACCACTAGAGAGACTAGCTATAAGGTTTGCATACTAGGTAAGTATTTATAGCTCTATATGAGGCCCACCTAGTTCCTCGAGGTGAGGTTTAGGTATTAGTGTAGGGGTTAGGGGCCACTTTGACATTCAGAGTGAGATGTACAAACAGAACAGCACACTCTTGTGATGATTTGATGTCCTTTGGAGTGAGGAAATCACCCAAAAATGAGATTTGTACAATGTTCTCTCAACCTAGCTTGATGGACTCTCTACCTGGGTAACATCAAGCTAGGTTGAGAGAACATTGTACAAATCTCATCTTTGTGTGAGCTTCCTCACTCCAAAGGACATCAAATCTTCACAAGAGTATACTGTTCTGTTCGTATGTCTCACTCTTCATGTCAAAGTGGCCCCACGCCTTTTCTAAATTAGCATTGCACCATGCATTATGGTGCTTTTCGCAAGCAAAAAGCCCATAACGCAGCTTGGGAAAAAACCCCCTTGGATGGCTTTTAAAAATTGCTATGATAATATGTTACATTTACGTGTGTTACACCTTTGAAAATTCACCTGAAAATGTGCTTAACCAAAGTTCTTATACATGTTCTGGCATGTTGACTAGAACTTTCTAACCTATTGACAGGTCACTTTTTTACATACCTCAATTTCAAATTAAAGTAATAATACATGCCTCCAAATAGGGATGGGGAGCTTATTTGAACAACCTATGTTCTCAAGGAACTTGGTATCCACAAGAAAGGTTACTTTGCATAAATCATCTGGAACTGAAAGCAAACTTCAATATTCTAGAAGTATTCAGTCTGTGCTTAAAGAACAGAGAGATGTTGATCAAGACAACTGTATAGCTATGTTGTACATCTACAAACATAAAGAAACAGTCTCTTTCAATCTGGCCTAGATTAATCAAAATTCTGTAAATATATCGGAAATATATTCCACGATAATAAAAGAGGGGGGGGGGGGGAGAGTGTGATTAGACTAATTTCCCTTATCCTACATTGCATAGGTAATTTCTACAACACACAATACATTTATTGCACCCGTGCTATTTTTTGCATCGCATATTGATTAATCCTCCGCAGGCATGTTACCAACAAAAAAGGTTTTTATCGCACATGCTGGTTCAGGCAGGGGAGAGGAAGAGCGAGAGGAGAGAGAGAGACTGACACACCCTCAAAGAGGCAGCTGCAGGAAGCCGGGATATATAAACTGAAAAAATATCATATCACGCACTAATTTATGCTAACTGTTTAAATGACATAGCATGTGGTGACACAACAGAGTGTGTGTTATTTACCTATGTGAGGTGGCAGGCTGCATATTAGCCTAACCACACCCTTTTTTATGAGAGAGAGAGAGAGGGAAAGATAGAGAAAATCTGTAGAGACCAGCATTACGTTTACTGTTTTTCCCAGCAGTTCTCAACCAGTGTGTCGCACCAAGAACACGCAGGTGTGTTGCCACACTTCTCGGTCCTCTGCTGACCCAGCTGCTCCCCCTACCCAAGCGAAATAGGTCCTCTGCCCAGGCTTAAAATGCTGATAGCCCAGGCAAAACGTGGCAAGACAGCTGGAGCCAGCGACACCGGCATGCTCTCTTCTTCCTGCCCCCCCCCTCCCCCCGTGGCCCACAAGAGGAAGTGGTGAGCAGCGGGTGCGTTTGTGGGAACTAGAGACCATGCTAGTGCAGGCAGCATCAGTTCCTCAAGGAACTCAGCACAGGGTCGGCCACCAACACAGCTCCCTCCTCCTCTGCGGCATGGGTTCCATCTTAGGGATTCCAGACAAGGCCTCCCGCATGGCCAGGGGTGGATGATCATCTAAGGGGCTGAGAGAGACTTCTTCTGAGGTCAGGGAAGGCTCCCCTCTGTCCATCTCAACTGCCAGAACTCTCACCTTGAGTTTCACAGTTGTTCCGGCGCACTACCCAGCAGGGATTGTGGGACCTGAGGGTAGGTCCTCACTCTCCCTCTCCTTTTCGGAGGCATTGGTAATCCAAATTAGGAAAAAATTTCAAAAAATCTTAGGAGCGAGCAGAAGCAGTGCAGTCATTCAAGTCGCTATATTGGCTCCTCCCCCACATAACTCCAATTCTTAAGCAACACCACTGGTTACCCATTCATTACCGAATTCGATACAAAATCTTAATGCTTATTCATACTTTACTACACAGTACTGCCTCCATATGTTTATGTTCTATTCTTCAAACTTGCCAACCAACCCATCACTTACACTCTTTAGATAAAACTTATATCCAAGTACCCACTGTAAAAACCACTGGGATAAATCTAACTTGCAACTGTGCCGGTCCCAAAATATGGAACTCTCTACCAATTGCATCCATCAGCCCACCACAAAACATGACTTTAAGAAAGGAGTAAAAACTTACTTATTTTCACAAGGTTCCCAGATTTGCATTGCCAGTGTGACTGCTCAAATCCATCTTTATCCCATCTCAATTTTTGTGACTATAATTATATCCTTTTAATTTTGTGTTACCTCTTCTGTTTTTATTATAATTATGTATGTTTTAATCTTTGTAAACCACTTAGTTCCACTTTGTGTGTATACACGATGGGGTAGATTTTTAAAAAGTGCGCCTTCGCGTACTTTTGTTGGTGCACCAGGCGCAAACAAAAGTACGCTGGATTTTAGTAGATACGCGCGTAGCCGCTAAAATCCAGGATCAGCGCGCGCAAGGCTGCCAATTTTGTGCAGCCGGCGCGCGCCGAGCCGCGCAGCCTGCCTCCGTTCCCTCCAAGGCCGCTCCGAAATCGGAGCGGCCTCGGAGGGAACTCGCTTTCGCCCTCCCCTCACCTTCCCCTCCCTTCCTCTATCTAACCCACCCCCCCGGCCCTATCTAAACCCCCCCCTACCTTTGTCGGGGGATTTACGCCTCCTGGAGGGAGAAGTAAATCCCCGCGTGCCAGCAGGCCGCTAGCGCGCTGAGACGCGACCCGGGGGCAGTTCCGGAGGGTGCGGCCACGCCCCCGGACCGCCCCGGGCCGAAACCACGCCCCGGGCCCGCCCCCGAAACGCCGCGTCCCGCCCCCGAAACGCCGCACCGATCGGCCCCGCCCCCCGACATGCCCCCGACACGCCCCCCTCGAAAAACCCAGGGACTTACGCGAGTCCCGGGGCTCTGCGTGCGCCAGCAGGTCTATGGAAAATAGGTGCGCCGGCGCGCAAGGCCCTGCTCACGTAAATCCGCCCGGATTTACGCGAGCAGGGCTTTTAAAATCCCCCCAGTATATAAAAATCTTTAACATAAATAAATAAATAAATAAATAAATAAATAAATAAATAAATAAATAAACCAGCCACACAATTGCAGCTTGCTTTAAGGAATTAGAAAACTCACATGACAATGGCGCATGCTCAGAAAAAGCTTTTCAGTTTTTCAAAGCTCTGAGAGAGCTTTTCCATATCAGAATCATCAGATGACATCACACACTTCTGTGTCTGATTTGTCCTGCTGTTTACAAAGAACACCTGTTACAGACAACCAACTTAGCTTTACCCACAGTTGAAAGAGGTATTCTTGTGAGCAGAGTGGAGTGGGCTATGAAATTCTGTACATACTTTTACATTTTCCTTGAAAAAATATTCTGTGTACAAATTATAAGATGTTATTAATTGTATGCAGTTAATTTTGGTGGGATACCTTTCAAAAGACTTATATGTATATACTTTCTCTTGGGAAAAAGGTGTAAGGTTGCGGTGAAGCAATTCAAGATGCCCCCGATAGAATGCTCATTCTATTATCATGCGCAGAAATCTGAAAATGCATTTCCTATATTGCATGATCATGTTAATTACTGACAGGAATCTAAATAACATGATAGCATAAAATTGAACATGTTCAGTTCTCTTTCATTTTAGCTCTTTCTGCTTGTCTTTAAAGGGTGTATTAGTATACCTGACACATGTTTTGTTTTTTTTTCCCCCCCAGTAATAAGTGGAGAAGGAGTGCTGCTAGAATCTAGGAGTGGAAATAAAAAGAGGAGAGTTCCAAGAGAACAGAAAACTGACATGGGTGTATTGTTAGAGCCATGTGTCTTTCATTTCTGGAGTAGTTTTGAAAGAGTGGTGTGAAAAAATGTGATTAAGGAGAGAAGCAAGCATGGAAGAGGGAAGAATCTGGTCATTATAACTAGAAGGGCACTTGTATCTGATCATTTCCTCTTCTACGACCACTCTTTAGTGTAGACAGCATAATGGCTGGTCCACACATTCTAGTGTGGACCACTTTTTGTGGCTCTTTTTTTATGAGCCTCAAGGCTCATAAAAAAGAGCTCTGCACTCAAATCAAAACAAATGGTGAACCCATAAAAACCTTTGAGGCCCAGACCACTGTTCAGCCTTATGCCTCTGAATGACTACACTAACAATGGCAATAACAGCAAAGGCCATTTTGTTCTCTATTAACCTACTGCTTGTAAATACATTTACACTGTGTAAATAAACACAGATTTATTTTTTTAGGTTCTTAAGTGTTTGTTGATGAGTCTCCTTTGTCACTTCCTTCTCTCTCACTGTCATTCTCTTCCGGTCTTCCATGCCTCTCCTGTCCTGGTGGTGCCCTGTGAAAACTTTCCTTTTTATTGGGGAGGGAGCAAGGATTGTGGGACTCACTGACAATTACTTGCCCATAGGTAGAATGCCCCCTCCTCCCGAGGAAGGCCCCCTATTTTTATACCCCCCCAAACACACACACACAGAAGATGCTGTTCAGATTGAGGCATCAGAATGTTTCCAGTGCTCTTTTGACTGACCAGCCACAGCCAGGACTGCAATGCTCCTGACAATAATGCCAATATCTTGGAGACTGTCCAGTTACAAACTAGTATGAAACCTTTGAGGATAACTTTCAAATCTGCTCGTGCATGCGCATATATGCATGTATATGAGCATACACAGAGTTGTTACGGTATTTTATAACCTGCATGCAAACGATATGCACAGGTTATAAAATATGAGTATTTATGTGCACAATCATTCTCACATACATAAAAACCATGAACCACCCAAGTTTCAATTTACCCGGATAAGTTCAGATTTATCAAACTATCTGGGAGATACATTAAGCTGTGGTAGTGCTCTACTGTGATTCAAACGGCACGGCATATATCACTTGATAGAGCACTAACAAAGTGATATCTCGTGATGTACTTTATAATTTCCATAGCCTTACCCAGTTTTCCCTCCCTGTTACAATGATCTGCTTTGCATGCTTGAATAATGAAAATGCTTTCAAAGAAGGTTATCAATAGACAATTTGTTGTAAAGAATTTATCACGGCAGACTAAGAACGTGGTCAGCCACGATAAAATAACAACACCTCCTCAGGAATCGGTAAATGTAATATGGGAGCCATGGAAACCTAATATGGGTCCCGAGGTTCCTGCATTACATTTAAAGGGCCATGCAATTTTTTTTTTTTAAAGCCACAGCACAAAAGAAAATTTGAGTGGAGTTCAGGGCTTATGTCAGCTCAATTTGGGGCTGCCTTTGCATCCCTATGTAAAAAAAAAAAAAAAGATTTACCAGCATGTGCAGTGATAGCACCCCCACCCCCCCAACCCGGTGTTTAAAAACCCCAGTTCCCTCCCATCCCCCTCATTGGGGGTATAATGCCCCCTCCCCCCAATGTATCTAACAAATCATTGGTGTTTAGTAGAGGACCTCTTACCTCCCTCCAAAGATATAAAATTAAATCATGGGGTTCAGTGGGCACCCTTCCCCCCAAAGGTAAAGAAAATATGAATTATGGGTCAGGGGCTGCCTACCCAGCACCCTTGTGCCCCCCAGCCCCACCCCCCCTTCACCCCTAAACCTTGAAAATGAAAAGACGCTTCCACTTTAGAGCTTAGGATACCCCCTAGAAACTGGCCTGGTCAAGGCTAGGAGGCACCAACTAAGCCAGGGGCTATTGGGTACCTAGTGTCTACTGGACTTATCTGTCTATCCTACATAGCTGGATAAGTCTGAAAAGTGCTACCTAAATAGATAAGTGTTGCTTTTCAGACTTATATGTTTAAGTGCTGCTACTTAAGCGTAGATCCCCTAGGCTTAAGTAGTGGCACTTAACCGGATAAGTCTGAAAAGTATAGGATGAAGAACTAGAGAGGTCGGAAAGATCTTACTATTAACGGAATAAACTGGTGGACTAGTTGCAAAACTAGGAATGTGCTTTGCGTGAGCATGTTTTAAAATTTGCTGACACAAACGCACAAAAGCCAACATGGTCCTATGGAAGACATACATATGCTAGCTGGGCTCAAATATCCTTTTAAAATTAGGAGCAGACTAACACACGGTTGGTGCATTTTAAAACACACCTTCACAGGTGTGTGCACAATTAAAAATTCCAGCATATCCTCGCTCGTGCGACGATATGCGTGTGTACGGGTGCATGCCTGCGCATTTTAAAAGCAACCTCTTTGTGTCTATAAGCTTATTATGCTCTAGTAAACTTCCATAGTTTCACTACAATATTTGCATCCTGAGAATAAATCACATATGTACAAAAGATATTTAAAAGATTGCTAGTAAGTACTGTAGCATATCAAAGCATTTCATTTGAAGGCAAAATGAACAGCTAAATTAAAGTTTATAGCTATCTAAAAGTTCCATCTCTTGATTTTACCTTCATATTTCTAAAGAAACCTTTTCTTCATTATAGAAATCCTTCAGGTCAATAAAAATATAGGCAGCTGAAGAAAAATGGGTAATAATTTAAGAAAGAATAAAGAAAACTAATGTCTTCCACGGGAGATATGCCAAGAAGTATACATTTGCTCCCATTCAGACACTTGCAGTTTCTGTTTTAGAGATGCATCTGAATCAAACAGCATAGCTATCAGGCATGAATATATTAGAAGATAGAGAAGACAATCCAACTTCAAATAAATGAATACATTTAATATTCTTCATTTCTTCCTACCTAGTCCTGAATGACTGAAAAAATTACAATGTTCAGTCGTTTGAGAATCAACTGAAGAGACAAAGGCCTTACTCTAAAATAACTTTTCCCCTTTCTGTGCTTTTAGAAAAAAACACTTTTTGAAAAAGCCCTAAAGGGCCTCATTTAACAAAGGGACATGAATCATGCCAAGAGTAGTGCTAATCTGCTCTGTACTATGATGGCATGAGTAATTCAACACTTTAGGAATTTCCTTTCCAGTGTTAAATTAATGAGGTACACGGGGCTGGAGATGCATAATTAGCAAGACTTTTTAACCTAAGGTAAATGAGTCCCTATACTTTTTCCCAAAAGAGGAAGTAGTCGCTATTGCTGAAGAATAAGTCATAGCATGCTTGGATTTGTTGGTTTCCATAATAAGTAACACATTATTTAATTTCATTAGTTTAAAATTGTCCTTCAGCCAAACTCAGCCACTCAGTCTTCACGGTATTGAACTGGAAACCATATAAAAATAATAATAAAAGCGAGATCTTTATTGGGTTCCTATTTTGATGAGATAATTGAGCATTTGTAGTCATATTTCACAGTGTTAAAAATAGCTTTAAAAAGTTCTTAAGCTTTGGTGAATCAATTCAACCAAATTTCAACATTTTTTCCAGTTCATGAAACTATATGACAAACCTATTTTAAAGCAGCTTGGGTATCTCTAGCCATGTATAGTTTAATTATGTCAAGGTTTTGATTGTTTTCACCTTTACTGGTAGACTCAGGAAAATTAATGTTGAATCAGGTCACATAGGCTAAAAACTGTGGGTACTTTTTACCTGCGCACTATAGCCAGAATTTTCAAAGCGTATTTATATGCATATATCTACTTTTAAAATTTGTGATTGTGAGTGGAATCCTGCATGGCATACATGTACCAAGCAACTGTAATTTTGTGCCTGCAGATTTAAGTTCATACTTTAAAAAATTGAAAATGTACATAAATTCTGATCCTGCCCCATTCTGTCCCTCCAGAATGCATATTGGGGTAGATTTTATAAATCTACGCACGCGCGTACTTTTGTTCACGCACCAGGCGCAAACAAATGTATGCTGGATTTTATAAGATACGCGCGTAGCTGAGCGTATATTATAAAATCCGGGGTCGGTGTACGCAAGGGGGAGCACATTTGTGCACCTTGCGCGCGCTGAGCCCTGCGCGCGCTGCCCTTTCCCTCCGAGGCCGCTCCGAAATCGGAGCGGCCTCGGAGGGAACTTTCCTTCTACCCCCCCCCCGCACCTTCCCCTCCCTTCCCCTACCTAACCCACCCCCCTGGCCCTATCTAAACCCTCCCTACATTTATTCGAAAAGTTACGCCTGCTTCTGGGCAGTAGTAACTTACGCGCGCAGGCTGTCTGCTGGCGCAGCAGGCCATGACACAGGCCGCTGTGTCGGGGCACTCGGCCACGCCTCCAGACCACCCACACACCCCCGAATACGCCCAGAGCCGACACCACACCCCCTGGCCGTGCCCCCGACCGCCCCTTTTTGCAAGCCCCCGGGACTTACGCACGTCCCGGGGCTTGCGCGCACCGCTGAGCCTATGCAAAATAGGCTCGGAGTGTGCAAGGGCATTTTGAAAGGGTTACAAGCGTACCTTATGTGCATAACCCTTTTAAAATCCATCCCATTTAGTATTCATATAAACATATACATAATATTGTATTCAGCACCTACTTTAATGCACATATACATTGGGGAAATGTTTAAAGAGCCACTTACACACATTAAACCAGGCTTTATGTACATAATTCATTTATTTATTTAGATTTTTATATTCCGCTTTTCAAACTTTTTTCAGCACTTCAAAATGCCTTTGAAAATGACCCCCTTTAAGTGGGATTAAATGGTCAAGTTTCTCAGTGGAAAAAGGTAAATTGTGGAATGTCTCAGGGATCTGTACTTGGACCAGTGCTTTTAAATGTATTTAAAAAAGATTTGGAAAGGAATACGAGTAAGGTAATCACATTTGCAGATGATACAAAAGTATTCAGAGTAGTTAAATCACATGCAGATTGTGATACATTACAGGAGGACCTTGCAAGGCTGGAAGATTGGGCATCTAAATGGCAGATGAAATTTAATGTGGACAAGTGCATGGTGTTGCATATAGGGAAAAATAACCCTTGCTGTAATTACACAATGTTGGGTCCCAATCCATATTAGGAGCTACCACCCAGGAAAAAGATCTAGGCATTATAGTGGATTATACATTGAAATCTTCAGCTCAGTGTGCTGTGGCGGTCAAAAAAGCAAACAGAATATTAGGAATTATCATGAAGGGCATGGTGAATAAAATGGAAAATATCAGAATGCCTCTGGATCACTCCATGGTAAGACAGCAACTTTGTATTGTGTACAATTCTGATCGCTGCATCTCAAAAATAATATAGTTGTGATGGAGAAGGTACAGAGAAGGGCAACCAAAATGATAAAGGGGATGGAATGGCACTCTTATGAGGAAAGGCTGAAGAGGTCAGGGCTGTTTAGCTTGGAGAAGAGATGGCTGAGGGGGGATATCATAGAGGTCTATAAAATCATGAGAGGTCTAGAATGGGTAAATGTGAATCAGTTATTTACTCTTTTGGACAATAGAAGGATAGGGGGCACTCCATGAAGTTAGCAGGTAGTACATTTGAAACAAATTGGAGAAAATGTTTTTTTCACTCAATGCACAATTAAGCTCTGGAATTTGTTGACACAGGATATAGTTAGGAAAGTTAGTGTAGTTGGGTTTAAGAAACATTTGGATAAGATCCTGGAGGAGAAGTCCATTAACTACTTTTACTCAAGTTGACCAGAGCCCAAATTTTCAAAAGGCCGTTTTGCGAAAGCAGGAAATACACATGTGGCTGGGTTGTGCGGGATCTGAGCGCATTTTAGAAATAGCCCGCCATGCGCATATCTCTCAGTACATGCAGAAGTGCCAGGTCATCAAAAAGCGGTAGGGCAGGGGCCAGCCGGGACAGTGCCATTTTGTGCTGTCCCAGGGAAGTGCGAGCCAGCAGCTGGCCAGTGTGCACAACTTACATCTGCTCCTTAGAGCATGTAAGTAATAAAACAAAAAAATCTAGGGTAGTTAGGGTAGGTCTAGGGGTTGGGGAGGAGTGAGAAAAAGGGAAGAAGGCTAGGTAGGGGAATGGAAAGTTTGTTCCCAGTCTGCTTCTTAATTGGGCGTGGCCTCCAGTGCTGTGTACATTAATTGGAGCAGACTGGGAGAGAACTGGGAAAGTTCTTCTCACATCGCCATGCATTGTTTTGTTAAATCCCCACCTGTCACGCAAGAGGCCACCTGCCTGCACATGTGCAAGTGGATATTAAAATCCAGCACATGCGTACATGGGAATCGTATTTTATGACATGCGCGTGGCAACTTGCACATGTTATAAATCCACCGCATTCATTCTTATGTTAAGTAGAGATAGAGAATTGTTTCATTTCATTTCCTATATGTTTCATACTTTTCTGCTTCATATCATGACCCCTGATGCTTGAACTGTTGCTTTTTCTCTTGAAAATATCTTGTAATACATTATGAAAACTTAATAGATATTTGAGTGCTTCTAGCATTTTCCTTTTTCCACTTCTTCAAGACAATCTATTTTGAGTTATCATATTTTCTGGTGTATAAGTCGTGTTTTTTTCAGCAATTTCAGTGACTGCAACTTATACACTAGTGCAACTTATATGCTGTCACAATCTCTCAGCCTGTGATGTTAATCTCGCTGTACAAGCAGGTGCGACTTCAACAAAGGTGCGACTTATCTACCAACATTTTTGTCAAAATGGCAATTTATAGGGGGGTATGACTTATTCAATGGTGTGATTTATACACCGGAAAATATGGTTATTACATCTTTTTGTGTAGGGCTTGTGTTTCAGGACTAGTGCCATTTTAGTAGATCTCTTCGTAACTGCTTCCATTCTTTTGATGTACTTACAAAAGTGTGATCCTCCAGAAAAGACCACAGCACTGGAGGCCACTCCCATATTTGTAGTACTCTGCCTTCTTTTCCTTATCAGGGACTCTCACACACACAGGACAGACTGATAAAATCAGAATATTTCTGCATCTCACAAAACAGTACAGTTTGGATGATTTTCAGTGTTTTTCATGAACTTGCTAACATCTCCATGTATTGTCATCTTACAGTTAATTTTGTCTTGGCCATACAATTATCCTTATGAGTCCTTATTAGACTTTTATGAACTGTATTTCTTAAGTTGCATTTTATAGAAAAAATTATTTATAAAACAATAAATTCTCTTTAATTTATTCTAAAATAATAATAAAATAATAATAAAAATATTATACTGCATGGACATTTTTGGAAAATTCCTATTGTTTATTTGTTATTGAAAACATGATCATTTTTCATTACTAGCCCTCCCATGTTTATCTATGCTAGTGCACTTTAGACAAAGATTTAGACATACCTTTTATTCATCAAAATCTTTGAATATTAGCAGTTTTACCCTTCTATTCTAAGGAACTGCTTTTCCATGAACATCATAAAATTGCACTCATTGCCTAATCATGTTCCATGCTTCAGACAGACCTGAGATGTTTATAGTATTTAAAAAATCCTTTATATGTTGTCCTCATATTACAGTATAATGATATAGCAATATTTTGAAAGTTATCTAACATTGTTTTGACAGATATTATAGCAGAATTTATATAACATGCACAATGGGGGTTAATTCATTCATTTTGAGACCCTTCAGATCTAATCTCTCTGCTAAGTTCAGGAAGATAATAACACTTGGATAGCCTAATTTCTTTATCCTCAGCAATCTGAAATACTTCAGTGATGCATTTTTTAAACAATGCTATTGGTGACAAAAATTTAGACTTTGGGAAGTTTAATATTCATAGATTTTTATATCTCATTACATTATCTATTTGCTCTATCCTATTATGCAGGAATAAACAATCCTTAACATTAGAAGATAGAGAAAACTGTATATTCTTAACTGAGTTACCAGTAGTTAGTAATGTATTTGCCCCTCTACAGCAGCTAGCTGATGTTCCAGATCCATAAACTTACTGGAAGAACCCCCTGAGAAGAAATACAATTGTGAAACAGACTGGGCTAAAGAAGTCTCCATTCTAGAAATCATTTTCCAAATGTCTCTAAGGGTTACTTTTGCTGGTTATTCTGTGTCCCCAAGTGTCAAACCCTTCTGATCAAGGATTTGACTGACTGCCATTGGAAATGGAACTTGGGAAACCACATCTGCTACTCCCAACTGTTTCTCAGTATAAACTGGAAAAATATGGCTTCTCAGAGACCAACAATATGGAAAAACCACTGGGCTGAGGCAGAGAATTTTAATCAGTTCCTTGATTTGGACTTGAAATTACTTGCTCATCAATAAAGGTACCACATGGAGATATCAAATCTCCTTCAGTTGCAAGTCAGGGTATAGGGGGAGGAGTTTGTTTATCCACACTAAGGGAAACTTCAACTGTTTTTCCTCCTTCTCCTAGCACATTTAAGACAAATCAGAGAAAATTATTTTTCACTCAATGAACAATTAAGCTCTGGAATTTGTTGCCAGGGGATGTGGTTAGTGCAGTTAGTATAGCTGGGTTCAAAAAAGGTTAGGATAAGTTTTTGGAGGAGAAGTCCATTAACTGCTATTAATCAAGTTTACTTATGTAATAACCACTGCTATTAATTGCATCAGTAGCACCTGACCCTTTAAAATAAGCCTCCGGATCCCCCCTCCCAAAATTTTAAATATCTGGTGATCCAGCAGGGGTCCTGGAGGCATTCTCCCGTGCTCGGGCTGTCGGCTGCCACTAATCAAAATGGTGCCAATGGCCCTTTGCTCTTAACCTGTGACAGGGGCTATCGGTGCCATTGGTCGGCCCCTGTCACATGGTAGGTGCACTGGATGGCCCGTGCCATTTTTAAAGATGGTGCCAGCTGTCCATTTCTCCTACCATGTGACAGGGACCGGCCAATGGCACGGATACCCTGTCACATGCTAAGGGCAAAGGGCCATCAGTGCCATTTTGTTTACTGGCAGCTGACGGCCCGAGCATGGGAGAATGCTCCCGGGACCCCCGCCGGACCACCAGGTATTTAAAAAAAAATTTGGGGGGGGGTCTGGAGGGTGGGGGGATACTAACAAACTCATTTTAAAGAGTCAGCTGTATTTTTTGGTTATCGGCTCGGGCGCAACCGATAAAAAAAAACCCGATCGGACTGCAAGAAAAAAATTTCACCATGTGAATCTGAACCGGAATCAGATCCGATACCGGTTCCGATTCACATCTCTAGTGGCAAGAACACCACAAGGAGTTGAGTGAGTCATTTGGTGTATGGCAGCAAGGCAGAGTGGCAGAGGGTAGATATACAGTCTGGCTACAGCTGGGGAGAGTTCCCATTCCTTTCCGCAGGAAAGGGCTCCCTAGAATGGGTTCACCCCTAGAGTGGGGTGTTTCCATTTGCATCTAGTCAGCTCTCGCTGGTCTTTTAAAATCTGGTGGAGTTAGCAGATATACAAACGAGAATTTTCAAGGCAGAGGCGGAGGAGGTTTCCATGTAAACAGCGGTTCAACATGGGTCAGAGGGTATATACAGGCTGGCTACACCCGGGGAGAGTTCCCTTTCCTTTGAGCAGGAAAGGGTTCCCCGGAATGGGTTGGCCCCTAGAGTGGAGCACGAGCCTTCAAAACGTGGCGACATGGAGCAGGTTCCATGTGAACAGTGGTTCAACATGGGTCAACAGGTGCTAAGAGATAGGCTGGCAGTGGCTACACCGGGGAGAGTTCCCTTTCCTTTGAGCAGGAAAGGGCTTCCTTGGAATATTGGTCCCTAGAGAGGAGCATGAGCCTTTAAAGGGTGGTGACGTGGAGCAGGGTGCCATGTGAACAGCGATTCAACATGGGTCAACAGGTGCTAAGAGATAGGCTGGTACACCAGGGGAGAGTTCCCTTTCCTTTGAGCTGGAAAGGGCTTCCTTGGAATGGGTTGGCCCCTAGAGTGGAGCACGAGCATTCAAAGCGTGGCGATGTGGAGGAGGTCTCACTGTGAACAGCGGTTCAACATGAGTCAACAGTAGGGATGTGAATCGTGTGATCGATCATCTTAACGATCGATTTTGGCTGAGGGGGGGGGGGGAATCTGATCGTCTTAGTTTTTTAGGTTAAAAAATCGTTTTATCGGGGGAGGGTGGAGGGCGGGAAAACCGGCACACCAAAACAACCCTAAAACCCACCCTGACCCTTTAAAATAAATCCTCCACCCTCCCGAACCCCCCCAAAATGTTTTAAATTGCCTGGGGTCCAGCGTGGGGTCCAGCGTGGGGTCCAGCCTGGGGTCCAGCGTGGGGTCCAGCCTGGGGTCCAGCCTGGGGTCCAGCGCTACCTTTGCCCTCACTATGTCGACATAGTGAGGGCAAAGGTAGCGCCGGCGCCATTTTGAATATTGGCAAATCGGCCCAAGTGCAGAAGGTCGCTCCCGGACCCCCGCTGGACTTTTGGCAAGTCTTGTGGGGGTCAGGAGGCCCCCCAAGCTGGCCAAAAGTCCCTGGGGGTCCAGTGGGGGTCCGGGAGCGATCTCCTGCACTCGTGACGTTGGGTCATGGGAACCAAAATGGCGCCGGCGTTACCTTTGCCCTGTCATATGATAAGGGCAAAGGGCCACCGGCGCCATTTCTCTTAACGCAGCCATGGCCAGAGAGCGGGAGATCGCGCCGGGACCCCCTGATTTACGATTTTTGACAATAAATCGGGGGAATTGTTATTGTATCGCGGCTCTAATGATTTTTGACGATTTAAAATATATCTGACGGTTGTTTTAAATCGTCAAAAAACGATTCACATCCCTAGTCAACAGGTACTAAGAGATAGGCTGCAACACCGGGGAGAGTTCCCTTTCCGTTGAGCAGGAAAGGCCACCCGAGAATGGGTTGGCGCCTAGAGTGGAGCATGAGCCTTCAAAGCGTGGAGACGTAGAGCAGGGTCTCACTGTGTTTGCCACAGTCTAAGTACCTTGGAGCTCTTTTCTCATTCTGAACATGGGTCAACAAGTGGTAAAAAATAGGCTGCTACAACCGGGGAGAGTTCCCTTTTCTTTGAGCAGGAAAGGGCTCCCTGGAGTGGGTTCACCCCCTAGAGTGTATAATGGTACAAATTGTTAGGAATTAAGCATTTGCAAACAGATCATGACTTCATAAGCAAGATGGAGGATGTTCTCTTCTCTGCCCTGAAACTAAAGAAAACAGTTTGTTTTATTTAAGGATCCATGCTGTGAAGGATTACACGTTTGAATTGCCAGAGACTGAGGTTTCCCTTTGCAACGAGGGTTTAGCCATTAGGACTGGACATAAGGCTTGGATGAACAGGTACAGCATTCGAGGACAGAGGTCAAGCCCATGTAGGGAAATATGGCCTGGATGGACAGGCACAGCATTTGAGGACAGAGGTCAAGCCCTTGTAGGGACATAAGGCATGGACCTACAGGCACAGCAATCGAGGACAGAGGTCAAGCCCACGTAGGGACATAAGGCCTGGATGGACAGGCACAGCATTCAGGGTCAAGCTCACGTAGGGACATAAAGCCTGGATGGACAGGCACAGCATTCGAGGACAGAGGTCAAACCCTTGTAGGGACATAAGGCCTGATGGATAGGCACAGCAATTGAGGACAGAGGTCAAGCCCTTGTAGGGATATAAGGCCTGGACATACAGGCACTGCATTTGAGGATAGAGGTCAAGCCCACATAGGGACATAAGGCTTGATGGACAGGCACAGCTTTCAGTGTCAAGCCCACATAGGGACATAAGGCCTGGACGGATAGGCACAGCATTAGAGGTCAAACCTTTGTATTGACATAAATCCTGGATGGACAGGCACAGCATTCGAGGACAGCGGTCAAGCCAACATAGGGACATAAGTCCTGGACAGACAAGCACAGCATTTGAGGACAGAGGTCAATCCCTTGTAAGGACATTAGGACTGTACGGACAGGCACAGCATTCAGGGTCAAGCCCACATAGGGACATAAATCCTGGATGGATAGACACAGCATTAGAGGATTTCCTTTGTGCAGGTATGTTGTGGTTTGACCTGTCACGTCTTCCTGAACTGGTTCACTGCCAGAAGAAAATGGCATCTTTTTCATTTCTGAATGATAATTCAACAGAGGATTATTTTAGAGCAATAGACTGCCATTTGTGAAGCAAGAACTGAGCTGGAGATTATTTTTGAATACCCAGAAGCTATTAGCTGTACTTATGTACTTCAGCAGATGACAAAGGAACATGAAGAACTCTCAAAAATAAGAAAACCGCTAATCAATCCAAATTTTATTTATTTATTTATTTATTTATTTATGGTTTTTATATACCGGAGCTCCTGTGTACAATACATATCGCTCCGGTTCACAGAGAACAGTAATAATTACTGCCGGGTGGCAGTTTACATGGAACAGTTTACAAGGAACAGTTTACAAGGAACAGTTAACATGGCCATTTACATGGAACAAATCAGAATACTCGATCTAAGTAATAAGAAGACAGGAACTAATTAGTCTCAACTTTAAACATATAAATAAGGCAATTTATAATCTTGGATAAATAAGGCAGTACATTAGAACCAAAGGGCAGGGGTTGTTATATCTTCTAGTTCTTAGCTCTCTGGGAATGCTTGCAGGAAGAGCCAAGTCTTTAGTTTTGCCTTAAAAGTAGTGTGGCACGGCTCAAGGCGGAGGTCTGGTGGTAGGGAATTCCAGAGGGACGGGCCTGCAGTTGATAGAGCGCGTTTTCTTAGGGAGGATTTTGCGGGCTGGGTAATCATTCTATTTTGATATGCTCTTCTAGTCGGCTTATCTGAAGTATGTAGTTGCAGTTTGAAGGTTAAGTTGAGTGGGGATAAGCTGTGAAGTGCCTTATGCATCATCATGCTGCTTTTGAACTGTATTCTGTATTTAATGGGGAGCCAGTGGAGGTGCTGGAGGATCGGGGTGATGTGGTCTTTTTTTTTGGCGTTGGTGAGTATTCTTGCTGTGGAGTTTAGTACCATCTGGAGGGGTTTGGTGGAGCAGGCGGGGAGTCCCAGCAAAAGAGAGTTGCAATAGTCCAGTTTCGGGAGAATGATGGCTTGGAGTACTGTGCGGAAATCTCTGTAGCGTAGAAGTGGCTTTAGTTTCTTTAAAACTTGTAATTTAAAGAAGCATTCTTTGGTGGTGTTGTTGATGAAATTATTGAGGCTGAATCTGTCGTCTAGTATTACACCCAGATCTCTGACTTGCGGTGAGGTGGTGTATCCTAAGGTGACTGGAGAGTTGCTTGTGGTCAGCAGGGTAGATTTTTCCGGTGCTATTATCAGGATTTCCGTTTTGTTAGTATTCAGAACCAGGTTGAGGCTGGTCAGAAGCTCTTTTATGGTGGAGAGGCATTTATTCCAGTAGGACATGGTCTTGTGTAAGGTGTCCGTTATGGGGATGATGATTTGAATGTCATCCGCGTATATGAAATGGTTAAGCTTGAGGTTGGTGAGCAGGTGACAGAGTGGGAGAAGATATATGTTGAAAAGGGTGGGGGAGAGTGAGGATCCCTGTGGTACCCCCATTTTGGCTTGTATGGGATGAGATTCCTTGTTATTTATTTTTACTCTGTATGTTCTGTTCTCCAGGAAGGATTTAAACCAATTGAACGCTGCTCCTGTGATGCCGATCTCTGTGAGTCGTTGTAGTAAGCTGGTGTGATTCACGGTGTCGAATGCTGCTGACAGATCTAGGAGTGCGAGAAGGCAAGGATGGCCTTTTTCAAGATTGAAGATAATGGTGTCAGCTAGAGTAGCTAATAGTGATTCGGTGTTCTTTTTCTTCCGGAATCCAAATTGGTTATTGGTGAGGATATTGTTGTCATCTAGGAATTCAGAAAGTTGTCGGTTAACCACTTTCTCCATAATTTTGGCTAACATAGGAAGGTTTGCTATTGGTCTGTAGTTGGCAGGATCTGTCGTGGGAAGGTTAGGTTTTTTGAGGAGGGGTTTGAGCCTTGCAGATTTGAGTTGATCGGGAACTTGTCCTTGGGCAAGAGCGCGGTTAATGATATCTGCAAGTGGCTTGGCCACGGTGTCAGGGATGGAACTCAGCAGGTTTGATGGGATATGGTCTAGGGGGTGAGAGGACGGTTTTATCTTTTTGAGAATGTTTGCTATTTCCAAGGCGGATGTCGGTTCGAGCGAAGTAAGCTCTGCAGTGTAAGTGTTGGGTTGAAGAGCTGGGGCTATAGATGCTTGCGAGCTGTGGAGACTGGTGCTGTAAATCACAAAGTCAACCTATGTTGACTTTGTGATTTACACAGTGTCTCTGTAAACATTGGGAACACAGATTATGAACTAGAGTGCAACTACCACCAGTTTTCTATGGTACTAGAAACATTACTGTTGGCTAGGGATGTGAATCGTTTTTTGACGATTTAAAATATCATCCGATATATTTTAAATCGTCAAAAATCGTTAGGGCCATGATACAATACCAATTCCCCCGATTTATCATCAAAAAATCGTAAATCAGGGGAAGGGGGAGGGCAGGAAAACCGGCACACTAAAACCCCCTAAAACCCACCCCCGACCCTTTAAATTAAATCCCCCACCCTCCTGAACCCCCCCCCAAATGCCTTAAATTACCTGGGGGTCCAGCGGCACACTAAAACACCCTAAAACCCACCCCCGGCACACTAAAACCCCCTAAAACCCACCCGGACCCTTTAAATTAAATCCCCCACCCCAAATGCCTTAAATTACCTGGGGGTCCGTAGCGGCGGTCCGTAGCTTAAATTACCCCCGTGTCCGTAGCTAAATCAGGGGAAGGGGGAGAGCAGGAAATCTGGCACACTAAATCGTGGTGTCTTCAGCCGGCGCCATTTTGCAAAATGGCCGCCGCAAAATGGCGGCGGCCATAGACCAATACGATTCGACGCAGGAGGTCGTTCCGGACCCCCGCTGGACTTTTGGCAAGTCTTGTGGGGGTCAGGAGGCCCCCCCAAGCTGGCCAAAAGTTCCTGGGGGTCCAGCGGGGGCCCTGGAGCGATCTCCTGCCGCGAATCGTTTCCGTACGGAAAATGGCGCCGGCAGGAGATCGACTGCAGGAGGTCGTTCAGCGAACCCTCGCTGAATGACCTCCTGCAGTCGATCTCCTTCCGTACGGAAAATGGCGCCGGCAAGAGATCGACTGCAGGAGGTCGTTCAGCGAACCCTCGCTGAACGACCTCCTGCAGTTGATCTCCTTCCGTACGGAAACGATTTGCGGCAGGAGATCGCTCCAGGGCCCCTGCTGGACCCCCAGGAACTTTTGGCCAGCTTGGGGGGGGCCTCCTGACCCCCACAAGACTTGCCAAAAGTCCAGCGGGGGTCCGGAACGACCTCCTGCGTCGAATCGTATTGGTCTATGGCCGCCATTTTGCGGCGGCCATTTTGCAAAATGGCGCCGGCTGAAGACACCACGATTTAGTGTGCCGGATTTCCTGCTCTCCCCCTTCCCCCAATTTAGCTACGGACCCGGGGGTAATTTAAGCTACGGACCGCCGCTACGGACCCCCAGGTAATTTAAGGCATTTGGGGTGGGGGATTTAATTTAAAGTGTCGGGGTGGGTTTTAGTGTGCCGGGGGTGGGTTTTAGGGGGTTTTAGTGTGCCACTGGACCCCCAGGTAATTTAAGGCATTTAGGGAGGGTGGGGGATTTAATTTAAAGGGTCGGGGGTGGGTTTTAGTGTGCCGGTTCACAATTTTAACGATTTTAACGATACTCTAAACACCCAAACGGCGACGATACGATTCCCTCCCCCTCCCAGCTGAAATCGATCATTAAGACGATCGAGGACACGATTCACATCTCTACTGTTGGCAAGGTCATGAAAAATATTGAGCATATGAAATATGCAAGCTCCAAACATCTTATGTCAGCTTTTTATGTTCTTACATTCCAAATGTGGATGGACAGGCACAGCATTTAAGGTCAGGCCCTTGTAAGGATGAACAGTCTGGACAGTGGACGGACAGGCACAGCGTTAGAGGTCAGGCTCTTGTAGGGACGTACAGCCTGGACAGTGGACGGACAGGCACATCATTTCAGGTCAGGTACATGTGCTGCAGTGCTTGTATTATCTGGAGTATAGGAGTAAGTTGGAGCTGCTGCAAGGCTTTGAATTGCTTTTATTCATCTTGCCATTCACAGGGAAAATTTGGAAACCCAAGCAAAGGCAGGTTTACTTTCAAAAACACTAGCATTTCCATCAACTCTGCTGCCAGCCTTGAGTGATGAGGGCTCATGATATCCCCTGTCATTGAAAAGACACGTTCATTGGGCTAGAGAGAAAGCAGCTGGCATGAGTAACTCAGCCCACCCAAGCAAAGGAGACATCAGCACAGCTTTCAGTGACATGGTATCTCTCAGAACTCACAGAGAACTTGCAGACAGATCTGCTGGCATATTGGGCACACAAGTCCATTGTCTGGCCACACCTAGCCAAAGTAGCTCAGCAATAAGAACATAAGAACATAAGAAAATGCCATACTGGGTCAGACCAAGGGTCCATCAAGCCCAGCATCCTGTTTCCAACAGTGGCCAATCCAGGCCATAAGAACCTGGCAAGTACCCAAAAACTAAGTGTATTCCATGTAACCATTGCTAATGGCAGTGGCTATTCTCTACGTGAACTTAATAGCAGGTAATGGACTTCTCCTCCAAGAACTTATCCAATCCTTTTTTAAACACAGCTATACTAACTGCACTAACAACATCCTCTGGCAACAAATTCCAGAGTTTAATTGTGCGTTGAGTAAAAAAGAACTTTCTCCGATTAGTTTTAAATGTGCCCCATGCTAACTTCATGGAGTGCCCCCTAGTCTTTCTACTATCCAAAAGACTATCTGTCATGTCTACCAACCAGTGTGCCCAATGAATGTGTCTTTTCAATGACAGGGGATATCATGAGCTATCTTAACCCAGGGTTAGCCCTCTCTCTTAGTACCGAATACTAGAGATGTGCGTCGTTTTAGGTTTTCGTGTCTGGCTGCAGTTTGGGCGCCTCATCAAAAATATTGTTTTCCTGCAGCTCGTTTTTTTTTTTATGGTGATTGTCTATGAAAAAAGAAACCCACCCCAACCCTTCAAATTTACTTAAATACACCCCCCCACCACCATTCCTATCCCCCCCCCCCAAGACTTACTAAAAGCCCTGGTGGTCCAGCAGGGTCCCGGGAATGATCTCTCCCTCTTGGGCCATCGGCTGCCCCTAATCAAAATGGTGCCGGTGGCCCTTTGCCCTTATCATGTGACAGGAGCTACCAGTGCCATTGGCCGGCCCCTGTCACATGGAAGGAACAATGGATGGCTCGCGCCAGATGGTACATTGATATCTGTAATGGGGAAGACTCAATCATGTCTGCAGGCATCAACATGGGAGATGTTGATGATGTTCGGCCTCATGTCATCAACGGTTGATGTCACACCTTTGTTTCTTCTTTACATAAGGAGAGCCCAATAGATCATCAAATTCCAGTACATCAAGTCACTTAGGATCTTTGGGACAGCATCCAATTTACCGAGTCTCTAAGGAATCCCTGTCTTGGTGGATGATTCATTTCATTCTGGTGATGGGCAACACCACCTTTCTCCAGTACAAACTTTCCTAACTAAAGACTTAGTTTTTGGGTACTTGCCAGGTTCTTATGGCCTGGATTGGCCACTGTTGGAAACAGGATGTTAGGCTTGATGGACCCTTGGTCTGACCCAGTATGGCATGTTCTTATTTTCTTATGAATCCAAACTGGGGTGGGAAGCCTAAATAGAGGGACTGTGCATCCAAGATTTCTGGTCAACTAAGATAAAGCTTCATCAGATAGCTTCAGGTGGTTGGTTGTTGTCTGAGGACTTTTAGAGATGGCTTGGTCAACAAAGATATTTTCATCTAAATGGACAACTCAGTGACTAAATCTTATATCATCAAGCAAGGAGGAACAGGATTGTACCTCCTGTGTCAGTAATGTGTCCAGATATGGGACTGGGCCCTCTCTCTCAGGGAAGGATCCTCAAAGCCACATATTTGGAGGCTGAGAATATTCAAGCGGACAAATTGAGTCAAGGTCTGGAATCCTAGAAATGGTCCCAAGTCCCAAGTCAGGGGGTATGAATTGGACATTCTGTGAGTGGGGTAGAATTGTTGGTTCTATCCCCACTCCCTACTCAAAGAAAAATGCCATCTCAGGCTGTGTCTTCACCCCCATCATCCTCAAATGGTACAGCCCCAGGGACCTTCAATGTTGATGCCACTGATGGACTGCCAGTTTCCAAAGTGCTTTTCCATCAGTTCCAGTCGGGCTCATCGTCTCCTCAGGGACACTGTTTCATATAGTTGACACCTCTTTATGTCAAGCATTTCCCCCCTGGCACAGGCTACATTTATCATGAGGATCAGTTACAGATAGAACCCTAGTTCAATGAGGGCATAGCTAGAGTTTACTAGGCATGGCTTACTGGAAAATGAAGGAAAGAAAGTCAAACTCAATGGCAGCTGGATGTTCAATGCCTGTTGAATGCATCAATCTGACACGGAGATGGAAATAAACCTACATAATTGATGGAAAATCCAACCTAAGAAAACTTTCAAGAGACAGAACAAGACTACAGGACTCCACAACAAATGATTTTGTGACCAAAAAGTTTTAAAATACAGGTCTAGGAGCAGGAGTGTGTGGAAATATGACCAGTGGGTGCTTCAGAAAAGAAGAGGCTGAAGGGACATTCACATGGACAGATGGTATACTGACATGCTGGAGATGTTCAATAGCATAGTCATAGTTCTAGAAACTTTGACATAAAAGTTCCAGACCAGGCTCCATGGGATGATGTCAGGATGAACAAAGAAGATAGATGCCAAATGTCTTTGAAATCCTTTATTGAAGCGGAGACACAAAATTAGCCCGACTCAGGCCGAGTTTCGCCGTTTGAAAACGGCTGCCTCAGGGGCTTATATTCTCTCTAATTCACAATTGGAGTAATTGTATATGAAAGGTCACATAGAGAACCATGTGACCGACATCATTTATCTGGTCTCATGAGCGTGTTCACGGTGAATTCTCCGCTTGAAAAGTCAAACATGTTACATCAACTTGTGTGGACTGCCATCCTACTTCTCCTTGGCAAAAGCATTTTACCTATGATGATCAGCTGGCTGAGAATTGCTCTTCCTCAGTATGTGCATTTTTCCAAACATGTACTTTTAACTTCACCAAGAGGAGATATTTGCAGGGGCTTTTTAGATCAGGAAGGAAAACCATGCCTGAAGATAGTATTTTCAGATTTTCACATGTATTTTCCAGGCAAAATCACCCTCAGAAAGAAAAAAGTGATTGCACATATCTTGTAACAGCAGCAAATTTCAAAGTATAAATATATGTATACCATTACTTTCAAAATTGGTGGATAGCTTGCAGGTAAATAGTACACGTGGGTTCACTCATTTGTGAACAGTGTCAAAAATTGCCCCCAATTAGTTTTTGTTTTTTAAGATTTCTTGTCTGTCCTTTAGTATTTCTAACTATATAAATTGGTTGGCATTGCATCTCTGAACCTCTTTTCTTTGTTTTTGTTTTTTTTGTAGATGAATGTTCTCTAAGTAATGGTGGCTGCAGCCATCTGTGCACTGTTGTTCCTGGAAGAGGAAGTACGTGCTCTTGCCCCCCCGGACTATACCTAAACTCAGACAACAAGACTTGTGATGTGGTTGATTACTGTACTGAACACCTTAAATGTAGTCAAGTTTGTGAACAAGACAAAAATATTGTAAAATGCTCCTGTTATGATGGTTGGACACTAAATCCAGATGAGGAAAGCTGCACAAGTATTGGTATGCAACTTTTTATTTAAATTGACTGTTGTCTAATCTTAGTACCATCAGCAAAATAAATCACACTGTGGTTAATTTTCAATTAAGAACATTGTAAGCATAGATCCCTATTTTGAGATGAACAAAAAATTATGCATAGAAGCACATTTCTATGGCAAAGAGTTAAATCTCTCCCAAGATGGCCTCATTATTTATTTGAAAGAACACTATGGACTAAGTATCTCTTGTAATTTAGACATTGTTAAGAAACATAATAGAATGGAATCTGTAGACTCAATCCTAAGCTTCATGGTATAAGTAGTTACCATGGACAAATTCCTGGAGGAAAAATCCATAAACTGTTATTAACCAGATAGACTTGAAGGAAGTCACTGCTTATTCTTGGGAGTAAGCAATACGGAATCTATGTACTATTTTATGATCCTTCCAGGGACTTGTGATCTGGCTTGGCCACTGTTAGAAACATGATGCTGGGCTTGGTCTTAATCAATGTGGCAGGTTTTATGACTCAGTCTTATACGTTTAAAGTGATCTTCAATATTATGTTATATAACTGTAACAATTTCAAATCCATTTGCTGATTTTGAACTAAAACCCATACATTCTTCTTCATGGACCAATTTTTCATTCATTTAAGGGGTCAATTTCTAAGAAGCCACTTAGCAGCAAATGTTTTTTTGTTTTTTGTTTTTTGGAGGGTTGTCTTTAGGTTAGTATTCAATAGGGGTATGCTCAGAATAAACATTTGGCTTGATTCATATTTTTAATTCAGTTTCCTTTTATCATTTGGTTTGGATGAGTTCATTTGTGTCATTCTTTTCATTTGTTTCAATTAAAGTCAATGGAGGAAGTATTACATCCAATGCTTGACTTTTAATTTGGGGTTATCCATCTAAGTTTTATAAAACTTGTTGGCAGGCATCAGCAGCAGAGACAACAGCACTTCAAGATTCAAAGAATGGCATGAATAATCCTGGCACCAAAAGAGGGGCAAAGGGTACCAACAATGGCATGAATAGCTCAAACCACCATGAAAGGGCAAAGTTGCACACATTTGAACACCACAAAGCACAAAAAGACGGGCAAAACAGCACCAACAGTGGCATTGATACCCTAAGGCATAGAGTGAAGAGTATAAAAGCAAATTAGTGACATGAACCCCTCCTAGGTATAAAGTAAATGGTATGGCAGCCAGTACACATTTTAGACTTGAAAGAATTCAACAAATTTCACAAGTAAGAAACATTCAGAATGAAAAATCTATCAACCAACCTCTTCTGGAAATCATTGACTGGTTGGCAGTCTTAGATTTCAAGGTTGTATGCAGTTATGCACTTATATTCCCATCCATACAGATCATAGGAAATATCTCAAGTTTGCAATATATAACAACCACTATCACTACAAAGCCTTTATATTTGGTCTTTCAACAGTACCAAGAATCTTCATAAAGAGTATGGCAGTGTTAGTAGCCTATGTAAGAAAAATCAGTTATTAGTCTTTACATACTAAGATAACTGGCTAATATTGAGAAGATCCTTACAAGAAGCCAAAATGTAAATAGCCTTCTCAATTCAAACTCTTTTCTCTATAGGGTTTGTACTGAATTATGAAAAATCCCATTGAGAGTTTATAGGCTTCAATGGCAGGGGAAAAGGGGAATTGGATTCAGACAACAACCAACTAGGGCCTCAATTCCTATGATCTGGGGATAACTTGCTGATGTGGCGGTTACTACCCTTAACCAATAAGCTTGATACTTTTTGATGCAACTCAACATTGTTTCTTGTTTAATGGCAAAGGATAACCAAGAATTAGATTCAAACAGTAACCAAAGAGGGCCCAACTTTTATGGACTGGAAATCTGTTAAGCATTGGGGATACCTGCATGGTGCGGCAGATGCTACCGTGGACTTGCTAGGCAGACTGGATGGACCATTTGGTCCTTTTCTGTCATCATTTCTATGTTTCTAAAATAGGCACAGAGAGAGGAATGGCTTTTTTCTCCTTCTTCAAAGAATGACTAAAATATAAGTTCATTATTCTGTCAGACAGTTGTCTTGGCCAGGAAATTTGTGGAACTACTAGGCAAAATGGCAGTTGTAATCCATTTAATTCCTTTTGCATGATTACCTATGAAAATAGCTCAGTGACACCTGAAGCATCATTAAAATCAGAATTCCTGACCACTATCATATAGGATATTTTTCACACATCCCATCTTTGTTCTCTCAAATGATGGAATCACCCACCCAGTCTCTTATGGGGACATTCCTCTCATCCTCCTCTGATTCAAAAAAACATTGATGACTGATGCATCAAATCAAAACTGAGATGCACTTCTGGACAAAATCCATACTTAAGGCCTATGGACCAAGCAAAAACAAAAGCTACACATATATCTCAAGGAATTAAAAGCTATTTTAAAGCACTCATAGCTTATGAGCAATTCATAAAGGGAAGGATTATACAGAAAGAAACAGACAATGTTGTAGCTATGTATTACATAAATAAACAGGGAGGAACAGTATTATTCAGTCTCTGTTGAAAGGCACAAAAGATATAGTCCTGGCAATAGACAGAAACATTATCTCTGTGTTTGTGCTTTTAGTAGTCAGTAAGGCAGTGAATAAACAGAAGTTAGACTGTTTGTATCTTCAAAAGATACTAATGACACATTAGGATTAAAGCATCCTGACAGTGAGGTTTCAAAAAAAGAAAAGTAGTCCAAGTACCTGTAACTAAAAACTCACTTGAGCTACAAAATTCTAACTTATCCCTATCAATTAAAAAGCAGAATGAAAATACAAACAAAAAAACAAACTTTGAAATGTTTGTATGCTAATGACAGAAGTCTAAGAAGTAAGATGGGAGAATTAGAATGTATAGCAGTGAATGATAGTGGTCCATAGTGGTCCAAAAGAGAAGTGATTGTATAAGAGAGATTCATCGTCAATTGACAGATAAGACATACTATCAAGTACTTACAGCACACCCTATAGTGGAGTTGAAGGATCGATTAAGGGAAATTATCCAACAGAGAATTGAGGAGAGTTTCTTTCCAACAGAGAGATAAGGGCATTACAGGTAGAACATCCGGTATGTCTGGCATTGTATACTCTCCCAAAGATTCACAAAAATCTTGAACAACCTCCAGGATGCCCCATTGTGGTAAGTAGAGGATCCATTTTGGAACCGTTATCAAATTTTTTGGATTTTTTCCTTAAACCCTTTGTTCAGTGGATGGCTTCCTTTGGGGCTGATGCAATACAGTGTGCTCAGCCGAGCACACAGTTTATATAGGCGCTAATCCACCCCCTAATGCAATAGGGGGCTTAGCGCCTATTTAACATGCGTCCGACTCGGAGTGAATGAGTTAGTGCTCATCACATGCAAATGCATGTGAATGAGGCTATTACTCATTCACTCCAAATGCAGAAAGATAAATGTGCGGCTGAAACTACTTCGTCTTAAGGAACAGGTTCCAAACATTCTCTCATTTTTATTCTCCTATTAAATTAAATTAAAGAGTACTAGTTGATCACCTCATTAAGACCCTTAGGTTGCACGGAGTCCAGTTTGAAAATCCAAAATTGTTCACGGCAGTTCAGAAAAGATTGAATATTCCCCCTCTCACTGACGGTACAACAGACTCCAAGATTGTCCATTTAAATTCCTTAAACTGATGTGTTTTCTCTAGACAATGGGTCACCTTTGGAGCAGTTATTTTTGATGTTTTAATATAGCTTTTGTGTTCTATTAATTGTGTCCTCATTTTTCTTTGTGTGACCTACATAAATTAAATCACACGGACATTGTAGAATATAAATTACTGAACTTGTATCACAATTTGTGAATGCATCCAAAAAAATTGTCTGATTCAAACCCAGGTATTGCCACAGTGGGCCAATTATTGCTTGTGCACACATCTCACGTGAGCCACACGGGAAATTTTCTTTCATTGACTGTACACAAGTTCCCTTAGGTTCCATTCTCAAACAAGCACAAACCACTCTGTCTTGGATGTTTTTATTCCTCGCAAAAGAAAACCTTGGGAGATTACTGAACCTTTCATGTAGAGATAGAATGGACCAATGTTTCCGTAGAATACCCATGACATCTTTTGCATGATTACTATAATGTAGGACACAAGTCAATCTACTGTAATCTTTTCCAGATTTGTAGTCTAACAAGAGGTTTCTATTAGCAAATAAAGCCCTTTTGTAAGCCTTCTTAATCAAAGAGCGTGGATATCCTCTATCTAAAAACCGAATAAACATCACTTCAGATTGGGATTTAAACTCAGCCAAAGTAGAACATATTCATCTCAAATGTAGAAATTGACTAATGGGCAAACTATCTTTCAATTTCTTCAGATGATAACTCGAATACTATAGAAACTGATAACGATCTGTCTTTTTTCGGTAAAGAGTAGTCTTCAGCGCATCCCCTTCTCTGATGATGGTAATATCCAAAACTGAATATTTGTCATATTGCATCAAAAATTTCAAAGACCCATTTTGACTATTTATCCATGTCAAAAACTCTTGTAACTCCTCACAAGAAGATGACCAGATGAAAGATATATCATCTATGTACCATTGCCAAATTATGATGGTCTTAAACCATGAAGAGGGATACAAAATATTCTCTTCAAAGTGAGCTACAAACAAGTTTGCTATGTCAGGGGCTACAAAAGCCCCCATTGCCACTCCTTGAACTTGGAGATAGTAACATGATTCAAACATAAAAAAATATGAAATAATACCAATTCCATCAAGGACATCAAAAAAGATGTGGGAACTCGATGACTTCATTCTCGTGTCTCCAAAATATTTTCAATCATACTAAATTCTTGTTTTTGAGAAATATTTGTGTAAAGGGCTTCAACATCCAGTGTAACTAAACAACAATCTTTGGGAAGAGGAGATAAAGCCTGTAACACTGCTAACATCTGAGTCGTGCCCTGCACAAAGGGGCTGATGCAATAATCTGACTTTTCAGCACCCACTTTCTTAACGCACACATGGTGCCCGCAAAGGGGGGCACCATGCAATATGTAAATTAGGGGGTCGCGCTAGGAAGGAGGCGCTAGAGTCTCTTACACAACCTTAGATCTTCCTTGCTAACGCGACCCACTGTCGCTGCCGGTTATGAAGACCGATGCGGTAAACCCGGCCCTGGTTTTCATAACCTGCCTGTCTGCCAGTAATGAAAACGGTTGTGGAGTTTACCGGAGTCGGTCTTCATAACTCGGTCTGCCGAGTTATTTTATTTTATTTTTTTTACTTTAAAAAAGAAGTACAGAAAAGCAGTTTTTTCTGCTTTTCTGTACTTCTTTTCAATGCGCTTAGCTATTAAAGCCTGCTCCTGTTTTGGAAAATGTAATTTCCATTCATGGGAAGATTTAAAGAGCTGAGCCGACGCCATGGTATTCTAAATGAAAATTTAAAAATGTAAGAGATAGTAGTACGTGAAGTTTGTATTTGAGAGCGGTCTTGTTGACTAAAGATGAGAAGAGTTTCCAATATATAAAGAGTACCCCTTGAGGCAGATTTCGAAACATGGATCCATGTTGGGGCAATGATGACATTGAGATAAGTGGGAAGTTTCTTTTTATGCTCTCGTGATTAAGACTGCTCTGGTAGTGACCTCTGATATAGAAAAACTGAATAAGAAACTTTGAAATACCAGATTTTTGGGTACAATTTTTAAGAGGAATTAATACACTATAATAAAATAAAATTGGACTTATGAGTAGAAGCAGTGTATGACTTATATACACTGTGGACTTGGAGGTCCTACAAATTGTAATAAAAATATAATACAAAATAAATATAAAAAGAATAAGAATAAGATTGATGCATATAATCAATGGGTTTAAATCTTACTGGGTGACTTGCTATTGGAATTGTGATAGCAGTGAATGATGACATAGACTTAATTGGCATCTCAGAGACATGGTGGAAGGAGATAACCAATGGGACAGTGCCATACCGGGGTACAATTTATATCACAATGACAGAGAGGAGCACCCAGGAGGCGGTGTAGCACTTTATGTCCGGGATGGCATAGAGTCCAATAGGATAAACATCTTGCATGAGATTAAATGCACAATGGAATCTGTATGGGTAGAAATCCCTTGTGTGTTGGGGAAGAGTATAGTGATAGCAGTATACTACCTTCTACCTGGCCAAGATGGTGAGACAGACAGTGAAATGCTAAGAGAAATTAGGGAAGCTAACCAAATTGGTAGTGTGGTAATAATGGAAGATTTCAATTACTCCAATATTGACTGGGTAAATGTATCATCGGGGCATACTAGAGAGATAAAGTTCCTGGATGGAATAAATAACAGTTTTATGGAGCAATTGGTTCAGGAACCGATGAGAGAGGGAGCAATTTTAGACCTAATTCTCAGTGGAGTACAGGATTTGGTGAGAGAGAATGGTGGTAGGGCTGCTTGGCATTAGTGATCATAATATGAACACATTTGAATTAATGACTTGAATGGGGACATTAAGCAAATCCACAGCTCTCGTGCTAAACTTTCAAAAGGGAAACTTTGATAAAATGAGAAAGATAGTTAAAAAAAAACTGAAAGGAGCAGCTACAAATGTAAAAAGTGTGCAAGAGGCTTGGAGATTGTTAAAAAATACCATCCTAGAAGCACAGTCCAGATGTATTCCACACATTAAGAAAAGTGGACAGAAGGCAAAACGATTATCAGCATGGTTAAAAGGTCTTGTGAAAGAAGCTATTTTAGCCAAAATATTTTCATTCAAAAATTGGAAGAAGGATCCAACAGAAGAAAATAAGATAATGCATAAGGATTGGCAAGTTAAATGAAAGACACTGATAAGACAGGCTAAGAGAGAATTTCAAAAGAAGTTGGCCGTAGAGGCAAAAACTCACAATAAAAACTTTTAAAAATATATCTGAAACAGAAAGCCTGTGAGAGAGTCAGTTGGATCATTAGATGATTGAGGGGTTAAAGGGGCACTTGGAGAAGATAAGGCCATCATGGAAAGATTAAACAATTTCTTTGCTTCGGTGTTTACTGAAGAGGAAGTTGGGGAGATACCCATTCCGGAGAAGGTTTTCATGGGTAATGATTCAGATGGAATGAACCAAATCACGGTTAACCTAGAAGAGGTTTAGCATGAGGTAAGGTTTAGCATGGTAGGCCTGATTGACAAACTGAAGAGTAGTAAATCACTTGGACCAGATGGTATACACCCCAGGGTTCTGAAGGAATTCAAAAATGAAATTTCAGACCTATTAGTAAAAATTTGTAACCTATCATTAAAATCATCCATTGTACCTGAAGACTGGAGGGTGGCTAATATAACTCCAATATTTAAAAAGGGCTCCAGGGGTGATCCGTGAAACTATAGACCAATTAGCCTGACTTCAGTGCCAGGAAAAATAGTGGAAAGTGTTCTAAATATCAAAATCACAGAACATATAGAAAGACATGATTTAATGGAACAAAGTCAGCATGGCTTTACCCAAGGCAAGTCTTCTTCACTTTTTTGAGGGAGTTAATAAACATATAGATAAAGGTGAACCAGTAGATGTAGGGTATTTGGATTTTCAGAAGGCGTTTGACAAAGTTCTTCATGAGAGGCTTCTAGGAAAAGTAAAAAGTCATGAGATAGGTGGCAATGTCCTTTCGTGGATTACAAACTGGCTAAATGCAGGAAACAGAGAGAATGATTAAATGGACAATTTTCTTAGTGGAATGGAGTGGGCAGTGGAGTAGCGCAGGGATCTGTGTTGGGACCTGTACTTTTCAATATATTTATAAATAATCTGGAAAGGAATTCAACGAGTGAGGTAATCAAATTTGCAGATGATACAAAATTATTCAGAGTAGTTAAATCACAAGCGGATTGTGATAAATTTCAGGAAGAGCTTGTGAGACAAGAAAGTTGGGCATCCAAATGGCAGATGAAATTTAATGTGGATAAGTGCAAGGTGATGCATATAGGGAAAAATAACCCATGCTATAGTTACCAATGTTAGGTTCTATATTAGGTGCTACAATCCAAGAAAGAGATCTAGGTGTCATAGTGGATAACACATTGAAATCGTCGGTTCAGTGTGCTGCGGCAGTTAAAAAAGCAAACAGAATGTTGGGATTGAATTCTACAGCCCCAGCTTCCAGAGGCCTTGCACCACCCCCCTGCCCTGCCCCTGCACCCTTTGCAGTAGAAGGGGTCTGGAAGGCTCATCTGCATACTGCTCCCAGCATCCCCTGGGAGAAGAGTCCAGAGGTCACCGCAAGCGATCCAGAGAGTGAATTTCACAGCCCCAGCTTCCAGAGGCCCTGCACCCTTTGCAGTAGAAGGGGACTGGAAGACTCATCTGCATACTGCTCCTAGCGTCCCCTGGGAGAGGAGTCCAGAAGTCACCACAAGCGATCCAGAGATTGAATTCCACAGCCCCAGCTTCCAGAGGCCCCGCACCCTTTGCAGTAGAATTTGACCGGAAGGCTCATCTCCATACTGCTCCCAGTATGTATCCCCCGGAAATCTCAAACCCTTCAATTAACTGAGTGAAGATCAAATTAATGGTGGTGAAAGAGGATTAGTAAGTATAAAAGTTTGCTGAAAGGTGAAATAGAGGGACATATTCTTTAGAGTTTGTGTGTGTCTGAGGTAATAAGCAAGCCAGAGATAGTTAATTCTAGTGTCTGTCTTTCCCAACACTCAACCCTTGATTTTTAGGCATCAGACACTTTCTCATCAGGGTCTTATCTAAATCATCCTATTGTACCAGCCCTTATTGAAAGTTTAATCATCTCCTTAAAGGACACTAGCTGATTAATTAATACATTCACCTGTAAATTTAAAGTATTATAATTCCAACTCCCTTAGTATCATAAACAAATAGCAGATTAATTAGTAAATACTTCTGTAAATTTAAAGTACTCTAATTCCAACCCCCTTAGTATTGTAAACTTAAATTGAAACTCAATAATTCTAAGATGAAGACAGCAGTCCAGCAGCAAGAGGGGAGCTTTCCAGCCTTTTGCATTGAGTGCCATGTGTATGATTTTTTCCCCCCGGTGAGAGATTGTAGGTGCAAAGAGCTCCTGGCTCTCAGGGAATGAGTCTGATCTCTGGAGGCTAGTGTAGCAGACTTGGAGGAGCTGAGGCAGACAGAGAGGTACATTGATGAGACCTTCAGCGACATAGTAGCCAAGTCCCAAATCCAGTCTGGCAGCCCCAGTGCTGCCTTGGATCAGAAAGATCTCCCAGTAGGAGAACATCACCCTGGTATAGCAAGAAGTGATCTTGTAGCAAAGACGTGCTCTCCAAGTGATGTATTGTCCTCTCGCACTGAGGACAAGTCTCCCAGGCCTACTGCCCAGGAGGGACGGGTTAGGCCGGCCATCATAGTTGGTGATTCAATTATTAGAAATGTAGATAGCAGGATGGCTGGTGGACATGAGGACCGCCTGGTAACTTGCCTGCCTGGTGTGAAGGTGGCAGACCTCACACGTCACCTAGGATTATAGACAGTGCTGGGGAGGAACCAGCTGTTGTGGTACATGTGGGCATCAACGACATAGGAAAATGTGGGAGAGAGGTTCTGGAAGCCAAATTTAGAATTTTAGGTAGAAAACTGAAATCCAGAACCTCCAGGGTAGCATTCTCTGAAATGCTTCCTGTTCCATGTGCAGGTCCCCCGAGGCAGGCAGAGCTCCAGAGTTTCAAAGCGTGGAGGAGACGATGGTGCATGGAAGAGGGATTCAGTTTTGTAAGGAACTGGGGAAACGTTTGGGGAAGGGGGAGACTTTTCCGAAAGGATGGGCTCCACATTAACCAGGGTGGAACCAAGCTGTTGGCACTAACTTTCAAAAAGGAGATAGAGCAGCTTTTGAAATAGAACAAGGGGGAAAGCGAACAGTCACCCAGCAGTGCATGGTTCGGAGAAATGTATCTTTGAAGGATACTAATGAAACAGGAGAGTTAGGGCATCCCAACTGTTATGGTTAGTGGTGTTTAGGTGGATTCTTGGGTACTGTGGCAGATATCCACACCTTCGGAGAGGAGCCCCATAGGGAGTCACAGTATGTCCCTACAAGTGTTTGACCTTCATTGCTGTGCCTGTCCGTCCAGGTATTATGTCCCTAGGTGGGATACACCTCTGTCCTCGAATGCTGTGCCTGTCAGTCCAGGCCGTATGACCAGTCCTAACGGCTGAACCCTCATTGAAAGGGAAACCTCAGTCTCTGGCAATTCAAACTAGTAATCCTTCACAGCATGGATTCTTAAATAAAACAAGCTGTTTTCTTTAATTTCAGGGCAGAGAAGAGAACGTCCTCCGTCTTGCTTATAAAGTCATGATCTGTTTGCAAATGCTTAATTCCTAACAATTTGTACCATTATACACTCTATGGGCCAACCCATTCCAGGGAGCCCTTTCCTGCTCAAAGGAACGGGAACTCTCCCCGTTGTTACAGCCTATCTCTTACCACCTGTTTACCCATGTTCAGAACAAGAAAAGATCTCCAAGGTACATAGACTGTGGCAAACACAACACAGTGAGACCATGCTCACAGTGAGACCCTGCACCAGGTCGCCACTCTTTGAAGACTCATGCTCCACTCTAGGGGCCAACCCATTCCGGGGAGCCCTTCCCGGCTCAAAGGAAAGGGAACTCTCCCCGGGTGTAGCCAGCCTGAATCTACCCTCTGACCCATGTTGAACCGTGTTTACATGGTAACCTCCTCCACCTCGGCCTTGAAAATTCTCGTTTGCATATCTGCTAACTCTACCAGATTTTAAAAGACCATCAAGAGCTCACTAGATGCCAACGGAAATACCCCACTCTAGGGGCAAACCCATTCTAGGGAGCCCTTTCCTGCACAAAGGAAAGGGAACTCTCCCCGGGTATAGCCAGCCTGTATCTACCCTCTGCCACTCTGCCTTGCTGCTATACACCAAATGACTCACTCAACTCCTTGTGGTGTTCTTGCCACTATCATGGTTGCTCAGTGTGTTGGTGCTAGTCTTTCTGCTTGCTATGTTCCTCCTTCATTGTGCTTTAGGTCATTGATGCCACTTGTCTTGCCGCTTTGCCTGTCGTGCTGCCTTTGAGGGTTCATGCATCTGTTATAGGTGCTCTCTTTTGAAGCTGTGGTGTGTTTTTGATACTCTCACTGCTGCTTTGTTCCTCTATTAAAGCACTCTTCTTGCCACTCTTGGTACCCCTTTGCCCCTTTAAAGGAACTTAGCCTATTCATGCCACTTTGGTGCCACTTTGCCACAGACTATGTACCTTGGAGCTCTTTTGTTGTTCTGATGATTGCTCCCCAGAAGCTTCATCAAAATTGATAATAAAACCCCAATTCTGCAGCCAAAAATAGGCTGCAAATACTTCCCCCATTGACTTTAATGGGAACGGGAAAACAAATGCACGTATCAACGTATCGGGGCGCCATTGTACGAATGCAACGAATATGCTTCCCAATGAATATGTATCCCGAATGCAATGAATACTTTCTGGCTGCACATCCCTACCGGAACCTGCAATAGGGTAGATACCCAGAAAGGTTGGAAACCATGAAGAAGGATCTAGTGAAGTTTGCGGAATGAGCTAAGATTTAAAGATAAAAAATTCAAAGTCATGCAAAAATCCAAGGAAGCGGTTCAATATATGGGACAAAATTCTTCTACACAGAAAACAAGAACAGGATTTGGGAGTGAACATATCTGATAATTTCAAGGTGACCAAACTGGTAGATAAGGTGGCAGCAAAAGCTAGAAAGATGCTTGTGTGCACAGGGATAGTAATAGACAGCAGAAAAAAGAGGGGATGTTACCCCATATAGATGCCTGGTGATACCTCATTTGGAATACTATGTAAAATTCTGGAGACCACAACTTCAAAGGATAAAGATTGGATGGAGTCTATCAGGAGGGTGGCTACGAAAATGGTTAGTGATCTCCACTTTAAAGTATATGAGATGCTTGAAGATCTAAACATGTATACTGAAAAGGAAAAACAGGACATCAGAGATATGACAGAGACATTTAAATACAATATATCCAGGGTATCAATGCACAGGTGTCAGGCCTCTTAATGGAAAGGTGGCTCTGGAATGAGGGCTCATGAAATAAGGGTGAAAGGGCTTGGACTTATGAGTAATCAAAGGAAATATTTCTTTACAGAAAGGGTGGTGAATGCATGGAACAGCCTTCCCATGGAAGTGATGGAGACAAGGACAGTATCTGAGTTCAAGAAAGCATGGGACAAGCACAGGGGATTTCTGAAGGAGTGGTAAGGATTGTAGAACTGAGTAGTTGGATGGGCAGACTAGTTAGGCAGCATAGTCTTTTTCTGCCATCCCGTGTTTAAGCTTCTACAGTTTTAAAACTGGTTCTGTACAGCACTGGTAGCCAGTGAATTTTTTGCAGAAAGTATATTTATTTATTTAACAGTTTTTTTATACCGACCTTCATAGTAAATTACCATATCGGATCGGTTTACAGATTAACAAAAGGGAAAAACAACAAGAGTAACAAATCCACGTAAACGAAAGATAACAATAAGTAGGAATAAGTCAAAAATTACAATCAACAAGGGGAGAGAACTTGGAAGCTTGCAACAAGCTGGAAGGAAGATAGGCCGGTAAAAGAAATTTTACCATAGAAAGTACAAGTTAAAAACTTAGACGGTGTTTTAACCTTAATGAGGTATATAATGAGGTCAGACCATTTGTGACCCTCTTAAGTTGTGCAGCTATATTTGGATTAATTGGGGCTGGTGTACATGTTTTGTGATCAAGCCATTATATAGCACCTTACAGTAATCCAGCCATGATGCAGCCAAAAATAGGCTGCAAATACTTCCCCCATTGACTTTAATGGGAACGGGAAAACGAATGCACGTATCAACGTATCCTCTCAGTCTGTAGCTGGAGTTGCTGTAGCTGACATAGATGATAAAAGCGGCTTTTAATAGTCACTTGAATTTATTAATTATTTTATTTACTTAAATATTTAGTTGTCCAATTTTAATAAAAGCTCTAGGCAGCATTCCTTAGAATTTTAAGACAAAATAACATAAGTAGGGATGTAAGCCAGGTGTCTGGTGGGCGTGAGGATCTCCTGGTAACATGCCTACCTGGTGCGAATGTGGCGGACCTCATGCGTCACCTAGATAGGATTTTAGACAGTGCTGGGAAGGAGCTGGCTGTCATGGTACATGTGGGCACCAACTACATAGGAAAATGTGGGAGGGAGGTTCTGGAAGCCAAATTTTGGATCTTAGGTAGAAAGCTAAAATGAAATGCTCCCTGTTCCATGCACAGGTCTCCAGAGACAGGCAGAGCTCTGGAGTCTCAATGCATGGATGAGACGATGGTGCAAGGAAGAAGGATTCAGTTTTGTAAGGAAATGGGGAACCTTTTGGGGAAGGGGGAGTCTCTTCCAAAGGGATGGGTTCTACCTTAAACAGGGTGGAACCAGACTGCTGGCGCAAACCTTTAAAAAGGAGATAGAGCAGCTTTTAAACTAGAAAAAAGGGGAAAGCTGACAGTTGCTCAGAAATGCATGGTTCGGAGGGAGGTATCTTCAAAGGATACTAATGACATATTAGAGTTAGGGCATCCCAACAGTGAGGTTCCAATAATAAGAAAAGTAGTCCAAGTGCCTATAAATAAAAACTCACCTGAGCTAAAAAATTCTAACTTATCCCTATCAATTAATAAGCAGAATGAAAATACAAACAAAAAACCAGCTTTGAAATGTTTCTATGCTTATGCCAGAAGTCTAAGAAGTAAGATGGGAGAATTAGAATGTATAGTAGTGAATGATGACATAGACTTAATTGGCATCTCAGAGACATGGTGGAAGGAGGATAACCAATGGGACAGTGCTATACTGGGATACAAATTATATCACAATGACAGAAAGGAGCACCCGGGAGGCGGTGTGGTGGTTTATGTCTGGGATGGCATAGAGTCCAATAGGATAAACATCCTGCATGCGATTAAATGCACAATCGAATCTGTATGGGTAGAAATCCCTTGTGTGTTGGTGAAGAGTATAGTGATAGCAGTATACTACATTCCACCTGGCCAAGATGGTGAGACAGACAGTGAAATGCTAAGAGAAATTGGGGAAGCTAACCAAATTGGTAGTGCAGTAATAATGGAAGATTTCAATTACCCCAATATTGACCTGGTAAATGTATCATCAGGACATGCTAGAGAGATAAAGTTCCTGGATGGAATAAATTACAGTTTTATGGAGCAATTTGTTAAGGAACTGACGAGAGAGGGATCAATTTTAGATCTAATTCTCAGTGGAGCACAGGATTTGGTGAGATAGGTAACAGTGGTGGGGCCGCTTGGCAAAAGTGATCATAATATGATGAAATTTGAATTAATGACTGGAAGGGGGACAGTATGCAAATGCATGGCTCTCGTGCTAAACTTTCAAAAGGGAAACTTTGATAAAATGAGAAATATAGTTCGAAAAAAACTGAAAGGAGCAGCAACAAATGTAAAAAGTGTGCAAGAGGCGTGGACAATGCTAAAAAAGATACTATCCTAGAAGCACAGTTCAGATGTATTCCACACATTAAGAAAGGTGGGCAGACGGCAAAATGATTATCGGCATGGTGAAAAAGGGAGGTGAAAGAAGCTATTTTAGTCAAAATATCTTCATTAAAAAATTGGAAGAAGAATCCAGCAGAAGAAAATAGGATAATGCACAAGCGTTGGCAAGTTAAATATAAGACATTGATAAGACAGGCTAAGAAAGAATTTGAAAAGAAGTTGGCCATAGAGGCAAAAACTCACAGTAAAACCTTTTAAAAATATATCTGAAGCAGAAAGCCTGTGAGGGAGTCAGTTGGACTTTTGGATGATCGAGGGCTTAAAGTGGCACTTAGAGAAGATAAGGCCATCATGGAAATATTAAATGATTTCTTTGCTTCAGTGTTTAATGAAGAGGATGTTGGGGAGATACCCATTCTGGAGAAAGTATTCATGGGTAATAATTCAGATGGACTGAACCAAATCATGGTGAACCTATAAGATGTGGTAGGCCTAATTGACAAACTGAAGAGTAGTAAATCACTTGGACCGGATGGTATACTCCCCAGGGTTCTGAAGGAACTAAAAAATGAAATTTCAGACCTATTAATAAAAATGTGTAACCTATCATTAAAATCATCCATTGTACCTGAAGACTGGAGGGTGGCTAATATAACCCCAATATTTAAAAAGGGCTCCAGGGGTGATCCAGGAAACTACAGACCAGTTAGCCTGACTTCAGTGCCAGGAAAAATAGTGGAACATGTTCTAAATATCAAAATCACAGAACATATAAAAAGACATGGTTTAATGGAACAAAGTCAGCATGGCTTTACCCAAGGCAAGTCTGCTTCACTTTTTTGAGGGAGCTAAAAGACAGGAAACAGAGAGTAGGTTTAAATGGACAATTTTATCAGTGGATGGGAGTGGGCAGTGGAGTGCCTCAAGGATCTGTATTGGGACCCGTACTTTTTGATATATTTATAAATGATCTGGAAAGAAATACGACGAGTGAGGTAATCACATTTGCAGATGATACAAAATTATTCAGAGTAGTTAAATCACAAGTGGATTGTGATAAATTGCAGGAAGACTTGTGAGCCTGAAAACTGGCCATCCAAATGGCAGATGAAATTTAATGTGGATAAGTGCAAGGTGATGCATATAGGGAAAGATAACCCATGCTATAGTTACACAATATTATTAAGAACTACTACCATCCAAGAAAGAGATCTAGGCGTCATTGAAATTGTCGGTTCAGTGTGCTGTGGCATTCAAAAAAGCAAACAGAATGTTGGGAATTATTAGAAAGGGAATGGTGAATAAAACGGAAAATGTCATAATGCCTCTTTATTGCTTCATGGTGAGACCGCACCTTGAATACTGTATACAGTTCTGTTCACCGCATTTCAAAAAAGATATAGTTGTGATGGAGAAGGTACAGAGAAGGGCGATCAAAATGATAAAGGGGATGGAACAGCTCCTCTATTAGAAAAGACTAAAGAGTTTAGGAATGTTCAGCTTGAAGAAGAGACGGCTGAGGGGGAATATGATAGAGTTGTTTAAAATCATGAGAGTTCTAGAATGGGTAAATGTGAATAGGTTATTTACTTTTTCGGATAATAGAAAGACTAGGGGGCACTCCATGAATTTAGCAAGTGGCACATTTAAAACTAATTGGAGAAAGTTCTTTTTCACTCAACGCACAATTAAACTCTGGAATTGTTGCCAGGGGATGGGATTAGTGCAGTTAGTGTAGCTGTGTTTAAAAAAGGATTGGATAAGTTCTTGGAGGAGACGTCTATTACCTGGTATTAATTAAGTTGATTTAGAAAATAGCCACTGCTATGACTAGCAACAGTAACATGGGATAGACTTAGTTTATGGGTACTTGCCAGGTTCTTATGACCTGGATTGACCACTGTTGGAGACAGGAAGCTGGACTTGATGGACCCTTGTTCTGACCCAGTATGGCATGTTCATATGTTCTTAGGTGATCAAGAATGTGAAATTCATAATGGATAATTTTTCAAAAGGATTTATTCACATAAAACTGGGGTTTACATGTGTAAATATACTTTATGCGTGTAAGTGGGCTTTTGAAAATTGCTATGATAGTATCTTTCATTTTTACATGTAACTCCTTTGAAAATTACCTCCTCAATGAGCCCAATTTTAAATAGTCTGCATAAATCCCCAAATAGGCATGTAAGTTAACTCACAGATATTTATTATAGTATTTTATAAATATTGTATCTCCCATCAGAGTTTGTAAAAATACCATATTTTTCTGCCTCAAAAGTGGAAGCATATGTTTCAGTATATATTTGTAATTTAAGACAATGAATTTTTTCTCTACCTAATTTAGAAAATTATGCACATATCTTCTACACACATAGGGGTAGATTTTATAAATACGCGTGGGCCATACTTTTGTTTCGTGCACCAGGCGCAAACAAAAGTACGCTGGATTTTATAAGATACGCGTGTAGCCGCGCATATCTTATAAAATCCGGGGTCGGCGCACGCAAGGGGGTGCACATTTGTGCAACCAGGCAGCGCGCCGAGCCCAGCGCGCGCTGCCTGTTTCTTCCGAGGCCGCTCCGAAATCGGAGCGGCCTCGGAAGGGAACTTTCCTCGGAGGGAACTTTCCTTCCACCTCCCCTCATCTTCCCCTTCCACCTCCCCTCACCTTCCCCTCCCTTCCCCTACCTAAACCACCCCCCCGACCCTATCTAAACCCCCCCTACCTTTGTTGGCAGATTTACGCCTGCAGAAAGCAGGTGTAAATCTGCGCGCGGCAGCTGGCTGCTGGCGCGCCATCACCCGACCCAGGGGCTGGTCTGGAGGCCTCGACCACGCTCCCAGGCCTCGACCACGCCCCTGGGCCCGCCCCCGAAATGCCGCGTCACTCGCAACACGCCCCCCGGACACGCCCCCGACACGCCCCTCCATGCAAGCCCCGGGACTTACGCGCGTCCCGGGGCTTGCGCGCACCACCAAGCCTATGCAAAATAGGCTCAGCACGTGCAGGGGGGGTTTGGGGTAGGTTTTCGGGGGGTACGCGCGTATCATACACGCGTACCCCTTTGAAAATCTACCCCATAATAATTGCAGCATGTGCATGTAATATTCCTGAGATTTATGTGGTAGAATGGATTTTATAAAGAAAGCATGTGCTCCACCTCTGAAAATACTTGTGTGTGTACTCATGATCATCAGTTCATTGACACATTGACCACTTCACCCAGCCCCCCCTAGCACTTCATCCTGGTTCCCCATCTCATAACCCAGTCCTCCCATTTAAAAGTTGCATACAAAAGACAAGTTCAGTTTCACTTTGTATCTTAATTAGATTGCATAAAATTATGTGGACAAGTTTGGTATATGCATATGTCACTTTGAAAATAGCACCTTCTGAGTGTACTCTTGAACCCTTCCCCCCAAACATCCCAAATTACCCTTTTTCCCCCTAACATTTATGTGTGATGCTGCAATTACATGCATAATCCCAGTATATATGCTACTTAACCACTTATATTCCTATTTTTACATGCTTATCCTCTGAAGAACACTTTGGAAATTAACCCCATAAAGAATAAATAAGCACAGAATTAATATAAAATCAGTACCTGATAAGTCATGAACAGAATAAGAAAACATTGTCAAGTAACACAATAAATAAATAGAAATCAATTATCCTTATCGTCGCCTCAATACTTAAAAGCCTTTGCATTTTTTTGGAATACTAAATACTTTCTATTTAATCACAATAGTCGTTGTGCAGAATTCCACAAATCGGGAACATAGCATAAGAAAACTCCCTTTTGCATCTCTATATATGTAATATCTTTGACAGCAGGAATGACCAAAAGGTCATCATATAGAGAGCATAAAGCTCTTTTGGTACATGCCATTGTGACTTATGAGATAAAACCACAAAGCAATCCTTAAAAAAAAAATAAATATAATTTTGAAATAAATTGTAAAAGCAATTGGTAACCAATGTAATTCATTATAGACAGGAGTGATATGATTCTATAATTTTAGCTTTATCAAAATGCAGGCTGCTGTGTTATGAAACAGTCGTGAATGGCTGAATTGCTTTTTATGCAAACGTTTGTATAGGGAATTGCTGTAATTAAGATGTTCTACATGGATTACACTAACCAGTTTATTATTTGGATTGGAACAGGTAAGGGATCCCAGGACTTCCCCTGCAGTCATTTTTTGTAAAATATTCTGAGGGAGAGAGCAGAAAGGAGGTTATGGCTAGCCACCGGGCTCTCTTAATTTTTTAAAAAGGAGCACAGATAGGATGGGGAGAAGAAAATGGGGCCAATGAGACAATTTTTTTTAAAGGAGCCTCTAGAGGTGGGGCGAAGGGGATGGTAAGACTTGGGGCTCACTTTTTTTGGAAAATGAGGTGCATTAGAATGGTAGGGGAAAGGGGTTGGGAATTTAAGGGTACTTTTCTTTTTAAGGAGTTTCAGGGGAATAGAATGAGGACCACTGGTAATTTTTTTTATGAATATTAGGAGAGTGGTGGAAAAGGGAATAGGGCTTTCAGGTAATTATATTTTAATGAAGAAGGGAGTTGGGCTAGTTTGATTTAGGACAACTTTTGCAGTGCCTAGATTTGTGCATCTAGGAGCTGGCACTGGAAAGAAGCATTAAGCTGCCTAACTTTCCGATACTGCCCAAACATCGCATCTGAGTCTGCCCAGAAATTTAGAGCTATACATTTAGCTGGTCATTCTGTCTAATTTTCAAAAGCTTTCATCAGCCAGCTCGATGAAAGCTTTTGAAAATTAGACAGAATGACCAGCTAAATGTATAGCTCTAAATTTCTGGGCAGACTCAGATGCGATGTTTGGGCAGTATCAGAAAGTTAGGCAGCTTAATGCTTCTTTCCAGTGCCAGCTCCTAGATGCACAAATCTACATAGAAACATAGAAAAATAGAAATGACGGCAGAAGAAGACCAAATGGCCCATCCAGTCTGCCCAGCAAGCTTCACACATTTTTTCTCTCATACTTATCTGTTTCTCTTAGCTCTTGGTTCTATTTCCCTTCCACCCCCACCATTAATGTAGAGAGCAGTGATGGACCTGCATCCAAGTGAAATATCTAGCTTGATTAGTTAGGGGCAGTAGGGGTAGTAACCGCCGCAATAAGCAAGCTACACCCATGCTTATTTGTTGTACCCAGACCATGTTATACAGCCCTTATTGGTTGTTTTTTCTTCTCCCCTGCCATTGAAGCAGGGAGCTATGCTGGATATGCGTGAAGTATCAGTTTTTCTTCTCTCCTGCCGTTGAAGCAGAGAGTTATGCTGGATATGCGTGAAGTAAATCTAGGCACTGCAAAAGTTGTCCTAAATCAAACCAGCCCAACTCCCTTCTTCATTGCTTTTTAATATTGACCCCCTTAATTTTTAAATCAAATTTAAAAGTTTTGAAAGGGAAAATGCTTTCTGTTTGGAAATGTATCCATCCCAAGGTACCCAAATACATTTACACTGCTAATTTGTGCAATAAATTATTTCAGGAAAATGTATGCATATAACTTTTGAAAATACAGAGGTATGTGTGTAAGTATAAAGCCCTCCCCAACCTCACCCCCAGGGAAGCCTGCTTTCATTGCATGTAAACTTACATGCACATACAAGCATGTTTAAGTTTACATACAATCATGTTTAAGTTTACCCATACTTTGGACAGGCAGTTTGATAGGCCATTTCTACAGGTAAAGCACTATTTTACTCATGGAAATGACGTTCAAAATTTTGCTTTGTGTATATTCACTCAACAGAATACAAAAAAATAAAACACATATATAAACTGGGCTTCTCTCTGTATACATTTTATTTTTTTAATGTTTATTTTACAATGCATATAGGGACCAAGATATGTAAACAAAATTATGGTTTATCCACTAAGATAATCATATGCACATTTTTCACATGCTAAAAAATGTATACTAAAGGGTTCATGGAACTTTTAGACAGTAACTTTGTTATCGGCCCGCAGGCGCGCATGTATGCATGTATGCCTTCTCGCGACAAAAGATGCAGCCATTTTATAACACACATGGTATAAAACAGACCGGACGCGCATACATATGTGTGCACAATTTTTTATAGGTGCGCGCATGTACACGGAAATGCTGCCTCTACTGTGTAAGTGTTGAGATTTTAGTAGACACGCACCGACGCAAAAAAACATTTTCCCTACTTTGTTGCTAGTTCACCCAGGTAAAGGCTAGGACTTCCTAACTCCCCTGGTTAATTAGCCCCCCTTTTAGCCTGTCAGCCTCTACTCTTAAAACCCCGCTGTCTAGTCTAGTTTTGTGAGGTTTTTTTTGTTTTTAAAGGACTAACATGCCATCCATAGCAGAAATTACACAGTAAGGGACCCTGGCATGCACTTGTGTGCATAAGTATTTATGTGCTAGTTTCATTCATAAATCCTGGAGTACCCATGCCCCACCCAGACCTTGTCCATGCCCCACCCCTTTGTCAGAAAAATATTTTGTGTACATACCAGGAGATACATTTGTATGTAGGCACCTTTTAAAATCCACACGCCAGCCCAACCTCTGCGTGTATCTCTTGGCTTTGGCACATGTCGGGCTTTTAAAAGTCACTCCTTACTGTATGCCCCACCGCAGTTAAATCTTTGCACACTCGCTCGCTGAATTGTTTTGAGCACTGCCTCGATGTTACAAATCACTTGCTCTGTCTGGTGCATCAGCCCCGGGATGGCACTGCCAGGCTCAAAACTTGTCAGGCATCTCTCTTATTGGTTTTCATGCACAGTGAAAAGCCCTACAACTTGTTTATGCAGTAGGTTTTGGCGCGGCTCCTTTTTTACTTTTTATTAGTTTTTCGATCCGGGAAATTATCACAGAAATCACACTGCTCTGGTTTCATATTTCCCACCGTTTAAAAAGATCTCTATGCAAATTCTGAAAACCTCCTGTCTTAGAGGATACTCCATTCCATTAACATCCTTCTAGGTGACTTTTATACATCTCTAGAACTGTAAAAAATTATTCTCAATTAAATCCATTTCAAACTTTGATGTTGTATATTGAGTGATACTAACCTTTTTAAAAATGTTATTTTACGCTCTATCTTCACTATCTAGCCACTTATAAGAGCTATCTCAGTACACAACTTTTTGTTGATTTCCCTCTGGTGTGTTTCCTGCACATTGGTCCACTGTATTTTTGTGGTGACAAACAGAAACAGTCTATTAATGGAGGGTGATGTCATCTTACAGTGTCAACATGGAAAATAGCTCTCTATTAGCCCAAAATGACCAAAAAAAAGTTATTCTTAGCATGTGCAGGAGTTACTATGTTGTTTTTGCCACATGGAAAAAATATATTTCTGGACTGGGAGTTGTCAAGATATTATGGCCCAATCATTTATTCAATTTACAGACTCACTAAGATAATATTTATTGAAATAGGGATAAAAAAAAAACAACTAATCTGTATGCAGGTTGAGGTAGAGCAGTTTGCTAATAATTGAAATTAGATATCTAATAGTGAAAACTGGGAGGGACTCTCAGCTGAACATCTAGCTAGTAAGTGGTATGTTAATCTAACGGAGTTAAGATAAAGTAGCATCTTTAAAGGACGTGTCCACCAGGCATTCTTATAAAAAATTTTCCTTGGTTCTCTTGGCAGCTGCTCTATCAATCAGAATAGAAATGGAGAAAGTATTATGATGATAGCTCAGACATTTTATAGGACATCATTACAGGAGTTTAGAGCTAAGCGTCATAAGGCTAGATGCAAATTTATTACTACTAAAATTGAGAACTCTATTAATCTCCCCTTGGAGATCTTCTCCACTATTAAGTCTTTTAGCTACACCAAAAAGGGAGGTGGTAAATTATCCAGGCTGTAATGAGATTGCTTTTTTTTTTTTTTTGAGGGTAACATTTTTAAGATTCACACTCACCTTGTTTCAGTTCAAAATAAGAGCCAAACTGACCAATTTCTAGATCAGATGGTAGAAAACAGGTTCAAATTTAGGAAAGACTCTTTAAAAGAATTGGAAACATCTATTGGACAGTTGAGATTTATTTATTCCCAGCAGGATCCAATTCCATTCTCTATAAATACTCCAGGGGCAATGACTCACAACCAAAATCAGGAACATTTTATTCACGAAGAGAGTGGTGGATGCCTGGAATGCCCTTCCAGAAGAGGTGGCAAGGATGAAAATAGTAAACAAATTCAAAAGGGAATGAGATAAACACTGAGGATCCCTAAAGCCTAGAGAATAGAAATGAAGACAATGGTTCATGGGGTAAACTTCACGGTGAGATAGATATTTCCCTTAATCAATTAGGCTGGATGCTTTTGATGCATCTGCAACATTGTTCTTTGATGGTGGGAACAAAAGGCAAAAAGGGAAATAAGATTCAGACAAAATCCAACTCTGGGTCTTGACATTTACAATCCGGGGTACTGATATGCAGATATTAGGGAAAAAGCACAGGACTACTTCTACAGCCAAGTCCAAAAGCAAAACACATTCAAGCAGCATTGTCTGAATTATCAAGAAAGCTGCTCACCTCGTAAAAATATTGATAGAAGTAATTTTGTTATGGGTTTCTCTTTGTTTTGATTGTAAATATTACCATTTTTAACATAAGACTTGGGGGGTAATCTAATTGGAGCAGAAATTGCTACCCTTAACAGAAACATGAGGGTAATCTGCATGGAGCGGCAGGTACTATCTTAAGAAACTTGCTGGGCAGACTAGATGGATCCATTTGGTCTTTTTCTGTCATTGTTACTATGTTAAGAGTAAAAAAGCTGCCTCATATCAGGTTATTCAGGTGATTGGTAATAAATCACTGTTGGGAGGGTATTGTGCCATAGCAGCTAAAGTTAGCCACTGTTAGACCAACTTAGAAAGACTCAAGTTTACCCATGGAGGATCTGTCCAATTATCATCCAGTTTCAAACCTTCCTTCTTTTGCTAAGATGCAGGCAAAGTGTATTATCTCAGTTGGATGAGTTTCTAGAATAAGGTGCTGGATAATCATTAGTTCAGATTTAGAAAGACTCACAGCCTTGTTAGATTCTTTGCATGATAAATTAGAGCAGGGATGGCCAACTCCAGTCCTCAAGAACTACAAACAGGATAGGTTTTCAGGATGTTCACAATGAATATGCCTGAGGTAGATTTGCACTCAGTGGAGGCAGTGCATAGAAAATCTACCTCAGGCATATTCATTGTGTATATCCTGCAGTACCTGTGAACGTGTGATATATAGATAATTTAAAATAAATAAAATAAATGCACCAGGATCGGAGTTGGCTATCCCTGAATTAGAGCATAAAGAATCGGGTGTTTTTGTGCAACGTGACATTTTAGCTGCATTGTATACCACCAGACATGGCATCATGATATCTCAGCTGTGTAATATTGGTATTTCAGGAGTTGTACTGGTGTGGTTTGTTTCTTTCTTCCAGGAGAGTGGGCAGTGCTGATGCCTAGGAACTTCTTCCTCCACATAGAAGGGCTTGAACTCAGGAGTTCCACAAGAGTCCATGCTGACTTCTGTCCTGTTTAATATAAATGCATCCTCTGGGAGCTATATTTTGTCTATATTGAAGACAGTCAGTTGTTTATTTCCTGTGAAAAAGGTTTTTTTTCCCCCCAATCTCATGTTATCAGGAATACTTACATAGTATTCAGGACTGTTTAGTGAACAATGGTTTATCCTTGAATGTTAAGAAAACCAGGTTGCAAAGAGTGGGGAAATGTCCATCTAAGGAAATTTTGACATTGTTATGGCCTGGATTGGCCACTGTTGGAAACAGGATGCTGGGCTTGATGGACCCTTGGTCTGACCCAGTATGGCATTTTCTTTTGTTCTTATGTTCTTATAAAGATACATCTTTTCTGCTTCTGATGGAAGAAATAATTCTAGCTATTATTCTAGATTTGGACTTGACTCTGAAGCCTCACATTCAGCAAATAGCATTGTTGGCATTTTACAAGTTAAAATTATTGAGACCTTTTAAATTTGTGTTACCTCATGACTTGTTTAGAACTGTATTACAGAAGTTGGTACTTGGGCATTTAGATTATTGCATCAGTTTGTTTTTTGGGGCTATCTGCTAAGTTGCTTTTGGCACTACAATTAGTTCAACATGTTCAAATTTTAAGTGGTATTAGTATACTGGATTATGATTATGATGCTGAAACAAATCAGTGCTAAAAAGGGGGATACCTTTTCCTCTTCCACCCTCATCAAAATAGATCAATGGGTTCTGAAAATTATCAGGAAAGTTTATCATCTAAATTTTCATTCCCCTCCACCATTAGTAATTCCTCATCCATATTACCATTACCCATATTACCAATCCAAAGAACAACAAAAGATACTTCAACAAGAACTTAAGTCCCTCTTAGTACCTCATGTAATGGAACACATTCCACAATCTCAAAGAGGAATCCTTCATGGTAACCAAGAAAATCAGTAGATTTCATCCAGTTTTGGACCTCAGATAATTGAACACCTATTTCAAGAGAAATACTGAAAATGAATTATTTAGGAACTATTTGGTCTCAACTAGACTACCTTGGATCTCAAGAATGCTTATCTCCATACCATGATTCACAAATTCCATAGAAAATATCTTCAGTTTATTCTAAGAGCTCAATATTACCAATATAACATTTTCCCATTTTTCTACTAGCAACATCAAGTTTTTGCCAAATATCTAGTGGTAGTTACAGCATATTTCAGGCAGAACAATGTCCTGGTTTTTCCATATTTAGATGGCTAGTTAATATCAAGCAGCTCTTACATTCAATCCAAAAACAATATTGTATTGTATTAACAAGATTGTATTAAAGATAGTATGGAAGCTAAGATTCATAGGGAACTTAGAAAAGGCAAAGCTTATTCCAGCTCATCATCTGGAATTCATAGGTGCACAACTAAACTGTAAACAAGGAAAAACATTTCTTCATTTCTTCCTCTTCAAAGAGTGCAGAACTAATAAATCTTGTTCATACAATGTCAAGCAGTCCATCAGTGACAGCAATGTTTTATGACAATCCCCTAGATTTATCAAAATGCTATAATTTCTAGGGATGTGAATCGTTTTAGGACGATTAAAATTATCGGCGGATAATTTTAATATCTTCTTAAACCGTTATGGAACACAATACAATAGAGATTCTAACGATTTATCGTTATAAATCGTTAGAATCGTGAGCCGGCACACTAAAACCCCCTAAAACCCACCCCCGACCCTTTAAATTAAATCCCCCACCCTCCCGAACCCCCCCCCAAATGACTTAAATAACCTGCGGGTCCAGCGGCGGTCCGGAACGGCAGCGGTCCGGAACGGGCTCCTGCTCCTGAATCTTGTTGTCTTCAGCCGGCGCCATTTTCCAAAATGGCGCCGAAAAATGGCGGCGGCCATAGACGAACACGATTGGACGGCAGGAGGTCCTTCCGGACCCCCGCTGGACTTTTGGCAAGTCTCGTGGGGGTCAGGAGGCCCCCCACAAGCTGGCCAAAAGTTCCTGGAGGTCCAGCGGGGGTCAGGGAGCGATTTCCCGCCGCGAATCGTTTTCGTACGGAAAATGGCGCCGGCAGGAGATCGACTGCAGGAGGTTGTTCAGCGAGGCGCCGGAACCCTCGCTGAACGACCTCCTGCAGTCGATCTCCTGCCGGCGCCATTTTCCGTACGGAAAATGGCGCCGGCCATACGCGTATGGCCAGCGCCATTTTCCGTTCGAAAACGATTCGCGACGGGAAATCGCTCCCTGACCCCCGCTGGACCTCCAGGAACTTTTGGCCAGCTTGTGGGGGGCCTCCTGACCCCCACGAGACTTGCCAAAAGTCCAGCGGGGGTCCGGAAGGACCTCCTGCCGTCCAATCGTGTTCGTCTATGGCCGCCGCCATTTTTCGGCGCCATTTTGGAAAATGGCGCCGGCTGAAGACAACAAGATTCAGGAGCAGGAGCCCGTTCCGGACCGCTGCCGTTCTGGACCGCCGCTGGACCCGCAGGTTATTTAAGTCATTTGGGGGGGGTTCGGGAGGGTGGGGGATTTAATTTAAAGGGTCGGGGGTGGGTTTTAGGGGGTTTTAATGTGCCGGTTTTGCGATTTTTTGATTTTTAGATTTTTCACGATTTTTCACGATATTTTACCCCCCCAAACGGCAACAATACAATTCCCTCCCCCTCCCAGCCGAAATCGATCGTTAAGACGATCGAGGACACGATTCACATCCCTAATAATTTCACAAGGATAACACTCACAATAAGAAAAAGGAGTGTGGTTGTTATGATATCAGAATTATTGTACCACTACTCAGAGAGAGAGAGAGACTTTATAAAACTGTTATTATAGTAAACCCTTTAAATGACTATAGGGGGGCCAGCTAGTATCTTGAGGCGAGGTTTTGGTGGTGGTGTAGGGTTTTGGGACCAGTTTTACATGCAGAGTGCGACATACATACAGGACAGTAGACCTCAGTAAAGGTTTGACATCATTTGGAGTGAGGAAAGTTAAACAAGAAGAGATTTCTACAATGTTCTCTTGCCCTAGCTTGATGGACTCTCTACCAGGTTTCTATCAAGTTAGGGAGAGAGAACATTGAAGCAATCTCATCTTTGTGAGACTTTCCTCCCTCCAAATGATGTCAATGAGGTCTACTGTGCTCTTCATACATCTCGCTCTGCATGTAACACTGGCCCCAAAACCCTACACCACCAACAAAACATCACCTTGAGTTACTAGCTGGCCCTGCTACAGCTGTATAAATAGATTACTACTATGTGTGTGTTGCGTCCGTCGCTGCTCGACACTCTCACTCTGCCCTCTCTACCTCTGTGGCAACTTCCTCCGGGTCTGATGGACGGCTGCAGCCGTGACGTCTCCACGCTGTCTCCCTCCGGCGTCCCCGGACCGGCTCGATGCTGCAGATCCGCCATGTTGCATGATGACGTAGGGCAGGCACGCCCTCTTTAAGAACTTATGTGAGATTGGTTATCTAGTTCTGGTTATGAACACAGCATACCCTGTCTACTCACTATCTATAGTCTCTCTACAGCTCAGCCACCCTGGTATCGCTGTTCCAGTACCTGAGGGACTTCAGCCCTGCCGGGCATATCAGCTCACTACTGCCACCTCTGGTGGTTCTACTAACCTGTCTAATAAAAGAACTATCTGTGTCTGTCTCCATAACCCAGCATAGCCGGTGGTCCCTCTCAGGATATCCTCCTGGGGGCGCTGTCATCTGCCATCGGCCCAAGGATTCACTATCTACCTTCCTCTACAGCTGAGTGCCCTCTCCAAGCACTCCGCTGGTACAGATTGCTAATCCTTCCATCAGAGATCTTCAGCAACAGTTCATAACAGATTGTTATCTACTCCCTTTACAGGAACTGAGCATATCAGATTGCCAACTCCTCCCTCTCCTGGAGAAGAGCATAACAGATTGCTAACTCCTCCCACCAAGGGAGCTGATTCATTACAGTTTCATAACAGATTGCTAACTCCTCCTTCAACAGGAGTATCCAGCAGCCAGTTCACTATAAGATTGCTAACTCCTCCCTCTTCTGGAGGAGATCCCTAACAGATTGCTAACTCCTACTCCCTCTGGAGGAGCGAACCCTAACAGATTGCTAACTCTCAGCTCTAACACAGAGCTTTCCTAACAGTGTGCCACCTCAGAGTCTGTCTCTCTCTCTTTTTCTCTATTTCTCTCTCTCTCTCAAAGCCTGAAATGCCATTTGCAATCTCTATCCCGAATTGCATTTCCGGCATTTCACACAGCTTAATGCCAGGAAAATGGTGTAGTTATTTCTGGCATTAAAAGCATGTAATAGCACCCCTCATTTTCATTAATTCTGCCCAAATCCCTCCCCAATCCTGCCCATTTGAAAAATTTGCATTTGTGCCACGTCTTACCATAACTATCGCATGTGTTATGGCATTATCGCAGCTAACACAATAACTCATTTTGATGAATGACCCTGCATGTTATATTATATGGCAGCCAGTGTCTATGACAAAGCATTGGCACTCTTAAACATGAGAAGGATGCAGATGCATCTAAAGTCCAATGGAAAGAACATCATCCATTATCCAGACACATACCAGTGTCAACAGATCTTGTGTGCTTCTTATAGTGGTGCTAGATGAAATTATCAAATCTTCTTTGTCTCTCTTTCCCACACTCCCTAAATTCAACAAGGGATAACTATAGATATATCATCACGGGGAGATGAATACCTGTTCCCAAGGCACATAATCTCCTTGAGATTAATAATTCCACATCAATCTGCTGGTACTCAGAACAATATAGAATGCTCTTTCCGGTCTTTGAGGAATGGCTAAAAATATTCAGTGCTTTAAAGTCAGATAGACAATCAAGTGGCAATATTTTACATAAACAAGCAAGGAAAAACTGGTTGGGAAATATAATTCAAAGAAGCAATCAAAATATGGAATTCAGCCGTATCAAAATCTTTCATCTCTGTCATTTATCTCCCGGACAAAGACAATGCTTTAGCAGATATACTCAGTTGTCGTCTTCTACCTTACAAATGGTCACTCCATCATTCAATAATTCAAAACCTTTTTCAGCTTTGGAGATCATCTCTCATAGATCTGTTTGTGTCTCCATCAAATCAAAAACTATCCCTATATTGCTGTAAAATACAAGCACTTAATGCCATGGCCTAAGGGATTCATGTACTATTTCCCTTCAGTTCCCTTAATTCTGAAGACTTTTCTCAGATTGCAGAGAGACCAGGGGGAAATGATTCTCTTTGTCCTTTAGTGGCTTTGCAAATCTGACAGTGACTCCACCTGTTCAACGTTCTATCTTTCCAGTCTCCTAACTCAATTTCAGGGTATTTTCCTGCACCCTAACCTTCAATCTCTTGCTCTCACATGCTATTTTCATCAGACGTTTTATCCTGTCAGGGGATAATGTGTCAGCTTTATGTTCAGTGGCAAGGAGTTTCACAGGAAAGGGATGCATCCAGCAACCAGCATATGTTCTTTCTCATGTCAGCAGCAAAGAAGCCAGCTACCAGTCAATCATATAATTTCAAGTTGAAACTATTTTAACTGGGATTTTATCAAAGAGAATCAATTTAAATGTCTGACATCAATTTTACTTCAATGCCTATTACTGTCTAATTCAGGGCTGAAGTCTAATTCAGCGAGAATTCATTTAAATGCAATTGTGACATTTCATCAACTCCTCACTCACCTTTTGAGGCCAAATTATATCCATCAAAAAATCAGTCTTTTCCCATTTATGTCAGGTTTACCATTTCTGCTCCCTCTTTGATGGCTCTGTCTATGCTACAGTCATCCAGACCTGTGTAATCACTTGCCTAGACTACTGTAATTCCCTTTACATAGGCTTGCCAAAAAAAGTGCATTTGTTATCTGCAGCTCATTCAAAATGTAGCAACATGGAGTCTTCTGAACACCATCAAATCTGATAGGATCACTCCTCTCCTAGAATCTCTTCACTGGCTCCAAATCTTTTATTAGGCCACCTTCAAACTCTTGCTCCTGGTGTATAAGACACTCCAAGGTTTCACTTCCCCCTACCTCTGCAACCAGCACTCCCTTCCACTTTCTGCACACTCTGCCTAATATGTGCCTGGTAGTACCATCCCCCAAAGAAATGCAGCTCTCTGACACGAGAAAGAGAACATTTTCTGGATGTGTCCCTTTCCTGTGAAACTCCTTTCCACTGAACATAAGGCTGACACATTATCCCCTGACAGGATAAATCTGAAAACCTGGATGCTTACAGAAGGTTTTGGCCTATGAACTGAACATGGACCTCTGGGAGGGCCTTCCTAAATCCTTAGTCACCTGCCTCCCCTCACTTGAGCCCCTTTCTTAATTCTACTCCTACTCTTCTGATTGACTTGTATTTTCTAACATCTGGACCCCCTCCTGTTAACTTTAGCTACATTGTTACCCTTCAGACGGCCTCACCTCGTCCTTTTCTGAGTGGAATTCATCTTTCATTGTTATTGTTTTATATCCTTTTCTTGTATGATTTGTTCTTTACTTCTGCCATTTTATTATGCCTACCTGCGCTCTAACCTTATGCACTTTTTATGCTTTGCAATCCTGGACATTAGTTTTGTTTGAAGGTCTGTGTTGTCCCATCTATTGTGTAACACTCTCTGAATTCACTCACTGGAAGAACATGAAATAAATGAATGATGAAGATGATGAATATGATGAACATGAAAAAGACTAACTTCACATCATCCCATAATATCTAGGTTTATCAAATGTCTATATTATTTGAAACTGCAGATTAAAGGGTAGATTTTAAAAGGGCCGCACATGTGCTCATAAAAATATGTGCTATTTTATAACCTATGGGGTAGATTTTAAAAAATTGCGCAATTGCGTACTTTTGTTTGTGCACGAGGCGCGAAAAAAAGTACGCTGGATTTTATAAGATACGCGCGTAGCCGCACGTATCTTATAAAATCCGGGGTCGGCGCGCGCAAGGGGTGCACATTTGTGCAAACTGCACACGCCGAGCCAAGTGCGCGCTGCCTGTTCCCTCCGAGGCCGCTCCGATTTCGGAGCGGCTTCGGAGGGAACTTCCCTTCGCCCTCCCCCCACCTTCCCCTCCCTTCTCCTACCTAACCCACCCCCCGGCCCTATGTAAGCCCCCCCCCTTACCTTTGTTGGCAGATTTACGCCTGCTAAAAGCAGACGTAAATCTGTGCGAGCCAGCGGGCTGCTGGCGCGCCGTCACCCGACCCGGGGGCTGGTCTGGAGGCCTCGACCACGCCCCCGGGCCGGCACCATGCCCCCAGGCCCGCTCCCGAAATGCCGCGGCACGCCCCGAAATGCCGCATCATTTCGGGAACGCCCCCGACACGCCCCCTCCCCGCCCCTTTTAGAAAGCCCCGGGACTTACACGCGTCCCGGGGCTCTGCGCGCACCGGCAGCCTATGCAAAATAGGTGTGCCGGTGCACGAGGGCCCTGCGCGCGTAAATCCGGCCGGATTTACGCGCGCAGGGCATTTAAAATCCGCCCCTATGTGTGCATGTCTACAGCTAAATGCACATAACTTATGTGTGCCACTTTGCTACAGCTCCCCATTAGGCATGAGAGAGAGAGATTCTTTATAGTGTTCAGTATAATACTCTATGGAGCGGCCTAGAAGGGAACTTTCCTTTGCCCTCCCCTCACCTTCCCCTCCCTTCCCCTACCTAACCCACCCGCCCGGCCCTGTCTAAACCCCGATCCTACCTTTGTCGGGGGATTTACGCCTCCCAGAGGGAGGCGTAAATCCCCGCGCGCGAGCGGGACCCCTGCGCGCCGGGCCGCGACCTGGGGGCGGGTACGGAGGGCGAGGGCCACGCCCCCGGACCGCCCCGGGGCGTAGCCACGCCCCCGGACCCGCCCCCAAAACGCGGCCGGCACGCCCCCGAAACGCCGCGCAATCCGGCCCCGCCCCCCGACACGCCTCCCGACACGCCCACTCCGAAACCCCGGGACTTACGCGAGTCCCGGGGTTGTGCGCGCGCCGGTGAGCCTATGTAAAATAGGCTCACCGGCGCGCAGGGCCCTGCTCGCGTAAATCCGCCCGGTTTTGGGCGGATTTAGGCGAGCAGGGCTCTGAAAATCTACCCCTATATATGGGCTATTGTAAGGGGGCACTTTGATTTGAGGTGAGTTTTCAGGAGGTGGGTTGAGGTTAGGGGGTTGGTGTTACAGACATATTCAGAGGTATCCATTGTAAAATCGACATCATTAAATAATTTTTGACCGTATAAGTGATGGAAAGGAGTTGATTTGTACAATGTAGCTAGCAGAGACTGCAATGTAGAAATCAACTCCTCATCACTTGTAAGGTTAAAAATTATTTAATGATGTCAATTATACAATGGATACCTCATAGTGTGTCTGTAACACCACCCCCTAACCCCAAACCCTAACCTCAATGAACGTGCGCCCTTCCCGGCTATTTAAAATTCACGTAGCTCCCACGTGGCCCATTTACGCATGTATGTAGCCATTTTTGCAAGTGCAATGCTTTTAAAATCTACCTTTTAGGCTCTGCCTACTCAATGGGACTTAGAATGTCATTTACCTCAATTAATGATACCTTTATTTAAACCAAAAGCAACGACTGACATTGAGTTCCTTACCTGAAAGCTTATATTTCTGGTAACCAAAACAGGAAGTCCACTCTTGAAAAAGGTTAATATTCATTGGCATCATCTATAGCTCATCTATGTCAGGCCTCTGTTCAGGACATTCGCAAAGCTGCTACATGGAACTCCCTACATACTTGCAGAAAGCATTACTGTTTAAACCAAGTCTCTCACAATGATACCTTCTTTGGTTAAGCAGTTTTGAGGAACACGTATAAATAGAATCTTCAACTTCTTGCTAACCATTTTTCTGCATTGCATTACCTATATAATTAACGGACAAGTTACAACGATCCAACCCTCAGCTAGGGAATCCCCACACGTTTGACTGTTGTTCCTGCTTGTCCACGGAGAAAGCAAAGCTGTTTATTTGTAATGGGTGTTCTCTGTGGACAACAGAACAAAACAGCCATACAAATCCTCCTGTAACGCTGAATTTGAAGCTTAGCTTTTAAATGTCTGAGTTGGCTTGTGCGGCATCAGCAGCATGGGAACGGCTGCATGTGCTCAGACATTTTTTTTTTCTGGGTTACTGGAGAGCTCTTTTATGTGTCAGCACTGATTGATGTCATCAGCCAATTTATGTGGCTGTTTTTGTTCTACCATCCACAAAGAATATCTTTTATAGGTAAGCAACTTCAGTTTCCTATGGGTAGGACAGATCCTCCACACTAATTGGTTCTTGCACTGTAATGTACATACTAAGGGTTAATGTCCTTTAGTGACCTGACTTCATAATGTTCATATATTTTCATGTTTTGGATTTTAAGGCATAAAAATATCCTATAGAAAGTTATTTTTCAGCTGAGGATTACATCTGCTGGCTTTAAATCTAGAGAAATTTATGATTCTATGGCTGCCTTTCCTATTTATAATATTTGTTTCTCTCAATTATTGTTTCCATTGTGGTTTATGGTTGTTCTCCTTTGTTTTGCTCATTTTTAATAAATGCCAATCAGTACAACATTCTTTTGAAATTAGAGAAGAAAATATTTCAGTGATTGCTTTTCTACATGCATCCTTTCTAGAATTAATTTCAATTAAAATATGATTACAGTTCCACTGAACCCATACCCTTAGGAGAATGTAAAAAATGAAATTCTGTTATATTTAGAAAAAAAAATTTCTGAAAGAAAACCTAAAGCTATGTTATAAGGTTTATAGGAAAGAGAGAATGAAGATTAGAAATTGACTTATTTTTTCCACTGTGCTAGCTACAGATAAAATTGTGACGTCATCTACAATACCACTTCAATACCTGTTTAAACTAGGACAAATATATGACCATTCAAATATGTGACCAAGATTTAAGTTGGTGAAATATTTTTTTTAATTGTCTCTAAATCCAGTTAATATAATCCCATGGTAGTATCATCAATCAATTACAAATATCCACCAAGCTTAGCAATGGACTTGTGATAATAAATGCACAATATCAAGTTTGAATGAATGAATAAATATTTTTAAGTCCATCTTGCCAACTTAAGTCAATGGTGACCATTTGTTGGCATAGATTTGTAATAAAATTTAAATCATCACAGGCAACACTGGAACAGGTGAGACTATTTTTCACTGGGGCTGGTCAAGGAAATCCCTACTTCTAGAGGCTGTTTTTTTTTTTTTTTTGGCTCAGCTGACACCTGGACACAAGCAGTTTAGGTGTTGATAGATTCCCCATAATTTTCTGACCCTGGAGGAAAGGTCTCTACTGTTTTCAGTCTCATTTTATCAGCAGCTGATATTATTTGCAGTCAGCCTCCCTAATTGGAGGATATGACTATGTAATTGGAGCTACATAAGAGAATAATTCTTGAAAAAATATACAAAAAGAACACATATTTAACATGGCAGCAAAATTCTGTCATTTTTTTTTCCTCCAGATTGTCTTATACTTGCCATTTGTTGTGGTTCAAAGTGAAATGTATTTGGTTTGCCCTATTTAAAAATGTGCACTATTTAGAAATGTAATGCAAAGTAAAATAAGGGGAAATGATTGTTTTACTTATTCAGAGCTGCTCAATTCCTTTTACCAGCCTGCATACCTTGACTTCTTCTCATGATAGCCATTACATAAGATTTCTATGCATTGCATTTTTTTAACTGTTGATATAGTTCAACAAATATACACACTTTTATTAACTGCTTTGCTTTTCTATGATTTGCTACTAGGTAGTTATAGCAACTAAGAAATAAAAATGCCTATGTGATATTTTTCATACATTTTGTAAAACTAATCCATGTTGCTCATTAAAATAATTTCATGTTTATGCTCAGAGGAACCTTAGGCTAAGAATCTTCTATGTCCTGCACCAGTTTCCTTGTTACCCCTGAATGGTTTTATACTTTTATAATAGCACATTACTTTCACTACATTGCTAATTGTAATAAGAATGGATAATTGTGTTCAGATTTGCTTCCTCTCAAGCATGTACACACATAAAATGATGCTTCTGTTTATGACTGTATTTTCTTTATGCAACATTCCTTAAGGTATTATTAGGACTGTGTGAAACCTTAAACCTCAAGAACAATGATAATTAATTTAGACACTTTAACCTGTGCATTAAAACAACCTATTACATTTTTGAAACACATTAAAAAACTGAAAATAAATTAATTAAACATAAATGGTGTTGACCATCATGATAATTTGATATATTTTTTGAAAGTTTAGCCACTGCTATGTACTGTATATATATCTCTACTTGTGTCCCTCTTTGACTCATAATACAAGATGAAGAGTCTACCACAAATGTCTCTGCTATCTCCAAATCTTTGATATTAATGAGGAAGCAATGATTGATAAAGAGCTTAAACAACATGAAATATCCAGCCAAATGAAAAAGACAATTATAAAATAGAATAGAATGTTTGGTCTACCCAAACAGGCAGTAGACATCTGCAGGAGATTGAAATTAATAGCCTGGCTTGTAGGGAGTCAATAAAGCAAAGAAAAAGATGTTGGTAACCTGCAGGGATAGAGGGATAAGTTTACTTCTTTAAATGGCAGTAATGCCCTCAGCAGTGAACACAATCATGGCATTATTGTTCTTACCTATTGTTTGATACCTGTTCTGTCAGCATAAACATTTAACTGAGGAATTGGTTACTGCATTAGAGACTATGGTTATCCTCTTACAAAAAAAATCTCAAACATTCAGTTACTTTGGAAATCTATCACTGAAATTATTTAAAGTAGGTAAATCAGAATACAGGATTTCTTGCCAAATATTCATTGGTACACCCATAGGGTTTCAATACCACACATCAAAATTGATATGATTATGGGGTAATTTAATTATCAAGAAACTATCAACACAAGGCTTATAAATATTTCTGTGATCCTTGATAGCATTTGAAATATATTTGCCAATGCCCGCCCCATGGAGTTTCCCTTTAAAAATTTGCTCTTCACTTGGTGCCACGGAAATGTATTTATTTATTTGAAATATTTATTACTGTCCTCGCCAATGGGTTTAAAAGAAAGGGTACAGTAAAACATATGAAATTTGAATTTGACAGAACTGCAAAAGCAAACAAAACATTTTGGGTTGCATACAGTACTTTATAGTAGAAATATCTAATATAGTTAGCTATAAGATGTGTTTAGCGGAGGAAACACACAAAGCATGACTGACATATTAGGGAGAACCAGAGTCTAGCTTACAAGCAAAATTGCTTCATTACCTCCACAAAATTTGTAGAGTAAAGAATATGTTGGGATTTCAAAATGAAATCCCAGCACAAACCTGTCAGCCTGCCTTGGTCTGCCCGTGGTACTGCCCCTTTTCCCCCTGAGGAAAAGTGCCAGCATTTTGGAGGACACTGATGTGTTCCCTCTCAGAGGGGCAAGGACAATTTTTAAAGGGGGTGGAGGTCCTGCAGGTAAGCATCTGTTTACTCATGGAAATCCTTTTCAAATATTGACTTCAATAGGATTTTTTTTTCAAAACTGAGCAAAATGGGTGATTGTATAATGGACCAATAACATTCTTATTTCAGCCTTTAACACTTTTTTTTCCTAAATACAATGCTTCTAAACACATACAGGCATCCTTAGTAATCAATGGGTAGATTTTAAAAGGGCCGTATGCCCGTCTCTTACCGTGCACAAGTATACGTGCTATTTTATAAAGTATTTGAATAGGTTTTAAAATACTATTCATGTTCGTAGGAGAGAGAGAGAGAGAGACACTTTATAGGGCTCAGCCTATCACTCAATATATGAACCATAGTAAGGGGGCACTTTCATTTGGGGTGAGGTTTTGGGAGGTGGGTTAGGGTCTTGGGGTGATGTTACAGATGCATTCAAAGGTATCCATTGTAAAATTGGCATCATTAAAGACATTTTGACCTTATAAGTGATGAAAAAAAATTGATTTGTATAATGCATCTAGCAGAGACTGCACTGTACAAATCAACTCATTTTAAAATTGTCATCACTTATAAGGTCAAAATTTCTTTAATGACGTCAATTTTACAGTGGATACCTCTGAATGTGTCTGTAACATACCCCCACAAACCCCAACCTACCTTTCGAAAACTCACACCAAATCAAAGAGGCCACTTAAACTGGTCCATATATTGGGGCCGATGCAATAAAGTCACGTAGAAAGTGGGCACTGAATAGTCAGCGTCTGCTCTCTTAACGTGCAATATTAAAATTAGGGACTCGCATTAACAAGGAGGTGCTAGGGTCGCTTGTGTGACCCCAGCGCCTCCTCGCTAACGTGAACCCAATTGGTTTTCATGACCACCATACGCCGGTCACGAAAACTCACGCAGAGCTTATTGGCATTGGTTTTCCTTACTGGCGGACAGCCTTGAAAATTGGCGCCAATAAACCTGGCGTTGGTTTTCGTGACTACCGTTTGCCGCTAAGGAAAACTGACGCCGATAAACTCGAACGCTGGTAAACTCAGACGGCCATCACGAAAACAAATGCCGATAGACTCTGCTTCGGTTTTCCTTGGAGAACGGTAGTCACGAAAACCAACGCTGGGTTAATTGATGTAGGTTTTCATGGCTGTCTGCCGGTAAGGAAAACTGACGCGATAAACTCTGAGTCGGTTTTTGTGATGGGTCTGACTGTCAATTTTTTTTTTTATTTTATTTTTCATCCTATTTAATATCATAACGATATTAAGTAGGAGGCAGTACAGAAAAAAAGAAAAAACTGCTTTTCCGTACCATTTTTTGATGTGCACAGCTATTATCGCCTGCTCCAGGCAGGCTTTAATAGATGACAGCTAAATGTGCCTCCGAGACACACATATATTTTTTTTTTTGCATCGGGACTCAGTGCCCAATAGCCTCATTCACATGCATTTGCATGTGATGATCGCTATTAGATTCACTCCGCGTTGGGCACGTGTTGAATATGCGCTAATCCCCTTATTGCATTACGGGATTGATTAGCACCTATTCTACCCATGTCTGACTGCAGGTTAACAATGCGTTCGGCTCAGCACACCGTATTGCATCAGCCCCACTGAGTGTGAAGCTGAGCCTTATAAAGAGTTTCTCTCTCTCTCTATCTCTCCATCCCCCTACTTTTTGCATCCTTCCCAGCTAATAAAAATTCACATTGTTGGCTGTTTTTGTGCATGCAAGGCTTTTAAAATCTACCTCCAAGTTACACAACTTAAAATATATACTTATCAATCACAGAGTTAAATCCACAATTTGACCAATTGCTTGTACACTTGTTTTTTCATTGTTGAAAACTCAACAACATTTCTTTCTCACTCCAAAAAAAATCATCTTAATTTGTATATAATAAAGGGGTAATTTTAAAAGCCCTCCTTTGGTTAAAAGTCTGTGGGTATTATTTTACACATGGACCATACTCTAATTTTCAAAAGCAAAGTACATATATACTTTGGGGGTAGATTTTTAGAGGAGCGCGTACGGGGTACATTTGTGCAAGCTACCTAGTGCGCACAAATGTACACCCAATTTTATAATATGCACGCGCTACCATGCGCATGTTATAAAATCCGGGGTCAGTGCATGCAAGGGGGTGCACAGTTGTGCACCTTGCGCACACCGAACCCAAGGGGAGCCCCGATGGCTTTCCCCGTTCCCTCCAAGGCCACTCCTACATCAGAGCTGCCTTGGCGGGAACTTTTTTTTAGCTCCCCCCACCTTTCCCTCCCTTCCCCTATCTAAGCAACCCCCCCAGCTCTACCTAAATTCCCCTCCCTACCTTATCTCTCCGAGTTACGCCTGCCTCTGGCTGCCGGCGCGTGAACCTCCGGCATGGCCACTGTGCCGCAGGAGTCGGGACCACCCCAAGACTACCCTTGGACTGCTGCCCTGCCTTAGGCCCCGCCCCCAGATGGCCAATTTTTGAAAGCCCCACCCCCAGACCACCCATTTTTGAAAGCCCCGGGACATATGTGTGTCCCGGGGCTTGCGTGTGCCACTGAGGCTATGCAAAATAGGCTTGGTGCGTGCAGGGGTAGGTTTTCGGGGGTTACACGTGTATATTACATGCGTAACCCTTTGAAAATCTACCCCTTTATCTTTGAAAATTATCCCAAAACTGCTAAACTGCTAAATTATGAAAGTAGTTTTTCCCAGAAAAATGTTTACATAGTTAAGAAAATTCAAAAATGTGTATATAACTGAAAATCTCCATCCCAGCCACACCCTTAGGAAGGCCTCCCATTGCAGACAAAAGTACACTCAGTGGAGGTAATATTTAAAAGGAGTTATGCAATTAAAACTGGATATTATACACGCATGTAAGGTGTGAATTTGAAAATCACTATGTATGTCAAAACCAGGAGATATGCAAGTATGTTTGGCTGGTGCACCCGAGCGGATTTTAAAAGCCACCTGTGAACACACGTATTTCCCGGTATGCATACAAATAAGGTGCAAAAAAGGGGTGTGCTATGGGCATGGTCTGATAGGGCATTGTGTGGTACATGGGCATTCTGGGACTTTAACATGGAATATGTGCTTAATTATTTATGCACATAAGTGTGCGCTGGGTCCCTTGCCACGTAATATTACAACCGCTATGGATGTTATGTAAGTAATAAAATAAAAAAACCAAGGCTAGTCAACGTGGTTTATAGGATTGGTGCTATCAGTGTAAAAGGGAGGCTATTTAATTGGGTGGGGTTAGGAAGTCCTATCTTTTAACTGGGTGAACTTGAAATGAACTAGGAAAACTGGTAATTGCCTCGGCCAGTTGTCTACTAAAATCCCCCCACGTACGTGGTAGAGGCAGCATTTGCGTGCACATTCACATGTTAATATAAAATCATGCACACATGTACCCCTATACAGCCTATTTTATACCATGTGCACATATACATGCGTATGTTATAAAATGGCAGTGTTCATTGAAGGGAGCTGGCATACACGCGTACATGTGCACCTGCAATTTGCTATCAAAGCTACCATCTAATGAGTGAATTTCAAAAGTCCTACATGCACCAAAGCCGAGAGATACACACATGTACCAGTCCAGTGCACTGCATGAATTTTAAGAGATGCCCAGATAAGCACGTATAGCTGTTATGCAAGTAAAATAAATTTTGGTGAAAGAGGCGGGTCATGGGCATTGTATGGGTGGGGCATGAGAAGGGAATGGGTGGGGTATGGGCATGCCAGGAAATATGAATGAAACCGGCGCATAAGTATTTAGGCACACTTGTGCGAGCCAGGGTCCCAATCTGTATAACATTACTTCTGCTATGGATGGCATGTAAGTCATGAAGGAAAAGACATCTAGGCTAGTCAGTGGGGTTTTAAGGGTAAGGGCTAATAGGGTAAAAGGGAGGCAAGTTAGCTATGGGATTTAGGAAGTCCTCTCCTTTACTGGGGTTACCTGGGAATGAACTGGGGAAACAGGTAATTGCATCAGCACATGTATCTACTATAATGCCCCCACTTACGTGATTGAGTTGGCATTTGCATGTTCATGCATGCATCAGTGTAAAATTATATTCACATGTATGTGCTTAGAGCTGATTTTATAACAGGCATATATATACGTGTGCATGTTATAAAATTGACTCATATATGTGCGCAAGCCAGCAAATGCATGTATATGTGCTTCCGAGCACAGGTCTTAAAATTCACCTTTAAATGCACAAATGGGCTTTGAAAATTGCTACAATAGTATGTTACATTTATGTGCATAACTCCTTTAAAGTTTACCTCCATAGAGTCCTTTTTAAAAATTAGCAGGACCCGTGTGTACCTTAGTGCAGCATAGGTGCACATATTTACACTACTGGTAAGCAGGTATAAATCTCCATATGAACATTTATGTGCATACTTTTGAAAATTAAAGGCATGATTGTAAATGATTTTCCTGCCCCAACTCTGCTCCAGAATGTCTCTCTGCAGTGCTTGTAAAAGTATGCCCCCCCTGGGTGATTTTCAAAATGTTTTTGAAAGTTATCCCCATATAGCCCCTATGCACATACTTTTACGTGCATGTAGGGCAGATAATTTTGTAAAATATTTTCTCTGGATAAAGCACTGCTATATCCACAGAAATTGCTTTTTTAAAATTACCCTCTAAATTCCTGCCTCATTGTGCATGTCTAGTTACTTTAGAAGAAATATAGAAAAGAATATACTTGCAAGTGAAAAATTAATGATTTGGTAAGGTTTGGAAATTCTACTTTTATTAAGATGTGCAAAGAGATTAAGGAGTCCAGACATAGTGTAGGTCTTTGGCAGCAAAATAGTTAGATGCAGACATGTATTAAACTAAATAGTTCTTATCTACTGATATCCTCTCTTTGTCTGGGTCTTTTTTCACATCTATAGGACCTTAAATGTCCTCCACTTAAGTCAAGTGTTCTTTTTTTCTAAAATCTAAACATGTTATTCTCTGTCACAAGTACATTTTTTATTTTGAAAACAATTATCTATTTTGTTTCCAGATCCATTTGAAGCTTTTATCATTTTTTCCATTCGGCATGAGATCAGGAGAATTGATCTTCACAAGCGAGACTATAGCTTGTTAGTTCCTGGTTTAAGAAACACAATAGCACTGGATTTTCATTTCAACCAGAACTTACTCTATTGGACAGATGTTGTTGAAGATAAAATTTACAGAGGCAAATTGTCTGTATCTGGAGGTAGAGTATATATTTGAATTTTATATTTAGCTAGCTCATATTATTGACTTGAGATTTAAATTATTTAGTTAAAAATACATTCTGAGGTATTTGTAAAATACTTTGAAAATATAGCTTGCAAAACTAGTCAATAAATTACAAACTATGCATGTATATTTTACAGAATTTATAATATATTATGTATATTCTATTTTTATCAGACTGGTAGATTGTTATGCCTGCATATTATATTGCACTGTTGTTTCTAGGTAATTTCCATATAGTATCTATTTTAGGAAACTTGTTAATGATATTAACATGGGCAGCTTGCACTTCCGTGTCTGTCCCCCCGCCTCCCCCGTCCGTTTTACCGGACACCCAATATATTACACAAACTCCGTTTTGGTGAAAACAAGGCCGCAGCATTTATTAATTTCATTAACACAAATTAACATATTATAATTTCCAGCACCCGAGCCGTCAGTGTTCACCGATCCTGTAATCCGGGCATCCAAACAGGCGTCCGCCGTGTTAAGCCAGTCCGCCACCATCTTTCGGCCCCCCCGCCGTGCCATAGCCAGGGGGCCATTCCTCCGGGCTGCCCACGCCCAACACACGCCCCTTTTCTTTCCAGAGGACTTCCGGTCCGCCCCGACCTTGTCCTCGAAGTCCCCCTCCACCTTCCGGCTCGGGTACCCCCGCCACCAGCCCGGGACAGTGCCAACTTGTCCCGGGCCCCCCCCCATTGCTGCGGCCCACCCAACCTCACCCTATTTCACACCAAAACCCGCTCTAACGCTTCCTGTATGGTGTTATTAAAAATATCGTAGCCAATGTCAGACAGATGTATCTGATCTGCCCGATATAAGCCTGCGCATGGCTCGTCTGCCCATTCGTGCCTAATTGGATGGATACCGTTTTGCTGAGCCCATAACCCCACCTGCCTATTAATTTTCTTTCTGCCCCTTCCCCATAGCTTGCTGCCCTGCCATTTTATCCTTGGTATGATGTCCGACCATATGAGGGTAGCTCCCGGCGCCATTTCTTTGATCGCTGCTAAATCCCCTTTTATCATGTCAATTAACTGCTTGGCTGTATGCGCCCCCATGTCGTTTCCCCCTAGGTGGATGACTATCGCGTCCGGTTGACGCAACAGTCCCAAGTTGCGATGCAGCTCTGTCAACAGCTGGGCCCACTTCATCCCTGACCTCCCCATCCATTTTAGCCTGACCCCTTTCGGGGCCAGGCCCAAATGTATGCCATATGTCCTTTCCTGCGCCCGCTTGGCTGCCCATCTCACGAAGGAGTGTCCCACTATCCATGCTACCTTCAACTGGTTCCAAGTAACTGCGGGCGAAATTAACAGAATTAGTTCACCGATTGCACGGAATCCGGCCTCACGTATCTCTTAACTATTGCGGATTGCCATCGCCCAATTTTCCGAATGGTTTCAATCGGCAACCCTGCTTGCGCCGCGCTAGTCGCCACCCCGATCCGGAACGAGTGAGTTCCATATTCCCTTGGATCCAGACCTATGTGTTCCAATACCATGCGTAACACCGCTGTAAACTGATACTTGGTCAGCGGCACTCCATCCTCATGGACCAGAAAGTGGTCCCCCCCCTTAGGCCTGGCCCGCATGTACTTTGTTATGTTCCTTACCGGACAGGTTACCTGCGCCCCCGCCTTTACCAGTTGTATATCCACCCCTCTCGCCTTCTGATCAGTCTTGGATTTGTGTATCCGAAGCCTGATAAACCGTTCGTGTACCTGTACGTTGCTATATAATAGGCCGTTATTACCAGCATCATTCTTGGATGGTGCCACCAGCTCGCTCACCCTTAAGGCGGCGAAGAATGCCGTACAGAAGGCCGCCCTAAACAATGCTGCCTCCAATGGCTCGGTGCACACCTGCTGAACCGCATACCACATTTTTACCAACACCTCGTGCGTTATGGGTCTCCTTTTATCCCCTTGCCAAGTCACCTCCCTCGCCCAGCCTGCCAATAACTTTTTCACTATGAAGAAACTGAGCGGGTCCCCTAAGCCCTGTGCCTTCGTAAAGAAGGCAAAACCCGCCAAGTGGTTTATTGTGGCCCCTCTGGACCAACCTGACTCCTTTGCCCATGCTATGAATTGCACCACTTGTTCCGCCCTCACTCTCCCTACCGTGCCCCCCTTGCCCTTGAAGAAACTCCTGCACCCTAGCGTAACCCCTGCAGTACGCTCTCCAGGTTGCCGGGGCCACCGACGCCCTCAGCAATCCCTGCCCGACCTTGCTCCAATTTCCCGGTATTGGGACTCCCTCCGCCTCTGCCTCCGGCACCTGTTGGCGAAAAAGATCCCACTTAGCCCTTGATAACGCATCGGCTACCTGATTCCGGACACCGGGCACGTGCTTCGCCCTTAATGTTAGATTCAAATGCAAGCTCTGCAAACACCACCTCCCTAAGCAAAATCTGCCACGCGCGCGCAGAGTGGGCTGTCTGCCTGTTCAGTACCGTCACTACCGCCATGTTATCGCACCAGAAAACTATACGTTTTATTTTGCAATTTGTGCGCCCACACTGTGAATCGCTACTTAGTCTGGGGAAAAGCTCAAGGAAAGTTATGTTTTTTACCAAACCCCCATCCCTCCATCCCTGCGGCCATGGTGCCGCGCACCAAGCGCCTTGCCAATACGCCCCGAAGCCCCATCCTCCGGACGCGTCCGTGAATATACCTAAGTCCTGATTTGAAACCGGCTCTTCCTGCCACATTGATACGCCATTAAAGTTGTCTAGAAAACGAAGCCACATTGCAATTTCAGCCCTGATGGGTTGTGTTATTCTGATATGGTGGTGCGGGCCCTTACTCCTCTTTGTCGCATCTTGCTAACCGTCTCAGAAAAAGCCCTCCCCATTGGTATGACTCGGGTCGCAAAATTTAGGCTTCCAATTACGGATTGCATGTTGGTCAGGGTGATCTTCCTTGATGCTAATGTCTGTCGTAGCATGTTCCGCAGCTTGCGCACTTTCTCCATTGGTAATCTTGACGTCATAGCCTGCGTATCTATCTCTATGCCCAAGAATGACAAGGTGGTCGCTGGACCCTCCGTCTTTTCTTGTGCCAATGGGACCCCGAACTCTTGTGCCAAGTCCTGAAATGTGGCTAGTAATTTCGCACAAGTGTTCCTATTGACCGGACCAACGAACAAAAAGTCGTCCAAGTAATGTACCACATTGCTGTTCCCTGCCCGCCTTTGTAATACCCAATGTAGAAATGTGCTGAACATTTCAAAATAAGCGCAAGATACGGAACACCCCCATCGGCATACATTTATCAAAATAATATCTACCATTAAAGTGAAAACCCAGGAGCGGGAAACTATCCGGATGCACGGGCAGCAGCCGAAATGCGGACTTTATGTCCGCCTTGGCCATTATTGCCCCTTGCCCGCATTGCCTTACCAGCGCAATGGCTGCATCGAAAGATGTGTATTGTACCTTACAGGCAGCCTCTGGCAGGTGATCATTAACCGAGTCGCCTGGAGGGTATGAGAGATTCTGGATTAGCCGAAATTCGCCCTGTTCCTTCTTAGGTACTACCGCCAATGGTGAAAAAATCATCTCCCGGAAGGGTGGGTCCACGAACGGACCCGCCATTCTGCCCATCTCAATTTCTTTCATAACCTTCAGGTGGACAATATCCGCATGTCTCCCTGCCGAAGCGGCATTCCCTAAACTTGCGCTCCTGATGCGCCCTTGAAACGGTATACTTAAAGCCGTCGCGAAAACCTCCCTAAGCCTGGGCAGCCTCCTCCCGCTTGGGGTATGTTGCCAGCCATTCTTCCATACTTGCCAATTTCACCGGCAAGAATGCCTTCCCCACCGCCCTCATTGCTTTCCGCCTCCGCAACACTCTCCCCGCTGGCCAATGACCCTTCCTGGTGCATTTGCTCGCCGGTGTTGGTGCAGTGCAGATGGAACATATGTGCTTAAATTTGCAGTCATTAAAGGTACATCCCGCCTTGTTAAACCTCCAACACACTTTGCCATTTCCCCCGTCTCCCCACACTTTGCCATTTCCACCGTCTCCCACACCTTGGCATTCCGCCGTCCCCCCATGAACTACTCCCTGGTGTTGCCGCTCCGATGCCTATCTTTCCCGCTGGTGAGATCCTCCTATATCGAGTACCTTACTGGTCATCTGCCGTAACCACAGGCCCACGTCCTGTGTTCCCCATGACAAGCCCCTATTACCCTCCATCTTATCCCTAAACTGCTCGTCATAATTTAGGCAGCACCACCCTTGGTACTCCTTATAGGCCTCGAGTATCGCATCTGCGTCGCTAAGCATGGGTGCATACTGGGACGGGTCCTCCCTTCCTATTACGCTAATCATTCTGAGGTAGGCTCTGGCCCAGTTAATGATATTCTTTGCCACCTTCACTTCCCCCCCTTTCTTCTCATCCTTCTTTCCCTTCCTCTTCCTCTCCGATGCCCCTTTCCTGCCCTCTAAAATGGAGAAGATATCAATATACTCCCTTTTCCTGATTTTGCTGCGCAAATCCCTCGGGACACTTTCCCATAGGTCGGCTAACGGGGGTAACGCCGTTAATGCTGAGGCGCCCGTGGTTGCCCGCTGACCCATCGCCGCGGACCCTTCCTCCGCTCCACTCCCCTCTGTCTCATCCTCTGACGAACTAGCGGAGGATTCACTGTCGGGCCTCCTTCTCTTATTACCCTTTCTCTTTGTTGCTCCGTCCGTGTTCCGTTCTCCACCGCCTGTTCTCACTGTTGCCTCTGGTTCCGCCGCTACTGCCAGTTGCGCTTCTGGCGCTCGGCTCTCGCCCTCCTCATCTGAGCTTGACACGCCTTCACCAATGTCCATCCGTGCCGACGCTTTCGCACTGCTCTTGTTCTGCGCCGCAATTCGTTTTCCGTGTTGTTGCCCCTTCTTGGTCGTCCTTCCGCGCGTTTGCGCTGACCCGGCCGATTTCTGTGCTCCGGAGTCACAGTCCTGTGGAGCCGCCGCTCCGCCAACTACCGGGCCGTACCATGGCGGTGGTACCTGCCACCATGGGGGGTACATGTGTTGCTGCCATTGCTGTGAGCCGTATGTCTCCGCCGCCTGGCCGCCTTGGGTCAATGTTTCTGGGAGTGGGTCAGGAGCCCCCCCAAGCTGGCCAAAAGTTTCCGGTTGGGTCCAACGGGGGGTACGGAGTGGAGGCGCGGTGAATCACGTGACGTCCCTGTCACGTCGGAGTGACGTCCGACGTCACGTGCTCCTCGCAAGGAATACAGGAATGGCTTCCTGACTCCCCGCTGGACCACCAGGGAGTTTTCGTAAGTCTTGGGGGGATTAAGGAGGGTGAGGGGTTTAAATTTTTATTTAGGGAACCGGTGAACGTATGGACACTATAGCCTCAACTTATGGAATTCTCCATATGTCCATATAATGACTTGACAATTGACCCTCACATTCAATTTATGGACTTATCAACATAAACTTTTTGTCTGCCATCCCTAGCTTGCCCACCATGAGCAAGAGTGCATGGCTGATGCAGATAGGAGGGACTAGACCCGAACTGAAGCTCCGGAGACCTCAGGGAGGTCACAGTTCAGAAGGGTTCTCTGGGCGGAGACAGGCAGCGCCTGCGGTCTAGTCAGTTGGAAGCCGCAAGTGGATTCCCAGTAGATTGGTCTGGTAGTCACAGTAGGCCAAAGAGAGTGTCCAAGTGAAGCGCAAAGTGTCAGAGCCAGATTCATCAGTTCAGAAGTTGTCAGCCAAAGCAGGGGTTCAATACCCTAAGGTCAGTTCCGAGCCATAGTCAAGGCAAGTGAGAGTAAGTTCCATGCAGCAGGCAAGAGAATGGTCAGACAGGCAGAGGTCAGTTCCAGGCGCCAGCAAGAGAATGGTCAGGCAGGCAGAGGTCAGTTCCAGGCGGCAGGCAAGAGAGTGTTCAGGCAGGCAGAGGTCAGTACCAAGAGATCAGTCCATAGGGGTACTACCTGGTAGGATGCAGGAACACACAGAGTCGCTGGAACCAGGAGATGCTGGGAACAAGGATACGGCTGGAACACGGAATTAGGCAAACTAAGAACACACGGTGTGACATGATTGCCAGGCGAGGTCCTGGTGAGCAGGGGCCTCACTTTTTATACGAAGTCTACGTGACATCATCGGGCTGCGCCACGGAGCTGGTTCCCTCCCTTGTCCCTTTAAAGGGCTCACACTCAACCTAGGGCCGGGGCCGGCGCAGAGAGGACACAGCACCCTGGCATGGAGCTAGGCCCGAAGGGGAGGGCCTGGAAGACGCCGCCACGGAGCGTCTCATACAGGAGGCACTGGCAGTGGCAGCGGGAGAGGATGGCCCGGGGTCTGACAACGAGGAGGAGGTGAGCAGGCACAGGCCTAGAGTGGACGGGATGCGCAATGGTACCCCCCTTCTGGGCCTTCCCCCTTACCGGCCTGGGGGTCTCAGGATGGTCGCGATGGAAGACCTGGAGTAGTGTCTTATCCAGAATGTGGTGGGAGGGCTCCCAGGAGTTTTTTTCCGGTCTGAAACCCTCCCACGACAGGAGATACTCCCAGTGGGCCTCACTGGCGTCGTACATCCAGGACCTCCGTGACTTGCAGGGTATGCTATGGTTTCTGCTGCATGTTGCGTAGGTAGAGGAGGCCTTTTGAGAAGGCCAGAACAGAACCAAAGATTTAAGTAGTGACACGTGGATGTGTTGTGAATTCCCATGGAAGCTGGAAGTTGGAGTTGATAGGTGACTGCTCCTATGCGTCGGAGGATGGGAAAGGACCAAAAAACTTGGGGCTAGCTATTGGACAACATCATAGCCGGATGTGCTTGGTACTGAGCCAGATTTTCTGACCCGGCCGGAACAGGGGCATGGTCCTGACAATGGATATCTGTGAAGCATTTGGCCTGGTCAGCTGCTTAGCAGAGTTTTTCTCTTCTTGGTTCCAGAGTCGCGTATGGGTTTGTGCTGTAGATTGTGCTGCAGATGAGGGTACACTAAGTGGAACCGGCAGAGGTAGGCCTATTTGAACGGCCAAAGACCACTGTAAAGGGTGAAACTTCCATGCAGAGGCAATATGAGTATTATGGATAGTTCTGCCCATGGCAGATCGTCAACCCATTTAGCTTGCTGGTCGTTGACATACGATCATGGAAGGTTTTCAAAAAGTGATTAGACCTTTCGGCTTGGGCATTTGCTTGTAGATGATAGGCTGATGTTAAATTTAATGTAATATTGAACTTTTTACATAGGAGACCTCCAAATTGGAGACCATGATTGGAGACTATTTCTTGTAGTAGTCCATGTAAACAAAAATACGTTGGTCCAGAAGAGTCGAGCTAACTCTGGAGTCAACAGAAAGTTGACATTCTTCTGGTTAGAATTTTTCCAAGGGCTGCAAGCCTTCATTCAGGCGCAATCAACCCCGGCTGTGTCCCGGCTCAACCCCCTGCCAGAAGCACAAGATCCTCCCGGCCCTACTCGATGACTCGAGACATGCCTCGCCTAACCAATAATTTCCCTGACAGGGACCCAGACACCACAGATGAAGAAGGAGAATCCCTCCAGGTCTGGAACCATACTGAACCATGCTTCGCTTCTTCCACAGGGATGAATTACCAGCCCTTGTTTTCCCAGACTCTGAAGACTCTGGGTATTCCAGGCACAGACCATATGGTGGAACCAAAGAAGAACCCCAACTTGGGTGTCCATGTCGTAAAAGCCTCATGCTACTTCCCAATGATGGAAGCCATCCAGGAACTGATTGACCTGGAGTGGGATGCCCCGGACGCCAGCTTTAAAGGAGATCGAGCCTTGGAAGCTTTATACCCTCTGGAACCAGCAACCAAGGAGCACTTGTGTTTTCCGAAAGTGGACATCATGGGTCTTTGCCGTCTCAAAACAAACAACCATTCCCATTGAAGGAGGGGCTGCATTGAAGGATACTCAGGATAGATGATTGGAATTCATTCTTAAGCAGGCCTTCGAGCAACAGCAATGATACTGCAGATTGCTTCCTGTTGTGCACTGGTGGCATGTTCTGGAGTTATTTGCCTCTCAAGAGAGGCAAATAACCTCCAGAACATAAGCCTGGTGAGATGATGGAACCTGCAGCAGCCTTCCTGATGGATGCAAGCTCAGATCTTGTGTGTACTTCAGCCAGAGGAGTAGCCCTTGGTAGTAGCAGCCAGAAGACAACTATGGCTGCAGAAATGGTCTGCTGACGTGACCTCTAAAGTGAATCTCACAAGAATGCCCTTTAAAGGATCTCTCTTATTCAGAAGCAAATTGGAGAGGTTAGCCAGCAAGTGGGGTGAATCTCCAGTGCCTTGGCTACCGGAAGAAAGGGGTAAAAGATCCTAGCACCCCTCCACCAGAAGAACCAGAGGCAGAGGCTCGCAATGCATTAGACTCTACAGGAACTCACAGTTCCAGGCACCTTGTCCCTCTGGAAGGTTCCAGCCCTTTCGGAACCAACAAACCAAGAGAGGAACAGGCCCGGGGGCAGGCTCTAGCCATGCTCCCCAATGAGAATGGGCCGACTCATCCACAGGATGAAGAAAAAGGGGGTTGACTTTCCCTCTTCTACCAAAGATGGGTCAAGATCACGTCGGACAAATGGGTACTAAACATCGTTCAAGAAGGTTAATCTCTGGAGTTCCGCAGCATCCCTCGGGACAAATTTATGATGTCACCCTGCTATCCCACACCAAGAGACTAGCAGTGGAAACTACTCTGACAATATTACTCAGTCTGAAGGCAATAAATTAATTTCCTACGCCCCAACAAAATATGGAGCGCTATTCCATCTATTTTATCGTTCCCAAGAAGGAAGGATCATTCCGACCCATCCTGGATCTCAAAAATGTCAACCGTCATCTGCAGATACTACACTTCCGCATGGAGACTCTTTGCTTCGTAATAATAGCAATACAACCAGGAGAGTTCCTAACCTCCCTGGATCTCTCTGAAGCCTACCTTCACATTCCAGTCCATCAAGATCACCAGCGTTTTCTACGCTTTGCAATACTGGGTCACCATTACCAGTTCTGAGCGCTACCATTTGGCCTAGCAACCGCCCAAAGAACATTCTCCAAAATTATGGTGGTTGTGGCGGCAACACTGAGGAAGGAAGGGATCTTGGTACACCCTTACCTGGATGACTGGCTGATCAGGGCAAAGTCTTCAAAAGAGAGCTGGCAGGTGACCAGCAGAGTCAAGAACCTACTGAAGGAGCTCGGTTGGGACATGAACACAGGCAAGAGCAGTCTGCAGCCCTCTCAGTCTCTAGAGTACCTGGGGGCCCATTTTGACACAAAACAGAACAAAGTCTTCCTCCTTCCCCTGAGGAGAAGGAAGCTGATAGAACAATTATGACAATTGATGACCAATGCATGCCCCAAGCTATAGGACTATCTTCAAGTCCACGGCCTCATGGCATCAACCCTGGAGGTCGTCCCATGGGCAAGGACCCACATGTGACCGCTCCTGCACTCCTTACTGTCACGCTGGAACCTACTGTCCCAGGACTACTCAACTTGACTACAACTACCAGCAGAGATACGTTCTCAGCTTCAGTGGTGGTTACAAGAACACCACCTAAGCAGAGGAGTAAGCCTATCCCCACCGAATTGTATCCTGCTCACCACAGAGGCGAGCCTGAGAGGGTGGGGAGCCCACTGAACTGAAGGCCCAGAGACAATGGAGCAAGGAAGAGGTGAGATGGAACATATACCACCTGGAAGCTCGAGCAGTCAGACTAGCATGCCTGCGATTCAGCCACAAACTCCGGTGCAAAGCGATTCGAGTAATGTCGGAAAATGCTACAACAGTTGCCTACATCAACCGCCAGGGAGGAAACAGGAGCCAGTAAGTGTCTCTGGAGATATATCCTCTCATGGCATGGGCGGAGATAAACCTACAAGGGATCTCGGCCTCCCACATCATAGGAAAAGACAACGTCTCAGCATACTTTCTCAGCAGAGAAAGCCTGGACACTGGAGAATGGACGCTGTCGACCACAGCCTTCCAACTGATAGTAAATCGCTGGGGCCTCCCAGCCATGGACCTACTGGCCACTTATTTCAGTGCCCAAGTCCTTCAGCCGCAGACAAGAGCCACACTGCAAAGGGATCGATGCTCTCATCGTCTCATCATATACTGGCCAGAGGAAGACTTACTGTATGCCTTCCCCCCATGGCCACTACTGGGCAAGGTCATCCTCAAGATAGAACACCACAGGGGACTAGTTCTACTAGTGGCTCTGGATTGGCCAAGATGCCCATGGTATGCAGACATGCAAAGACTCCTTATGGGGAGCCCTTTGTGCCTACCTCCACATAGGGACCTTCTCCAACAAGGCCTGATTCTTCATGAAGATTCGTCTTGATTCTCTCTTATGGTGTGGCCCTTGAGAGGACTTGCCTGAAGAAGCACGGTTACTCAAAGCCCATGATTGACACCCTGCTCTGAGTGCACAAGTTCTCAACATCCCTGGCATACATACAGATCTGGAGAACATTCAAAGCCTGGTATGAGGACCGTGAGATACTCCCATGGACGGCCAAGATCCCCATGATTCTGGAGTTTCCACAGGACGGTATGAAGAAGGGGTTGTCACTTAACTCCCTCAAGGTCCAAGTAGCTGCCCTACTCTGCTTCAGAGCCGAAGTGAACGGTATCCATCTATCACCTCATCCAGATTTGACCCATTTCCTAAAAGGGGTTAAGCAACTTTGGCTACCCCTAAACTGGCTGGCGCCCCTATGGAACCTCAATCTGGTATTAGACTTCCTAGTGGGGGCTTCCTTCAGAACAACACGTGGTCTGTCACTACGCCTCTTAACATTAAAGACGGTATTCCTGGTGGCAAAAGTTTCAGCTCATCACATCACCAAACTACAGGCACTAACCTGTCGGGAACCATTCCTTAGGTTCACCCCTGGAACCATACAGCTGCGCACTGTCCCCTCCTTCCTACCGAAAGTGGTTTCGGAGTTTCATTTGAACCAGAACATTTCCCTACCATCTTCGGATGAACATAAGGACTCGGAAGACTCCCATCTTCTTCACCATCTAAATATTGGCAGACTCCTGGTGCGATACCTGGAAAGATCGGAACCGGTGCGCAAAACAGATTGCCTGTTCGTTCTTCACAGCATTAAGAAACAAGGAGAAGCAGCCTCACAGGCAACCATAGCCCGCTGGATCAAGGAAGTAATGAAAGCAGCCTACATAGAGGCAGGAAAGCCTTTACCACTGCAGGCTAAGGCTCATTCTACTAGAGCCCAGGCAGTATCTTGGGCAGAAACCAAGCTACTATTGCCCGCCGATATCTGTCAGGTGGCGAAATGGTCCTCCCTACACTCCTTCTCCAGGTTCTACCACCTAGATGTTCAAGCCCAAGAAGATGCAGCCTTCACAAGGGCAGTATTAGGTGAGTCACAGAAAGCCTCCCGCCCTGTCCAAGAGTAGCTTTTGTACATCCCACTGGTTCTGAGTCCATCTGGCTACAACTAGGAAATGGAGAAATTGCTTACCTGATAATTTCATTTTCCTTAGTGTAGACAGATGGACTCACCATCCCGCCCATGGCTGCCCCAGAGAAAGAGGACCCTGGAAAGCGAACCTCGAGACTAAACAAATATGAGTAAGTTGATGCCTACCCCTCGTTCAAGCCACTCGCAGTTAGTCTGGTGTCGGCGTTAACTTAGTTGAGTGCACTGGCGGTCTTCAGTTTTTTGAAACCAGTTTAATCAGTTTAATAAGTTTAATCAAATTATTTATGCAAAGATATATATCCACTATGGCTTTTCAAGGAAGATACTGAGGAGCTGAGGTCACTGCATGGGTTTATCTAGGGTGACATCAGCTTTGAAATCTGACTCCATATCCCATCTGCTAGCAGATGAGCACATAACCCACTAATCCTGAGTCTATCTGTCTACACTAAGGAAAACAAAATTATCAGGTAAGTAATTTTTCCATTTGAGAAGTGCATTAATATGTGTAGTTAGGTCTAATTTTGGATCTAGTATGATGCCAAGATTGCGGACTTGCTTCACAATATTAATGGTAGAGTTATCCCGTTGAATGGATGTAGGGATGTTGTCAAAACAGGGGTTTCCTAAAATGAGTATTTCAGTTTTTGATAGTTTTAGGCTGAGTTTATTATGCAGTAACCACTTCCTAATTGTAGATAGACAAAGTTCTAGAAATGTAAGTGTAGAAATGTTCTAGAAATGTAAGTGTAGAAATGTAAGTGTTTAGCTGGAAAATAAAATTGGATGTCATCTGTGTATATTCTGTATGTTACGCATAAGGTGGATAATAACTGACAGATGGGAGTGAGGTATATGTTAAATAAGGCAGCAAATAAAGGGGATCCTTGAGGAACACCTATATTTAGAGCAAAAGGGATAGAACAAGTTTGATTAATGAATATTTGCTGGTATCTGTTTTTTAAATATGAATGAAACCAATTATGTACTTTACTGGATATGCCTAAATTTGAGAGACGGGTAAATAATATTTGATGATTTATAGTATCAAAGGCTGCAGAAATATCTAGGAAGACAGAGATGTATGAAGTTCCTGTGTCAAAGCCATGGTGGATATTGTCAGTGCTGGAGGTTAGGAGGATTTCTGTGCTATAATTGGGTCTGAAACTAAATTGATATTGATCTAGGAGTGAATGTTCATCAAGAAAAGAAGTGAGTTGTTTTAATACAACTGATTCCGTTATTTTTGCAAGAAGTGGTAAAGAAGAGATTGGACAAAAGTCAGAAAAGTCTGGGTTGGGTTTTTTTTTTTTTTGGAATGGAAGCAACTGCTGTGATTTTTAGGCAATCTGGAAGAGTGCCGTAATTAGTGAAGAGTTTACGATGTTGGCAATAGGAAGGGCAATGTGTTCTTTGACTGCTCTAAAGAAATTGAAGGCACATAATGAGCAAGTATGGGATGTAGGTTTCATTTTAAAAATTACTAGCGGTACCCGGCCACGCGTTGCAGTGGCAGAGTCACTCCCTCCACCGTCCCCTTGCTCATTTACCTCAGTCACTCATCCTCCTCTCCCTTGGTCACTCACCCCCCCTTCCCTCCCCTGTCCCCATCCAACTCTCTCCCCTCACACTCACCTCTCCCCTCATTCTCCCTCCCCTGACACTCACCTCCCCCCTCATTCTCGCTCCCCTCACTGTCACCTCCCCCCGCCTACTGCCTACCCTTCAGATCAGAAAACCTTTGTCTTTCTATTTCTGTGGGAACCCCCCCCAATCCCAACCCTTTAAATCAAATAATAACCCCCAACCCTCCTGCCCCTCCCAAGACCTGGGAAATTAAAATTGTTGATGCTACATGTGGTCTGTCCCTGGGTGTCTGTGTGCGTTATGTAGCCAAATAGGGGAGTGCCTAACCAAATTTGCACTTCCAAATTTGTTTTGTGGTCTGGGGAGGGCTATTTTGGTGCGTTTCTGAGATCATGCAAGTTTAGTGTATGTATTTGTGTGTGAACCTCCCCCTTCCCCCAAAAAACAACCCTATGAGAAAAGTTCTCTTAAACTAACCACCCCACACTCTCCTGCCCCTCCCCCCCAGCCCTGCGAAAACAGTAGCCCACCACCCTGCCCCCCCAGAGTTGCTGAATGAATGAAAACTGCCCCCCCTCGTGACCCCTCCCCAAGATGTTTGCAATAAATGCATTACCACCCCCCACCCTCCAGACCCCCCCGAGACCTGATAAAAATGTCAGTTGGTGGAGCGGGCGTTCAGGAGCAGTCTGGGAGTGATGTATTGGTGTTGGTTCGTTGCCTGTGAGCACTGAAACGAGTTCAGACGGCCCTTTGCCCTTACTATGTCAGTGGGGTGGAGCAATGACAGTGGTAGGTCCCCTGACATAGTAAGGGCAAAGGTCCGCCGGCTGCCAGTCCTGAAAATGGTGCCGAGGGGCCCTCGCCCTTACTATGTCACATGGGCTACTGCCGTCATTGGTGTCCCCGAGTGGCATAGTAAGGGAAAGGGCCGTCGGCGCCATGTTGATTGCTGGCAGCCGACGGCCGTAGTGCAGGAGATGTGTCCCGGACCGGTCCTGGCCCCCCGCTGGAACCTCCCGGACTTCTGTCAGGTTTTGTGTGTGTTGTGAGGGCCTGGGAAGTAAATAAATTTGGCATGTGATGGGGGTGTGAGGAGAGTGGTTTTGTGTGTGTTGGGAGGCTGTGGGAAGTAAATCAATTTGGCATGTGTGTGGGGGGTGTGAGGAGGGTGGTGGGTGTATTTTATCTGTAAAGGAAATAGTTATCTTCCGGCGAAAAAAGTGCGCAAATGTGTTAAAATGGAAGGAAACGTGGACCTGGACTGGCGAAATGATTAGTGTAGCTTGTGTTAGTGTAAGGTGTAACAGATGGCGCTTATGTCCAGCAGATGTCGCTGTTTTCTGGAAACAATTTTTAAACCTATTTTACCTGTCACAGGTGTGACATATCTGTAATGTAAGTACAGAAGAACCTTCCTGTATATGAAATGAAGGTTGTGTCCAAATTTGAAAGCAATCGGTTCAGTGGTTTCTGAGATTAGCAATTTTGTTCAAACTATTTAACATTTTTATTTATATAGATTGGCAAGATTTTGGTGCTAGCTCCTGATTCAAAGGTATCCCAGGACTGTGTTGCTGGGGTAGTTATTGCAGTAGGAAGTGATGTCAGGAAAGCTGAAACTATTGTATGGATTTTTGATTCATAAAGTTTTCCAAATGAGTTGCATGAGTTTTGTTATTATGGTTATTAATGGATTTCACGATATTGAACAGGGTTTTAGGGTTATTATTGGATGTATGACTCGAAACGTTTGGTAAAGTTGTTTTGTTTTGTTTTTTTTTGTGTTATTAACAGTTGTTCGGTATAAAAGAAGTTCAGCATTGAACAGGGTTAGATTAGACGGACTTTTATGATTTTTCCATTTGGTTTCAAGAGATCATAGCTTGCAGGGTAAGCTTGCACTTCTGTTCTAACCCAGGCAGGCAATATGTGTCACTATGTGTAAGAGAGATCCAGAGAGGGAGACTGATTTTCTCTTGCAGCATGTGCAGAGTGGCCAGTGGCTGGTTGTGACAGGGAGCAGCTTGCTTTCTTTGTGTGAAAGAGTCAGTGAACCTGTGTCATTGTTCTAACTCTGTGTGTCTCTCTTGCACTAAGTTCTTAGACAGTAACTTTTAAACAGGCGCGGGTGCACATGTTCATTGTCCCATGCCCAGAAACATGGCCATTTTATAACATAGGTGCTTAAATGCACGCATGATATAAAATAGCTTGAACATGCGCACATAAGCATTCAATTTTAAGTTCATGCTGTTGCGGTCCCGGTCGCCAGGCTAGCGACCGGGTCCTTACCTTTCTGCCGGCTCCCCCGAGGCTGCCGCGATCCGCCGCGTCTGGGGCCTGTAGGGCCGCATGGCAGCGTCTCCCTGCACGTGGAGACGCCGCCGAAGGTCGAGCCTGACTCCTCCCACTGCCTGGGCACGCGCGCGCGCGAGGAGGGGGCTCTTAAAGGTCCAGCACCCGGAAGTGCTGAAACGCCCCGTTCCTGACGTCAGACGCTGGCTGGCTATTTAAACCAGCGTCTGACTGCCTTACCTTGCCTTTGCAACGTGGTCGCTCCTTGAGTGGTTAGTTGCCTTGTTCCTGCTTGTTCCAGCCGTGCCGTGCTTCCAGCTCTGGGTCCTGCTTGTTCCAGCCGTGCCTTGCTTCCAGCTCTGGTTCCTGCTTGTTCCAGCCGTGCCTTGCTTCCAGCTCTGGTTCCTGCTTGTTCCAGCCGTGCCTTGCTTCCAGCTCAGGTTCCAGCTCGTTCCTGCTGCGCCTTGACTCCAGCTCCGACTTCACGATTCTCCTTGCCTTCAGCCAGCCACGACCCTCGGACTTCTTCACGATTCTCCTTGCCTTCAGCCAGCCACGACCCTCGGACTTCTTCATGATTCTCCTTGCCTTCAGCCAGCCACGACCCTCGGACTTCTTCACGATTCTCCTTGCCTTCAGCCAGCCACGACCCTCGGACTTCTTCACGATTTTCCTTGCCTTCAGCCAGCCACGATCCTCGGACTTCTTCACGATTCTCCTTGCCTTCAGCCAGCCACGATCCTCGGATTTCTTCACGATTCTCCTAAGTCCCAGCGACTCGGACTCCTACGGGCCCCTCCTGGGGGGGTCTCGGGTTTCCAGGGTGAAGATGTCATCCTTCAGCTCCAGCTAAGCTCCGCCTCCCGGCTCATTACCAACTGTGGACGTCGTCCATATCAGCCGGCCCAAGGGTCCACTATTGACTTTCTTCACAACATAACACATGCACTCCTATGCACACAAATGTCACTTCTACCACTAAGCAAGGAGATTTTAAAAGCCACATACAGTAACACCATTACCAGCTTTACCAATTCATTCCCAGATAAGGAATAGGACCTTCAAACCCCCCTAGTTTAATAATCTCCCTTCTCCCCTGTTAGCCCTGACTATTAAAATCCTACTGATCTGTTTAGGTTTTTTTTTATTTTCAACTTACACGCCATTCATAGCAGAAGTAAATTATGCTTATGTACCTAAATATTTATGCGCAAATTTCAAAGTAATATCCTGGAACACCCATGCCCCACCCAGACCATGCCCACGGCCCACCCTTTTTCTGAACTTTTCATTTGTGCACGTAGTGGGAGATATGTGAGTTCATGGGCGGATTTCAAAATCCACTCAGTGCGCATCGACCCGACTTGTCCGCATATCTCCCAGGTTTGGCACGCACCTTTTAATGTACATGCTTAGCAAACATGCCTTCATCTATTGATGTCACTGTGTTTGTTTCTATTCCCCTCACCTAAAGATAAATGTTAAAAACCTGGCGTGGGCATTAATTAGGGGATGTGCGAATAAGTTAGGATGTGCACTCTGAGTGGATTTTAAAATCTGGTGAGATACACATGTATCTCCCACAGTGCACACATTTATAAAGTTTTCAAAAAGGGGCAGGGCATGGGTATGCTCTGGGTGGGGCTTGACCATTTCAGGACACGAACCAGAAAGGGTGCGTAAATACCTTTGCAATCCAGTGCGTGCTGAGGCTACCTGCCATGTAACTTTACTTCTGCTATGATGTTGTGTAACTTATGAAATAAACAAATAAGACAGATCTCCATGGTTTTAGGGGTCAGAGCTAATTGGGGGGAGTGAAGGCTATTAAACTAGGAGGGTTTGGAGGAGCTATCTCTTAACTGGGCAAACTGGGGGTGAACTGGTAAAACTGGGAATTGCCTCTGCATGTGCCCCTTTTAAAATCTCTCAATTTTTGTGGTAGAAAAGGCATTTGCAAGCACTTGTAAGCACCCAGTGAAAATTTGGTGCACATGTGGTCATGGACAGGCTATTTTATAACATGTGCGGACATACATTAGCAAGTTATACAATAGCCATGTCCCATGTATGCCCGCGCACCAGTTTGAAAGTTACCATTCCTGTGTTTTGGAATATGGATGCTACTATACTTGCCCACCATACCTCTCACTGTTATTTGTTTAGGTCTCTGTCAATCTTCTTCCTTCCATACCTCTCACTTTGGGGTAGATTTTATAAATCTACGCCCGCGCGTACTTTGGTTCGCGCACCAGAAACGAACAAAAGTACTCGGGATCTTATAAGATACGTGCATATCTTATAAAATCTGGGGTCGGCGCGCGCAAGGGGGTGTACATTTGTGCACCTTGCACGCGCCGAGCCCTGTGCATGCTGCCCGTTCCACCCCCCCCCCCCCCCCGCACCTTGACCTCCCTTCCCCTACCTAACCTACCCCCTCGGCCCTATCTAACCCCCCCACCTGTGTTTTAAAAGTTACGCTTGCCAGAAGCAGGCGTAACTCGTGTGCGCCAGTGGGCTGCTGGTGTGCAATTCCCCGGCCTGGGACCTGTTTTGGAGGCCTCGGCCACGCCCCCGAAACACCCCCGGGCCGGCACCACGCCTCCCGACATGCCCCGAATGTCGCGTCTGCCCCGACACGTCCCCGACACGCCCCCCAGAACTCCCTGAATGTTGCGTCGGCCCCGACATGCCCCCCTAGTGAAGCCCCGGGACTTACGCGCGCCACTGAGCCTATGCAAAATAGGCTCGGCACGCGCAGGGGGGTTTTAAAAGGGCTGTTTTAAAAGGACATAAAATCCGGCCCTTTATGTCTTAAGGTGCTCATGTCACTTTTGGTGCTCTTTGCTCCTTTGTTGGTACTTTGAGGCATTCATTCTACTGTTTGGGCTGTTTTGCCCCTTGTTTGATGCTGTGGGATTTTTTATGCCACTAGTTGTACCACTTTATCCCTCTCATTGTGGCTTGGTTGCTCCTGCCACTGTTGCTGCCATTTAGGAACATGAGAAGTACCATGCTAGGCCAGACCAAGGTCCATCGTTACCAGCATCCTAACTCTGTGGCCAGTTTAGGTCACAAGTACCCAATAAATCCCAAATAGTTTGATCAATTTCACTTTCAGGTATAATTGATGGCTCTTCCAAGTCTACCTGGCTAATGACTTTTCCTTTAGGAACTTGTCTACCCTCTTTTGAAACCAACTATATCAGTTGTCTTAATCACATCCTCTGCTAATAGATTCCATTGTGTTGCAAATGCCTGCCATCGAATGTCATAAAATTTTGTTGGAAAACCCAAAGTGAGAGTGAAAAATAGGATGCATTTATTCTCCCATTGACTTTGATAGAAACAAATTAAATAAATGACCCAAATGAAATGAATGAGCTTGTGATCTGAACTGAACAAAACAGTTAACTGAACTGAAAATCCGAAACAAATTGATATTCATCTGTGCACACCTCTAAGACAAATCAGATTTTTGTTGTTTTCAAATAAAGATAACCAAAAGTAGGGAACCCTAATATTCAATAGTGTATAATCACACAGTGTTCCACAACAACACCAAAGTGAAGAAAAAACAACAAAGGATATGTTTATAAGACCATCATAAGAATAATGAGATCCCTAATGTTTACTTAGTAGCAGTTATCCAGTGTTCTGAATCATACACTACCACTTAAATGACTTGTGGCTCTATCTTTTAATCACAGGTCTCCAAAGCATTGTAATTAAAAAAAAATTGTGTAAGTTTTTGCATATAAAATATCATTGCATTAATTAAAAAATGATCATTTATCTTATCAATGTTCATGACAAAGGTCTATAAAAAATAGCCATATAAAAATGCCCACACCGAGCCCATCATGACTCGTGTTTTGTTTTTCTTTCTTCCTCAGGGGCAACTTATTTAGGCAATTGTAAGGCTCAAAGGATCAACTGCAATGTACAATTAAAGTTACCCAATATCAAAATTAAAGCAAGAAAAATGTGTCAAAAAGTAAAACATTTACTAGGCTCTCTTATACCTTTCTTTCAGAGTGATTCGATTTCATAGCTTCCAGGTGGTAATTATGCATTGGTCTCTGAACCTGCCATCTTTATTTTTTAACTAAATATTCAGTTCTGGATACTGAACTGACCAATAGTATCACATCATTTGAAAAACTAGCCAGTAAAAAATGAGACAGTTAATATATTACCTAATATATTCATACATACATTTAAGAAGGGATATTAATTTGACATTTTTTGAAAAATCAATCATTAAAAACAGAGTAATTACAATACTGTCTGAAAAAATGTAAAAAAAAATGTTTTGTAAAGTCCTAAATGAGACTTATCGTTCATTCACATTAGATGAACAGAATTCAATGTGAATATCCAGCACTGTTCTATAAAATTAAAGATAGAGATTATATCACCCTCTCTGAATGATGGTAGTGCTATATCAATAATTGTCAAAAAAAGATCTGTAAAAACATGTTGCCATGCAAGACAGTGTTGAACTAAGGGTACATCAATGTTTTGAGTATTTAGTCAATTCCAATGTTCACACAATCTTATCTTCACCTGTCTTTTGGTTCTCCCCATATACATTTCTGAGCATCTACATTGAATAATATATATGACATTTTCAGAACTTCAATTTGTCGACATCTTATGCTTACAATTCTCATGAGTGATAGAATGTTCCCACAAATCACCTTGTAATGTTATACAAATATCACAATTACAGCAGCAGAAATCACCTTGCCAAGGCTCGGAAATGTTAGGTATTTTCATATTATTCAATGAAGCTCTTACTACTTGAACTTTTATATTTGGCCCTCATTTATATGAAATTAAGGGTTCCTCTGAGAAAACAGTAAGGAAGTAAAGGGCATGCCAGTGTTTTTTTTTAATAATGAGAGCAGTGGAATAGACTTTATCAAAGTATTGTAAAACATAAACATTTTGAGAAACTTCTCCTTTGTTACTATAGTCTAACAATAAATTCTGATCAGAGAAGAAGGTTCTCCAATATGCTTTTTTGATCACAGTAAGAGGATAGATTCTTTCAAAAAGCTTTAATGCCAGTTTGTATGATTTCTGTTTATATTCCTCTTTTCAAGATTTCAATCTTCTAATCCTAAAAAAATTGATTAACCAGTAGTCCAGCCTTAAATGTCTTAGGATGAAAACTGTGATACATAAGAAAATTGTTACGGTCAACTTTTTTTTCAAAAATGGAAGTAGTCAGTTTTTTTGTTTGTCAATCCTAATATCCAAAAAAGAAATATGGTATGGATGCGAGGATATAATCAATTTAAGAAAAGGGTCACGTTGATTAATCCAATTAAAGAATGCCATCAATGCTATTTGAGATGATGTTCATAAGAAAAATAGATAGCCAACAGAGCTTTAAGAATTTATAACTTGGAGTTTGAGAGATCCAGCGATGTTGAATTAGTTTTCATTTTCCAGTTCAGTACTGTACTTGTGAATTAGATCAGGAATCTAACTCACATATATTAAGATTGATTCTCACTATCTCTTTAATAGGAAAGTTTAATAACATCAGGCTACTTGGTTTTAAAACATTGTACCAATATTTATATCTATCTCTGAGAGGATTTTTCAGAGCCATTCTCATGCATAAAACAGGGTGTAACATTGGCAATTTGCACCATCGTGCCCCTTTCCTTCCCCGGTTCTTACCGCAATTCCCACAAAGTGAGGTCCACAACACGGTTTGGTAAAAAACAGGCTGCAGCTTTTATTAAATATTAACACAATAAACATAACAATCAACGATACCTGAGTCGTCCCATGGTGTGAATTCAGACATACCAAATTCCGAGTTTCGTGCCGGCATACGCTGTGGTAAGCCAGTCCACCAAACATCTTCCGGCCCTCTGCCGTGGTCTCAAGCCAAGGGACCCTCCTCTCTGGGCCGCCCATGCCCACCTTACTACTCCATCCTTCTAGGGCCTCCATTCTATACACACCATATTCTCTATGTCCCTATTTGCCCTTCGACTCGGGCATCCCTGCCTCCAGCTGCGACAATTATACATATTGATATCAACTTACTAACATTTTCATCTGCCTATTGTCCTCACATTTTTACCCCTTACATTACCCATAATGTAGGGCGGGTGGGTGAGGGTGCGGGCGCTGGCTTGCAAAGAGGATGAGCCCAGTGCCTGCAGGGATGTTTGGATGACCCCAGGTTCGCGATATGCGCGAGGCTGACGTCATCCCCTACATCGCCATGCACAGCGCGGCCCTTCTTGTCCCTCCCACCTCCCATCGCACTCCGTGCTGGCCTTGAATTAGGCGTGGCCATCCCCGGCCAGGAATGCAACAAGGGGAGGGCCCTCGGGCGAGCGCCCTGTTAACGGGGGTCCTCCCCGCATCCGGAACCTCAGCCCATTCTTATGTTCAGAACTGGGGTCTTTGAAAATTGTCTACCCTCTCTGGGCAGAGATAACACTTATACTTGTACACGTATAATTTTGCTGGAAAAAGTACCTGCATACCTAGCAGATGTGTACTTTATCTGATGCAATATTCAAAGAGAACTTTTTCCTTTTGAAAACTGATATAGAGTCTGCCAACAAAAGTCCCTCTATAAATTTATATCTATCCATATCCATCTCTCTCTCGATCTCCCTTGCTTTCTCTGCATATATTTCAAAAATTAGTAGAAAAAGATTTGAACTTATTATTCACATTTGGAAACAGCAAAAATTTGATAAAATTGATAGTTTCCTTGCAGATAATAGTGGAGTTTCTACAGTACTGAGTGCCCTTGATTTTCTTTTTTCAGACATTGAACTTGATTTATCTAGCGTTTTAACATAGCATAGTGTAGTGTAGCAGCTGATGTCTTCCTTGTTATATATCTGGAATCAGTTTTGATAAGCAGATTACTCCTACCTCTCCCCCCCCCACCAACCCCAATGAGAATAAGGTACTAGGAGAGCAGGAGGGGTTACCCTGGGTAGAAATCAGGGGAACGGAAATCCTCATCAGCAATTATGCCATTCTAATTTTTATCATCTTCATAATCACTTCTACTGCTGTGATTTCATATTTACAGTCTGCAAGACTTCCAATTTTCTCCAAAACCAATGTAGCTACTGAACCACTGCTACTGGTATACCCATTTTCATAGACAATTTGAATCTCATCAGACTGCTTGAATAAAGATATGAATTGCCCCAGAGCATTCAGAAGAATTGGCTTGATTTACCTACATGTGTAGTGATTTGTTGCATTTTTGGAAATCTGGTACCTGCAGTGCTCAATAGGTTTTGTCAGCAGTTTTAATGTTCTCTTAAAATAGAAACTGCTTGTTGGACAATTTAAGTAGCATACCATAAATAAGACTGACCAGATGGGCTCATCTTTTGCCAGTGCACAGAAGAGTTATATCAGATGTTCATTTTCCTATATTTTTAAAATAATTTGTCAGCTGAAATGCCATGGGATTCAGTCAAGATCACTTCTGTTGTATTTCTGAGTGTGTCAAGGTGGAAAAAGGTTCAGTTCATGCTTAATATTCCCAGATCAAACTTTTACTGAGCTATTTAAGAATTTTATATTTGTTTTGTCATCCATTCTATTCTGTAGCCTCTCTCCTAGCACATGCATTGTGAAAATAAAGATTAAACATAATTGAGATGACAGTTTTCAGAAGAATCTAGTTGAGTAATTAAGGAGCTTTCTGAGTAGATCTTTGGGGCTGATAATTGTTTCCTGCTGAACAGAAAAAGGGTAATTTTAAAAGGAGTTACTCGTGTAGGTGGAATGTGTGCTCCCTACTGGAAGCATTCGGAGCTTGGCATTGCAGCGAGGAGGAGGCAAGTATACTCCCTCGTCCTTCTTTTTAGGAGGGGGCAGAAGGTCTCAAGGTAGATTGATTTCACGGGGGTGGCTTTTTGGAACTTCCTTACAAAGACTTGGGTTTGGGCAGAGTGGGAAGGAGGGAGTCTTGTCACTGTTGATGCAATTCCATCATTGCTCTCTGCTTCAATGGAAGGGTAAAAAGGGGAATTGGATTCAGACAGCAACCAATGAGAGCCCCAATTTTTACAGTCTGGGAAACAAATATTCATGGGGGTAACTTGCTGATGCGACTGTTACTCCCTTTAATAAATAAACCTGATACTTTTGATACAACTCCAAAATTGCACTCTGCTTCCACAGAAAGGGGTAAAGAGAATTGGATTCAGACAGCAACCAATGAAGGCCCTGACTTTTATGGACTGGGAAACTGATAAGCATGGGGTTAACCTGCACGGCACAGCAGATACTATCATAAGCTTGCTGGGCAGACTGAATGGACCATTTGGTCCTTTCCTGCCATCATTTCTATGTTTCTGATCTATGTATTACATGCCCAGGGATAAGCTAAGGCTTTTTCAGATCAACCTAGCTAATAACTGGGGATGTTTCTGTTATGACTGTCGGCCATGGGCGGCCGCGGCCGACCCAACTCACGTCATGTCATGCCCTACTCTCTACTCCGGGTGAACTCGCGGCTGTGGCTAGCTGCTACCGCTGCATACTTCCTGGCTCCCGAGACTCCACATGGCGGCTGGGACGCCGCTGACATACATGCTGACTACAGGCCTTCTTAGGCGCATGCGCATGCCACCGGGCCTCCCTTTAAAGGCCCAATGGCGAGAACTTCAGGGGCATCCTCCACTGATGACATCACAAGCCTGAGATATTTAAGCACCTCCTTTAGCCTATGCTAACCAACTTGGCAATGAGTTCTCTGAGCTCCATTGGTGATTGTTCCTGCCTTGGATCTGTGCTCTACATCTTGGACTCTGGCTCTGGGTACCAGCTCCTTGGGGGCCTGCTCTGTGCTTCCATTTCGGGACTTTGTTTTGCGCTGCCCCGCTCCTCGGAGTAGCCTCAGCGCGTCTCTGCCAGAGATCCTGTCTCCATGCTTCTCCACTCCTCAGGGTAGCCTCAGCGTTGCTACACCAGAGCTCCTGCCTCTATGCTTCCCCTCTCCTTGGGGTAGCCTCAGCGTTGCCACACCGGAGTTCCTGTCTCTACGCTTCCCTGCTCCTTGGGGTAGCTTCAGCATTACTACACCAGAGATCCTGTCTCCACACTTCCCCGCTCCTCAGGTCTGCTCTCTGTGTCTCTGTCTTGGAGATCCTTTCTCTGGTTCATTCTATCTCCTGATCTACCCTGCTCTGCAATACCTTGGAACTGTTTTCTCAGACCTGCTCCTCAGGGCACCCTGCAGTATTGTCACAGTGCAGGTGTCTTAGATCACGTGGCTGTGATGCAGATAGCTCAACTATGCCACCTGTCTCCTAGACCACAGCCATGTTCCAGTTGCCTGTGTTTCCATTACACCTCACCTCCCGAAGTTGGTGCACTGTGGGGCTCAACCCCTCAGGAAGAGTCAACTCCCACCTTGAGCCAAGGATCCACGAAACCTACAAAACCTAACAGTTTCTCACATAAATTGTTTTTTATCAGTGAAAGGTAGGAATAGCCTATGAAAACTTAGCTGGTTTTTTATCTAGCTAGGTTTGGTCTAGGTATACTGGCTAAGTCAGCACTGAGTTAGCCAGTATAGAAATATTTTTAGCATTAACCTATCCAGCTAACTTGCAGCTCAAAATTAGACTAAACCTTGAGAGTCATTTATCAACTCACGTTATGGCTTTTTCGCATGCATTATGGCATTTTTGCATTCGAAAAATGCATGCAAAAAGCACCATAATGCATGGTGTGATACAAACTTTTAAAAGTGGAGGGACTGAGGAGGAGTTGGAGGTGGGAATTTTGTTAAATTTTGCTGGCTTTGTGAAGCCATAATGCATGATATTGCACTGTTTGATACTGAAAGTAACTACACCTTTTTTTTAATAGTGTTAAGCTGTGTGATGTCATGTGATATGCCCATAATGCAATGTGATTTTTTTTTGTAAGTTCTATTTTGAGCATTTTTAGGCTGGGAAGGGCCTGAGGAGAGGGAGAGGGCAAAAGCCTCTGGGGATGACATCATAGTAAGCAGCTATTAATGCTACTCTAGGAGTCCCATCTAGTAACTTGAGGTGAGGTATAGGTAGTTTAGGGGTTAGGAGCAACTTTTACAGTGCAGTCTTGTGAAGATGTGATGTCCTTCGGAGTGAGGAAACTCACACAATGATGAGATTTGTATAATGTTCTCTCAATCTAGCTTGATGTTACCCAGGTAGAGAGTCTATCAAGCTAGGTTGGGAGAACATTGTAAAATGTCATCACTGTATGAGTTTCTTCACTCCGAAAGACATCAAATCTTCACAAGAGTGCACAGTTCTGCTCGTATATCTCACTCTGCATGTAAAAGTGGCCCTTAACCCTTACACTACTACCTAAACCTTACCTTGAGTTACTAGGTGGGCCTCCTATAGCAGCATAAATAGCTAACTGCTAAAAGGGCTTTGCACTTTGCAGGTGGCAGTGCAAAAAGTTAATATGCTTTGCACTAATACCTATTGGAGATGTGATTCATTATTGGCCTGCCGTGGGAAATTTTGTATTCCCGCGGTTCGGGACGATTTTTTTTCGGGTACCCCCCAAAAAACAAACAAACACACCCAAACCCTTCAAATTCAATTACCTACAACCCATCCACTCTCCCGACCCCCCCAAAACTTGCCAAAAGTCCCTGGTGGTCCAGCGGGGGTCCCAGGAGTGATCTCCCGCTCTCGGGCCGTCGGCTGCCAGTAGTCAAAATGGCGCCGGTGGCCCTTTGCTCTTACCATGTGACAGGGGCTATAAGTGCCATTGGTCTGCCTGTGTCACATGGTAGGAGCAATGGACAGCCAGCACCATCTTAAAAAATGGCACGAGCCATCGATTGCTCCTACCATGTGACAGGGGCCAACCAATGGCACCGGTAGCCCCTGTCACATGGTAAGGGCAAAGAGCCACTGCCGCCATTTTGATTTGTGGCAGCTGATGGCCTGAGAGGGGGAGATCAGTCCTGGGTCCCCGCTGGACCACCAGGGACTTTCGGCAAGTCTTGGGGGGTCGGTAGGGTGGGGGGTTGCAATTAATTAAATTTGAAGGGTTGGGGTAGGTTTTGTTTTTTTTATGTGTCCTTTCTCCCCCCCCCAAAAAAAAAAAAAAAAAAAGATAGGAAAACTCATGAAATTTTGTGTGGTTTTCTTATCATTTCGTCAGCCCCCCGAAATGCAATGAAATAGGAAATATCATCATTATTTTCTATTTCATTGCAAACGAATGCATATCCCTGATACCTATGCAAAGCACTAAGATAACACACATTGTGATAAATAGGCTATTACCATAAAAGATGCCCCTTTTCCTATCATATGCAATATTGTGATAATTCTAGGCCCTGGCTAGATAAAATAACCACCTAAGTTTTCATAGGATATGTCTCCCTCTCACTGATGAAAACCGATTTATGTAATAAACATCCCCAGTTATTAGACAGGTAGACCTGCAAAAGTCATTGCTTATCCCTGGGCATGAAATACATAGATAAACTATTTGTGATCTGCTGGATATGAGTGACTTGGATTTGCCACTGTCAGAGACAGGATGCTGGGCTAGATGGACCTTGGTCTGACTAAGAATGACACTTCATATATCTTAAGAGCTGAATCCCCTCCATCTCACTCCCTACGTCTCAAATCCCAGTCATTGCAAGAAAGTCCCACAGAATTGGAGCCCCTCCTTCCCATATTGAAAACTGATCCATCAAAGCATTATCTCCCCCAAGCCCTTATATTTTAATGTTTTATTAAAGTAAACAATATTTTTAGTGTTACTTATATATAAGCAATTATTATTTTTTTTATTTCCTGTACATAATTTAAACAAAATGTTCTCTTCTTTTTTTTTAGGTGTGAGTGGTATTGAAATAGTTGTGCAACATGGCCTAGCAACCCCTGAGGGTCTGTCAGTAGACTGGATTGCTGGAAACATTTACTGGATAGACAGTAACTTGGATCAAATTGAAGTAGCTAAATTAGATGGAACAATGAGATCAACATTAATATCAGGTGGCATGGAACATCCAAGAGCTATTGCCTTGGATCCTAGATATGGGTAAATATTAGTTTTTTCGTTCATGCTCATACTGTTCATTTTGAGTAGAGTAATGAATATATGAATGATTGACAGTTTGTTTGAACAAGGTAACTTCATGTCAAGTGAAAATGCAAAACTTTGCAAGACAGTGAAATATGCATCCTGCATATTTAAAGAAAGCTTGAGTCTTTTATATACTTTATAAAATTTCTAATGCACATGTTGTCAGCAATACCATTCTGCTTACTCTGTTAGAGTAGAAGAGCTGTTTGAATGTATCATAATGTTTTCAGGGAGAGAGTCACAAATTACTTCCCATGTTTGTGAAGTGATTTGATATAATAAACCATGGGTCCGCAAAACAAAAAATGTATCGTGACAAATGTTGTCAAACATGGGGGTTCATATATGTAGCGACATAGTATCGCAATAAATGATGGCAGATAAAGACCGAAATGGTTCATCCAGTCTGCCCAGCAAATTGCTTGGTTAGTAACTGCCACTCCATGCAGTTCAAGTTAAAGCACATTAGAACAGAATATGCCCTTTCATATTATTTACTGCTGTAAAATCTAATTATCACCTCTGTATTACAATACATATATCCTTCCATAAATGTCAAATATCAATATCTTTGTATAGTGACCTGTTTTTTTTTTTAACACATTTTTCACTTTGCAATTAAAACTGAAATGTTAAGGCCACTTTTCTTTATCAAAATGCAGCAAAACATCCTGTGATCCCTATCATCACATTGCCCATCACATCTGTGATTTAGTATAAGCTATTTGCTATTATTTAGGAGAGTTGTGGGTGGATCCTTGGGCCAGTGGCAGATGACTACGCCCCCGGGGGAAGATCCCAAAAGGCACCACTGGTCAGGCTCAGAGTTAGGAGACAGACACACACTAGTTATTTTATTAAACAGTATACTGAACCACCAGAAGTGGGAGTAGTGAGCTGGAATGCCCGGCTGGGCTGTAGTCCCTCAGATACTGGAACAGAGATCCCTGGAGGCTGAGCTGTAGAGAAACTGAATTATACTGAATAGGCAGGGTATGCAGAGTTCATGGACAGAAGCTGATGGTAACACACAATGCTCATAGAAGCCCAGGAACTGGAATGAAGTAGGCCCTTGAGGAGCGAGTACCTGGTTCCAGGGAAAGCTCTGAGAGAGCGAAGGTAACTCACAGATGTAGTAGGCAGCGTTGACTTCCAGGCAGAAGTGAATTCCAAAGAAGTCCAGAAACAAGGGCCCTCAAGGAGCGAGTACCAGTTCCAGACTGTAACATACAAAGTAAGAGAGAGAGCGAGGCCCCCGAGGAGCGGGTACCCCTGGTAAGTCCGAGGAGGCAGAGTAGCTTGGAAAGTCGTAGCGAGTCCATTGAGATTACTTGCTAACTCGACTTGTTAGCAATTCAGAGACCTTTAAATATCTGAAGCGGATGATGTTATCTCAGGGGGACACCCCTGAGGTTCGCGCCACTTCTGGTACTTGAGGCGGGGCTGCGCCGCATGCGCGCCCTAAGGTATCAGGCCAAATGGCGGATTGCAGCATCGGGCCGGTCGGGGGATACCGGGCGAGGTCGACAGAGAGACGCCGCGGCAGCCAACCTTCCATCAACCCCGGAGGGAGTCGCCAATGCAGTAAGGTGGGCGGAGTGGAGATGTCGGGCAGCGACTGTCACAACAGTACCTCCCTTCAAAAGGCGATCTCCTCTTCGGGTACCAGGTATAGATACTGAAGGATGCGCGAGATGGAATTGACAAAGCATCTCTTTGTCCAGGATATTGGTCTGAGGCTCCCAAGAGATCACTTCGGGGCCTAAACCTTCCCACTTTAGAAGGTATTCAAAAGTCTTGCCTCTTTTATGAACATCCAGAATCTCTGTGACTTTGAGTTCTAATTTTCTTCTGTATTGATGATAAGTGAGTCTTGACGTATAGAGGATAGTTCACTAGAAGTTGTATCATCTTCATCTTGAGATACTGAAGAACATTCACTGGTTAGTGTATTGTCTTCGTCTTGAGATATTGAAGAACATTCACTGGTTAGTGTATTGTCTTCGTCTTGAGATATTGCAGAACATTCACTGGGTATCATATCATCTACCTTTCCCCCATAGCAAATGTCCGCACCAGCTGGCGATTCTGATGGTTGAGTAAAGCCCTTCTGGAGATTTTCTTCCATATTTTCCAATGTTGCTTTATTCTCAAAAGCTGAGAGAAAGTATACCTGTCCTTTCGGAGTCTCAGCTTTAGACTTCTGTCGTATGGCACAGTCATAGGGCTCCTGAGGAGGAAGAATATCAACTACTTCTTTGGAGAAGATATCCCCGAAGGGGGTGCACTGGAGCAGCAGTCCCAGTACTGCTGGAGTCACAGGCATGCCAATAATAGGCGATATCTCCTTAAGGCATTTCCCATGACATTCTGGGCCCCAGTGGGAGAGATACAGAGATACCCAGTCAAATTGGGGTTGGTGTACTTGTAACCAGAGTAACTCCAGGACAATAGGGTGCACTACCTTTTCCAGTACGAAGAAGGAGAGCGATTCTGTATGAAGAGCTCCGGTGCAGAGATTAACTGATTCGGTTTGGCAAGTCACATCTCCCGTTAAGGGCTCTCCATGAATGGAAGATAATCGTAGTGGGTTTTTAAACTTGATGAGGGGGATCCTCAAATATTCTACTAGACATCTGAGAATGAATTTGCCCCCTGCCCCCAAGTCCACCAGGGCAGGAGTCTGAACCGTGACTGGTCCGTAGGTCAAGGAGACTGGGAGAGAAAGCGTAAGAGAGGGCGCAGTAAGGCCTAAGAATAGTCCTCCTGTAGGACTTTGGCCTGTCCATGCTTTCGGATGAGTGGAGCATGTAGAGACATCCTGGCCGGGCTGACCACAGTACATGCAAACGCCGCGCTTCTTCCGAAATCTTCTCTCCTTTGAAGTCAAGCATCCATGACCAAATTGCATAGGTTCATCTGTATCAGCAGCAGGGATTACAGGAACCATCCGAGGTGTAGAGACAGCACTGGCCTCTTTCAACCTGGGTAACACCCTAGGCCGGAGTTCCTTCACCTTGTCCCGGAGTCGTTTGTCAATCTGAGTTGCCAAGGCTACTAATTCATCCAGCAAGTCAGGTGTTTCACGAGCAGCCAGCTCATCCTTTAAATGGGTATTCAGGCCTCTGCAAACGAGACTCTTGAGACATTTGGGGTCCCAATGGAGTTCTGCCACAAGAGTTTTGAACTCTATAGCAAATTCAGCCAATGGTCTGTTGCCTTGCTTCAATTCAAACAAAGCAGAACTGGCGACAGAAGTTCGAGCAGGGTCATTGAAAACAGATTTAAACAAGTCCATAAATCCTTCTATGTCCTGCAAAATGGGGTCTTTACATTCCCACAAGGTAGATGCCCAAGACAAGGCCCCACCATCAAGGTATGAAAGGATGTAGGTAGTCTGGGACAGAGCTGTAGGAAATAGAGACGGCTGTAAGGCAAAGTGCATGCAGCACTGGTTCAAAAAGCCCCGGGTCTTCTGGATTTCTCCGGAAAAGTGTATTGGAGCCACCAGTGGTACAGCAGTCTTCAAAGTTACCTCCGATAACTGACCTTCTTGGTTGGAGGCTGTGCCTTGAACCTTCTATGTGTGTAGCTGATGAAATGCTGCAGTAAGTTTCTCCAAGGCGTCTTGCTGCTCCACAGTGTGCTGGGCCAGGCCCGGTATGGCCTGCAAGGCATTGAGTTGTGCCGGATCCATGGAGTTAGCAATCTGTTATTATTTAGGAGAGTTGTGGGTGGATCCTTGGGCCGGTGGCAGATGACCGTGCCCCCAGGGTAAGATCCCGAGAGTGACCACTGGTCAGTCTCAGAGTTAGGAGACAGACACACACTAGTTCTTTTATTAAACAGTATACTGAACTACCAGAGGTGGCAGTAATGAGCTGGAATGCCCAACTGGGCTGTAGTCCTTCAGATACAGGAACAGCGATCCCTGGAGGCTGAGCTGTAGAGAAACTGAAATATGGTGAGTAGGCAGGGTATGCAGAGTTCATTGACAGAACCTGATGGTAACACTCACATAATGTCTCATAGAAGCCCAGGAGCTGGAATGAAGTAGGCCCTCGAGGAGCAAGTACCTGGTTTCAGGGAAAGCTCTGAGAAAGAGATGGTAACTCACAGATGTAGGCAGCGATGACTTCCAGGCAGAAGTGAATTCCGAAGAAGTTCCGGAACGAGGGCCCTCGAGGAGCGAGTACCAGTTCCAGACTGCAACCTACAAAGTAAGAGAGAGAGCGAGGCCCCCGAGGAGCGGGTATCCCTGGTAATTCCGAGGAGGCAGAGTAGCTTGGAAAGTCGTAGTGAGTCCATTGCCATTCCTTGCTAACTCGACTTGTTAGCAATTCAGAGACCTTTAAATATCTGAAGCAGATGATGTCATCTCAGGGGGACGCCCCTGAGGTTCGCGCCACTTCTGGTACTTGAGGCGGGGCTGCGCCGCGCGCCCCTAGGCATCAGGCCAACATGGCAGATTGCAGCGTCGGGCCAGTCCGGGGTTGCCGGGCGAGGTCGACAGAGAGACTCCGCGGCAGCCAGCCTTCCATCAACCCCGGAGGGAGTCGCCAGTGCGGTAAGGAGGGCAGAGTGGAGATGTCGGGCAGCGACGGTCACAACACTTTTATTGCTTTGGGAGATTTCACTTCCATATGCTGCTTTAAACCTCTTCATTGCATCTCCCATTCACTACAAAAAGTCACACATTTAAATGTGACTTAAATGACATTTAAATGCTGTCCAAATTCTAAACACATGTTCATATTAACCAATGTAAAGGGGAAAAAAGCTATCATTGGGAACATACTCGACTTGAAGAGCTGAAAAGTCACATGAAATCAAGTGACCAATTACTCTCTCTAGAGCAGTGGTTTTCAACCTTTATTTGGCATGGACTCACCTGACAGATGGTTCTCACATGTGTGACACACTGAACATGTGACCGTCACAGGGCTAAATGTAAACATGCACTCTGCATCCACAGGAACCCCCTCGACCCCCAGCAATGAGTGCAGAGTAGAACTAGGGTGTTACCCTGTACAACCCGCCATACAAAAAAGATATTCTGGTTCTGATGACATCTCAGTAAAAGCAAAACAAACTCCCTTTACTACCAGGCACAATAGCCTTCCTTATGAAAAGACAATAATTTACCACTAATGCATATACTATTGAGAAAACACAACAAATAAGATTGATACAAATGCCTACATGCTAGTAAAATACCTCACTTCAGTCACACACCCAGAACTGACCTTCCCCAAGTACAAAAAAATGACAAATTATAAATATGGAGACCGAAACTGCAATGGAAAACCAAAAAAGTCACTCTGCATGCAGTGCGAACCTGGAGAAATGGAAATAGAAATGTAGCACCTAACATAGTCCCAGGATCTGCAATAAAGCACACAAACTAATATGCACAAAGTTACACCTGTGTTATGGAACACATTCAAACAGTTACAACACTATCTATGAAAAGGCAACACTACAAATATTAAACCAGTCCCTGAACACTTATGCACTTCATATTAGGAAAACAGAACAAGCAAAGAAATAATTGTAAAGCTATACTAAAAATGTTACAAAACAGTTGCTGAACAGAATAACATTCAATTAAAAACTCTTCAAAATTATTAAAACTTGTCCAAATATCAATAAAATATTTCAAAACAGCAGACATCACATAATACCCAATAATTAAAATGGCGGTCAGTCAAGAAAAATAAACTTAAAAAGCCACCTTTACTTACTCTCTCCAGCAACTCTCCTACTCCTTTCCCTTCCAGGCTAATAGCACTCACCAGAAGCAGCAAGAGCTGCTGAAGCTCTGCCCTCACAGTCCTCTTCCTTAGCACCTACAACCAGTCACTCACACACACACACACAACACACACACAGACCCCATGACCAGTCTCTGTCTTCCTCACACACACACACACACACACACACATACCACTCATCTTCCTGACCAGTCACACACACACTAGTCATCTTCCTGACCAGTCTCTTTCTCTCACACACAGAAACACATCACCTCCCTGACCAGTATCTCTCTCAATCACACACATGCTGCCTTATATACAAGCTCTCAATCACACACACATGCTTTCACATCCATTCACACCAGCTCTCACCCAGGCACCCATTCACACCCACATAAACACAAACCCTCACCTAGGCACCCATTCACACCCACACACACACAAGCTCTCACTCAGCACTCATTCATACCAGCTCTCACCCAGGCACCCATTCACACCCACACACAAGCTCTCACCCAAGCACCCACACACACAAGCTCTCACCCAGGCACCCATTTACACCCATGCACACAAGCTCTTACCGCCAAACCTCTTCTTTCTTCACTGCAGGGATGGGCTTCAGTTCTGCCAAGGCTTTACTCTGGCAGGCCTTCTTTTTCACTGCCAAGGGGATGGGCTCCCATGGCAGCCTTGCTTGGCTGGGGTCGGGTTTTCTCTTCGCTACAACAGGGATGAGCTCCTGTGGCAGTCTTGCTTCATTGGGGTTTGACCCTGCCATTCATCCCACCCCACCCCCTGGACTATGCGATGCCCCTTCTTCCTGCCTCACCAGCCAATCAAAGGCTTCCTCCCTTCTTCCTACTCCCATTGGCATTTAGAAGGGAGGAGGCTTACGATTGGCCTGCGCGGGGGCAGGAAGAATGAAGGAGGCTTCCCTTTGGGCAGTGGGGGCAGGAAGAAAGGAGGCTTCCCATTGGCTCATGGGGGCTGGAAAAAGGGAGAAGGGAAATACAACTCCTCCATGATGGTTGCACTTGATCAATAATAAAACAGGTAAAATCTTCAAAACAATGTTCCTTTTCCAAGCAGTGTGTTACCAGTGATGCAGCAGATATCTTGTGCAAGAGTGATGCTCAGTTAGGCATGTTTTCACCATATGTTTAGTTTTTCCTATGTAGAGTGGAGAGCATGGGCATAATAAAACTTAAATCACATATTGTGACATACAGTTCTTACTGAACTTCAGTGAGTAAATAGAGATTTACTATAATGCAATATTTTAACATGAGAGGGACAAAATATAGTGGAGGGGTCATTTCCTGCCTTATCACTCCTCCCTGGGAAAATAATGCAGAAGTACTGTTGCATTATTTTTGATTACATAAAAACTAGGGATGTGAATCGTTTTCCATATCGTCTTAACGATAGAAATCGTGTGGCAGGGCAAGAAAATCGTCTTAGGCACGATTTTTTAGTTAAAAAATCGTTAAAAATCGTTTTTTCCGATTAGTGCGCACTAACTCGAGTTAGTGCGCACTAACTGGGAGTTAGTGCGCACTAACTGAAAATGATACAATTTGACACTTTTCAGGTCAGTTAAGGTCAGTTTAGGAATGAATATGTATTCCTATTGGCTGCCCTCTTATTTATTCATGTTACCAAGTTTCCTACTGACAGTATATGGGGGATGGGAAATGGAAACAGTTGGTAGCTTGACAAAACAAGTAATGTGATCAGTCAATGTGACTAGAACTTGTGCCCTAACCCTGATACCAGGGGTATTGTGATCTTCCTGCACACAGTGCCCTATCCCTATTAATACCAGGAGTGTTGTGATCTTCCTGCACACAGTGCCCTATCCCTAATACCAGGGGTGTTGTGATCTTCCTGCACACAGTGCCCTATTCCTGATACTGGGGGTGTTGTGATCTTCCTGCACGCAGTGCCCTATTCCTGATACCGGGGGTGTTGTGATCTTCTTGCACACATCCCGATATCAGGGATAGGGCACTGCGTGCAGGAAGATCACAACACTCCTGGTATTAATAGGGATAGGGCACTGCATGCAGGAAGATCACAACACTCCTGGTATTAATAGGGATAGGGCACTGCATGCAGGAAGATCACAACACCCCTGGTATCAGGGATAGGGCACTGTGTGCAGGAAGATCACAATACCCCGGAGGAGTGAGGGTCAAGCAGCTCCCCCCTGTCTGTGAAGCCAGCCTCTCACTAGTAATGCAGGGAGGGAGCTGTCTCAGACTTCACCATCCTCCCCCCCCCCCCTCACCCACACACCATTCACTAGCTGGGACATGGGGGAAGTCAGGAGTGAGGGTCAGGCAGCTCCCCCCTGTCTGTGAAGCCAGCCTCTCACTAGTAATGCAGGGAGGGAGCTGTCTCAGACTTCACCATCCTCCCCCCCCCCCCCTTACCCACACACCATTCACTAGCTGGGACATGGGGGAAGTCAGGAGTGAGGGTCAGGCAGCTCCCCCCTGTCTGTGAAGCCAGCCTCTCACTAGTAATGCAGGGAGGGAGCTGTCTCAGACTTCACCATCCACCCCCCCCCTCACCCACACACCATTCACTAGCTGGGACATGGGGGAAGTCAGGAGTGAGGGTCAGGCAGCTCCCCCCTGTCTGTGAAGCCAGCCTCTCACTAGTAATGCAGGGAGGGAGCTGTCTCAGACTTCACCATCCACCCCCCCCCTCACCCACACACCATTCACTAGCTGGGACATGGGGGAAGTCAGGAGTGAGGGTCAGGCAGCTCCCCCCTGTCTGTGAAGCCAGCCTCTCACTAGTAATGCAGGGAGGGAGCTGTCTCAGACTTCACCATCCTCCCCCCCCCCCTCACCCACACACCATTCACTAGCTGGGACATGGGGGAAGTCAGGAGTGAGGGTCAGGCAGCTCCCCCTGTCTGTGAAGCCAGCCTCTCACTAGTAATGCAGGGAGGGAGCTGTCTCAGACTTCACCATCCTCCCCCCCCCCCCTCACCCACACACCATTCACTAGCTGGGACATGGGGGAAGTCAGGAGTGAGGGTCAGGCAGCTCCCCCCTGTCTGTGAAGCCAGCCTCTCACTAGTAATGCAGGGAGGGAGCTGTCTCAGACTTCACCATCCTCCTCCCCCCCCCCCTCACCCACACACCATTCACTAGCTGGGACATGGGGGAAGTCAGGAGTGAGGGTCAGGCAGCTCCCCCCTGTCTGCGAAGCCAGCCTCTCACTAGTAATGCAGGGAGGGAGCTGTCTCAGACTTCACCATCCTCCCCCCCCCTCACCCACACACCATTCACTAGCTGGGACATGGGGGAAGTCAGGAGTGAGGGTCAGGCAGCTCCCCCCTGTCTGTGAAGCCAGCCTCTCACTAGTAATGCAGGGAGGGAGCTGTCTCAGACTTCACCATCCTCCCCCCCCCCTCACCCACACACCATTCACTAGCTGGGACATGGGGGAAGTCAGGAGTGAGGGTCAGGCAGCTCCCCCCTGTCTGTGAAGCCAGCCTCTCACTAGTAATGCAGGGAGGGAGCTGTCTCAGACTGGTATCAGGGTTAGGGCACTGTGTGCAGGAAGATCACAACACTCCTGGTATTAATAGGGATAGGGCACTGTAAGAGATGACTGTAGTAGATTGAATAAAGATCTGATGTTTCTGCTCTCCTCACACCAAACAAAAACAACACACAAGCAGAGAAGCCCTTCTTACAAAGCTGAGCTAGTGAGTTAAGTAGGAGGAAAAGTAAACATACTGGTGCCAGCGTGGCTACTTAAAAAATACACTTACCAACAATCAATTACATATATTTGAACTGTGTACAGTTCCAGCCAGGACCACCTTTCTAAAATGCACAGTGATTGGCAAATTCAACATGCACTAGCATTTCAGGTGCCTGCTAACAAAAATAATAAACAAACAAGTTCTAGTCAGGTGAGTGCTGATCATTACATTACTTCTTTTGTCAAGCTTCCAACTGTTTCCATTTCACATCCCCCCAACCATATTGGTAACATCAATAGATAAGAGCCCAGCCAGCCAATAGGAATACATACATACATATTCATTCCTAAGTGACCTTTACTGACCTGGGAAGTGTGAACACTTTGTTTCATTTTCTGTTGGTGTTCATGAGTTTCCAGTTCCATTTCCCATCCCCCCAACCATCACCTCAGTGGTAACCTTGGTAACATCAATAGATAAGAGGGCAGCCAGCCAATAGGAACACATATTCATTCCTAACTGACCTTCAGTGACCTGGAAAGTGTTTATTTGTATCATTTTCAGTTAGTGCACACTAACACGATTTAACGATTTTTAACGATAAATCGTTAGAATTTCTATTGTATCGTGTTCTATAACGATTTAAGACGATATAAACATTATCGGACGATAATTTTAATCGTTGAAAAACGATTCACATCCCTAATAAAAACTCTGCAATAAATAATATGGCAGGGCCTGAAAAATACATGATGGTGGCCCACTTTACCCAGGGCCACCATTATCTTAAAGGGCCACATAGCCAAAAATATTACACCCCACATGATGAGACAAAGCCCTCTGGGGGTCTTAAGAGCCCCTCACCTACCCCCTGCAACCTCTAGAGGTGGTGCAGCCTAAAAATGTTTTTAAAAAGTATAATGACTCAAGTATTACTATCCTGCTCCCTTCCCAAATCCCTCCCATTTGTAAAAAATTACCCCATCTCAATCAACCCCTCCCCCATATCAAAAACAGCCCTTCCAGTAGCAGGACCCCTGACCCTCACCACTCAACATTCACCATAATCCATGGTGTCTAGTGGGTCTCCTTACATGGGAAAAAAAAGACCAAGATAGTCTATGGTGGCCTCAGAACCCTGTATATCTAAAATAAGTATCCCTGATTGTCTAGTGGCAGTCTGAAGCACCCCCTATCTCCGGGCCAGTCAATGCCATTTTCCAAAATAGTGCTGACTTTCCTTTGCCCCTATTATGTGATAGATGCAAAGACTGGACAATGGCATTTTGGAAAATGGCTTCAATCAACAGATCCAAGGCTATGGGATGCACTGGGCTGCCACTATACTACTGAGGACTCTTCTTTTAAGGAAAGGGAGTCCAGAGCCCCCTAGACCATCAATCATTTTTACATGTAAGGGGGGGGGGTCCCCACTAAACACCAGAGATTATGGCTTATTTTCTGTGTTGATGCTGGGGGGGGGGCTTCTATGAGGATGTTATTTTTGATACATGAGTTCCTTTGGTTGGGACAGAGGTAGTATTTTATAAAAGGGAGGGCTTTGGGAAGGGGCATGGCATCCCTGTTGAATTCATTTTGCTATTTGTTAAACATTTTAAGCTGCACTACTTCTAGAGGTAGCGGCGGTCACACAAGACCCCCCGAGACAGTTTGGTTCCTCATGGAGGTAGCTGATTTTTGGCTGTGTGGCCCTTTAAGAAGAATCCCGGTCCATTGAGATTTGTATTAGTGTTCCAGTAGCACCAGGGTGTTTATCTTCAACTACTGAAAAAGCAATGAAATAACATGTTTAGGAGGATTATCTATGCAAGAGTTGCTATGCATTCATTTGCAAAATAAATGCATATAAATTGCATGCAAATCAATTAATTATAATAGGGACAGGTTTGAGGCCTACATATAATGCAATATTATGAATATTGCATTATATCACTGGGATATGGCTAAATTAGGCGATAAACAGTGTTTATTGCTCATTAAAAGCTGTTTTATGCACAAACTCTTTCATTTCTTGAGTGTAATGACACCTAGTGCAATGGTTACATTTTTATAACCTGATACTTCCACCATTACAATTGATATATCATATCTATTGAATGTGGCTTTAAGTCAGCAGATATTAACAATTCTCAGATATTGGGGCCATGAGTATGAGATATAGAAGGGGAATCTTGTAAAGAAGAATGCAAACACAATATTTTGCGCTTGGAGGTGGACGTCCTGGAGCAGTAGAGAACACTGGAGGAGACAGAGACTAGGATGAGCTTCACCACTGGAAGCTCGCAATTCCCTTGGGTGGAGCCCGCAGGGACTCGGACTGCTTGGACATAGGTGGGCTTCACAGGGTGTCCTGGAGAGGTAGTAGAGAGGCGTGCTCACATTCAGCAAGGTAGCATGGTCGGACTCTAGGCTGTAGGTCTGGAGGAGCAAGGAAGACCAGAACAGTGTAGGTGATGACAAGGCAAGGCGCAGAGCCAGAATCAGGAGACGTGGTCAATGGTAGCCAAGGTCAGAATCCGAGGATCAGTCTGAGGAGTAGTCACAAGGCAGGGGTCAGGTTCTGGAGGTCAGATGAGGTCACAAGGCAGGCAGAGGTCAGGATCCAGGCAGCGGACAGAATGGTCAAGACAGGCCGAGGTCAGTACCAGAGAGACAGTCTAAGGGTACTACCTGGGGAGATAGGACAGACAAATGCTGGAACAGAAGGATGCTGGAAGGCTAGAACAGTAGGACGCTGGAATAGTAGGATGCTGGAACAAGGCTGGAACAAGGCTATGAACGCGGAGGCAAACTAGTACACTTACAGTGCCGACCCGATTGCCAAGGCAAGGAAGTGAAGGCAGGGACTTCCTTATATCATTTGATCAATCAGGGTGCACCGCGGAGCTAGGACCCGCCCCCTGGCCCTTCAAGAGGCTGGGCGATCCACACATGTGCACGCAGACAACACCACTGAAGACGCCGAACTCCGGCGTGAGGCCTGGTGCACAGTGGAAGGCCCGGCGAACGCCGCCATGGGACGCTGAGGCCTGGAGGAGCTCGCAGCTGCTGCTGGGGAGGCCAACCCGTGACCCCCAGAGGAGCTAGCGAGGTGAGCAAGCCCATGTGCGGGCCAGATGCGGACGGGGCGCGCAACACAATACATGCTAATGCTGATAAATTATCTGTTTATTTCCCATTTCTTAATTTGAAAAGAGCTCACAATTGTGCTCTTTCTATATTTATTTGAAGAGTTTTATATGTGGATTAATTAATGCAATAGTAACTTACGTTGTACTCTACAGAGTGATAGTTGAAGATATATGCACAAATATATATATTTTTTTAATCTTTATTTATCATTTTGAATTTACACATTTTTTAAAAGATTAATACTTATATCATAGATTCCCTTTCATTAAGCAAAATAAGACAAAATGAATTAAACAATACATCTTTCATTTGTACATTTGAAATCAGAGACTTCTCAAGAAGAAAATTAGGGCATTGTCAAGATAATTTATTTATTTTATTTATATATAAATGTATTTATTATAAAGATAATGTAATCAAATAAGGGAATTTAAGGAAAATAAATAAATAAAAACACAAAGCTTAACATAGCAATACCAACTGGTATTTATATGACTCCCAAATCTAGACTACTCATTTGGGGGCAATGGGGAGGAAGTGACAGGTGATTGGGCATCTACAAATTGTTGTAATTGATCTAACTGATGGAAAATATATATATGATCCCCTTTCTTAATTTCATATTGACAAGGATATCGTAGAAAAAAGGTAAAAGCTAAAGAGGTGATTTTTTTGCCTTAAAGCAAGAAATTCTCTCTTCTTTATCCTAGTGACTGATGCCAAATCAGGATAAAATTTTATGGATTGTCCATGGAAAGCTATGGGAAATTTCTGAAAATATCTTTTCATTGACTTATTTATATCCTGTAATGATATAAATGATACAAAGTGTTTCTATCTAAGACATCTAAATTAGAATCTTCCAGAAAATTTGTAAGGTTTGCAGGTATTGAAATTGGAGAAGCATTAACTTTTTTTTTTCAAGAAAAAACAAGTGTTTACAGAGGGAATATCATGCACAAATATTTTTATAAATGCACTGAATTTTTAATCTAAAGTGTTTGTATTTATTATATCTTTATATATCATACTTTTTTTTCACTCAGAATACTTTTCTGGACTGATTGGGATACCAATTTTCCACGTATTGAGTCTGCATCTATGAGTGGTGCAGGAAGAAGAATCATTTACAAAGATATGGAAACTGGAGCATGGCCTAATGGTCTTACTATTGATCATTTTGAGAAAAGAATAGTATGGACCGATGCCAGGTAAATAATTGTGGGTGAATCTTATTTAACATTTTTAGAATTATATATTACAAATAACTAGGTTAAGCTATGCTCTCAATTTAGTAGAAAAAAATTAAAAGTTGAAGTCTAGAAAAAAATTGAAGTATATTGACATCACACTGTGCATTCTGTCTAGGTGTTTTAAATACATTTCAGTTTTGAACATTTATACAGTGCTTGTATATCATAATAATATACCTAAATGAAGAAAAGGTTAGCTTTTCAAATGGTGAGTATTTTCAAGCACCAAATGAACAATATGTCTGTAGACAAGAAATCCCATGTCTCTGCTCTAGAGCCACCCTAGGTAATTATTACTTTTGATTTCATGTAAGTACTCTACTGTGTCTGCCATGTGAAACAAGGTCATAAATAAATGAGGAAAATATTCACAGAGGCATTTATCATAGCTGTAACAGTGTGTCACCTCAGCCCTGTAGGTGCCCTGATTTTATGAATGGCTTTTGATAATGGGAATTATCTTCTTACAGGTCTGATGCTATTTATTCTGCTTTGTATGATGGAACGGGCATGAGAGAGATCATTCGAGGTCATGAGTATCTTGCTCACCCCTTTGCTGTTTCTCTCTATGGGAGTGAGGTATACTGGACTGACTGGAGGACCAATACATTGGCAAAAGCCAACAAATGGACAGGACAAAATGTCAGTGTGATACAAAAAACCAGTGCACAACCCTTTGACATTCAGATATATCACCCAAGTCGTCAGCCACAAGGTAATTTCACTAACTTTGTCAGAATGTATTATATATTGTCACTTCTTGAAATCCTGTGTATGTGTTACACTATTGATTCAATTATCAAATTAATACCTTATAAGCACAATGATTGTATTAAATATCAGCTCTTTGTTCAGAAACTATCATTGACATTAATATATTGCACGTTGCTAAATACTGAACAAACATTCAACTACATCAAAAGAATGAATTAGCAATATGGAGGCTGATATTCAGCGCCACTTAGCTGGATAAGTTTGGACTTATTCAGCAAAGTGGTGTTTCAATATTCAGCCACATTCAGCAGCCATCACTTACCTGGATAACATTTTTTCCAATTAAACAATTATCTGGATAAGTGAGGGGTGGGATGGGGATATTTCAAGACAGAGCTAATTATCTGGATAATTGCCAATTTTCAGCCTTATCTGGTTAAGTCAGACCTGCTATTCAGCTTGTCTAAAGTTAGCTGGATAAACTTATCTGGCTAACTATTAAATAGCTGAGTACATTGAGCAGCAGATCCTCACTGCTGAGTATTTCGGCCACTTAGCAGGATAAGTTTATATGGCAAAGTTGATCAGGTGGATAGGGACTGAATATGGACCCCCTTGAAGTATATATAAGTACAATGCATGGTGAAGCAAAAAGCTTTTCATTCCTAGCTTTCTAAAGTTGCAGCTTTTCAAATTTGTCTTTTGACAAATAGTAAATGTATTCCTCAAGCCACATATATTGTGCATTTATTTGGTAACAAATTATGGGCCTCATTTTCCAATATTGCAGTGGTAACACATGAGGGGTGTGTCCCATGCAAATAAGGCAGTTTTTGAGTGAGTGAGAGAGAGAGAGAGAGAGAGAGAGAGAGAGAGAGAGAAACTTGCTATAGTGCCTATGCCCTAAACAGGTATTTGTATCCCTATGGGAGGGCCACCTAGTAACTCGGGGTGGGGATTAGGTATGAGCGTAGGGGGTTGGGGGCCACTTTCACATTCAACATGAGACGTACGGAAAGAACAGTGGTCTCTAGTGAAGATTTGCTGGCCGTCGGAGTGAGGAAACTCACTCCAAGAAGAGATTTGGCCAATGTTCTCTCACCCTAGCTTGTTGTTTCCCAGGTAGAGTGTCCATCCAGCTAGGGTGAGAGAATATTGCCCAAATCTCTTCTTGGAGTGAGTTCCCTCATTCTGACTGCCAGCAAATCTTCACTAGAGACCACTGTTCTTTCCGTACGTCTCATGTTGAATGTGAAAGTGGCCCCCAACCCCCTACGCTCATACCTAATCCCCACCCCGAGTTACTAGGTGGCCCTCCCATAGGGATACAAATACCTGTTTAGGGCATAGGCATTATAGCAAGGTTCTCTCTCTCTCTCTCTCTCTCTCTCTCTCTCTCTCCACCCACACTAACACTGTGGCTGTTTCATGGCACATGATAACTGTTTTGCATATGCTCCGCCCCCTGAATATAAACTTACGAATTTGCATTCGCAAATCGCGTTAACGGCTGTTAGCGCGATTTGCGGTATTATCTCCCGCGATAACAACTTGGAAAATGACCCCCTATAGTTGTTAACTTATATATTGCTGACTATTAATAAGATTTTCACAGTGAGTTCATTGTATCTGGTCTCTAGGTGTCCCTACTAATCTGATTACTTTAAGCAGAGTTTCTCACAGATTTCCCTCTGCTGTCTGCAACAGGCATGTATTTTTCTGGGGTCATATCTCAACAGTACTTACACCTATATTATCCATTTATATTGATTTCATTTTCAGCTTTCTTCTGGTCACTTGATTCCCTTCATTTGTTTAATTAGTTTTTGCCTTCTTAATTTGTAATAATATGCTGTAAAAAGGTCACACAAAGATGCTTCTTAGTTAACAGAAATGAAGAAATCTAACCAGAAGGCAAGGGGATATCCTGTCCTGCAGAGAGAGGCAGTTACAATCTTCAGCTCCTTGCTGGACAGACTAGATGGGCCATTTAGGTCTTTATCTGAGAATATTTACTATGTTATGTCAGCTGCAGCCAACAGTGATGACATTATTGGCTGTGCCACTGTAAAGTTACATGAGTCTAACAGCTTAGGCTCATGTACATCCCTCATAATTGAGAAAAGAGAAAAAAAAGCATCTCCTAAAACCACTGGCTATTTACTTCCAAAAATCTTATATTACACTTTCCTGATAAACAAACAATGCAAAACAGAATAGGAGAATTGATATTACATGCCATACTCTACTCATTGAATAGTGAGTATAATATGTTTTATCTGTTCAAGATATTTTGCAATCATGTGCAGTGTATGGCTCATATACAGTGCTATTTACAATGCTCACTCTGACAGTGATAAATAATAATTATGTTTGCCACACACAAAATGGCCCAGCAAATGGCTGCACTCACCTAAACTCCACCAGCCGAACACTGCCACTCCACACAGCAGAGAAATGCTGATGCCATTGATCCTGCCCTGCTCCTAGGCATGTGGCATGCGCCAAACTATGAAGATCCCACAGCAGATATACACACTCTCAGTACATCCTGATGATATCACATGGCCGGGTATTTAAACCCCGACCGTGCAACACTAAACTGCCTCAGCAGCAGGTTCCTTTCTTTTCTCTAAGCCTTGTCTTTGCAAGCCTTACCTTCATCCAAGTGTTGCCTTCATCCAAGCTTTGTTTTTGCCCCAGCCTGCCTTTGTCCAAGCCTTACCTCCCGCCTTGTCTTCAGCCTCAGCTTGCCTGGCCTTCAACTTCAGTCTGGTCTTCAGCCTTAGCCTGTTCTTCGGATCTGACCATATTTACAGACTTCTGGACCTTATATTAGTCTGATCCATACAAAGACTTGTTTGCCCACTGACAGCACAGACCTTGGGGTTCTGCCCACAAGGTTGCATCAAGTGTGCCATGGTAAGAGGGGCTCACGTTTACATAGCTTACTACAGGTTGCTGAGGCCATGAGCTTGGTAAATGCACCTCCACAATGGGCCATTGCTGCTTTAGTGACCATTACTGTTTTTGACCACCAAATTGAATGATCTCCTGAACAGGATTATGCAACAGTCCCAGCAGCAACTTGCTCAAGTAAATAATTTATTACAGACCTTGTCTCGGCATTTAGATATGGCACAAACCCAACTTCTGGGACCAATCCCAGTACCAGCTCTGGTGAACCTTGTACTAGCACCCATCTGGACCACGGAATCCATGATACAGCTCCCACCACCTCCGAGGTATCGAGGCAGCCCTAAGGGGTGCAAAGGGTTGCTCACTGTTTGCAAAATGCAATTGATGCAACAGCTGTCTTGTTTTTTTTCTGATCATGTCAAAATAATGTATATCCTTTCCTTGTTGGTCATCTCACTCTTGACTGGGCTTCTTCCCTGTGGGAACAAGATGACTTGTCTCTCAGAAACCTGGATAATTTCATACCACAATTTTGCCTGATCTTTGACCAACCTGGGCATGCCTCTTTTGCCTCCACAGAACTTCTTTGCATTCATCAAGGCACTCGCATTGTTGGCAAGTATGCAGTGGAATTCCATACCTTGACTTCTGAGCTCTGTTCAGTGGAAGACAGCCAAACCACAATTTTTTTCAAAAGGACCATCTTGGAGAATAAAGGACGAATTGGCAACTCGGAACCTTTCTCCATCCCTAGAAGCCTTTATTGTCTTGGCTATTCAAATAGACCTGAGATTCCAGGAACAAGCTCAAGAAAGGAAGCCCCCTCCCATTAGACCATTTTGGTATCTCCTAAGATTTTGAGCCCCCTGGATTCTGCCCCAGAGCCAGCGAGGATTGTTGCCATCAAGGAGCCATTGCAATTGGGCAGTATACGACTCTCGGTACAGAAAACAAAGGTGAAGACAGCATAAACTCTGCCTCTACTATGCAGGGCAGGGTCATTTTGTTAGCCATTGCTCTGAGAAACCAGAAACCTCCATAATGAGAAGTCTAGTTAGGAGGGCAGTTTTCCACCATCCTGTTTCCTCCCCTTGATACCGGTATCCCTCATTTTCAGAAAAAAGTTCAAACTGAAGCCTTAATAGATTCTGCTAATGTGGGTGCCCTACCTCCAGATTGACCACCCCTTGTGTTATTTCTTCCATCTATGGAGAACCCTTACTCAGATGCGTGACTGTATCTACCTTGCCTATCACTATGCAGATAGAACTAAAAGTTTTCTTGATTAGACTCTATGTGCTACCTAAGGCATCCAATTCTCTTGTACTTGGATTACCCTGGCTTAGACTCCATCAATTGTCCATTGATTTGAGCACCTTACTGATCAACCACTAGAGTCCATTCTGCCAGGAGCATTGTGCTGCCTCGTCTTTATGTTCAGGCACTATACTCCAGACCACCTTGTCTGAAGTACTGTATCTGCCGATTCAGTATACATACTGTACCAGCTTATGATACGAGATACTACCAGGAGCCCTTATAATTCTGCTGACTGTTCTAAACTTCTGAAATCCATTGTCATGTAGGTAGAGGCCACTGTCAAGACAGTGGGGACCGTCCTCATTAAACACAATGATTTCAGAACCTACAAGTCATGTCTTTCCCCTGCCAAAGGGTCCATGTCTGTAGAACAATATTAGTCAGTGGATGTTTCTTCAATTCAACCCCAAATCCAAAGCATCCCTGGACCTCATGTTGAAACCCTTGAGTTCCCTGATGGTAAAGATATATATTTGATGTTTTCCCAGAAGCTGAAGATGAGGCTTGGGGAGGAGGCTTAGAGGAGTGGGTATTGCTACATTTGCCTCTCATGGGATGGCTCAATGAGCAGCTGCACTCAGCCAGATGCAGCTAGCCAAACACTGCCGCTCCATGTGGCACAGAAATGTCACCACCATTGCTCCTGCCATGCTCCTAGGCATGTGCATGCAGTATGTGCTAAATCCTTGAAGGCCCCATGATGAAAATCAATGCTCTCAGCAACTCCTGATGACATCACATGGCCAAGTATTTAAACCCTAGCTGTATAACACTGAACTGCCTGAACAACAGCCCCTTGCCTTCGTCCAAGCCTTGCCTCCCGCTTTGTCTTCATCATCAGCCTTGCTTTGCTTCAGCTTCATCCTTGTTTTATCTTCAGCCTCAGCTTGCCTGAGCTTCAGCACCAGTCTGATCTTCAGCCTTAGTCTGCTCTTTTGATCTGATCATGTTTACAGACGCCTGGACCTTATCTTAGTCTGGCATGTAAAAAGACTCATTGTGCCATATCTAAGTGGGCCATTTTGTGTTCAATCGCCATTGGCGCAGACCTTGGGACTCCACATATGAGGTTGCGTCAATTGTGCCATGGCAAGGGGGGCTCACACTTACTCTGCTTACAGCAATAATAAAACAAATTCTACCTCCTAATTGCAAAATAACAAATTACACTCATACGTGAATGTGGAAAGTATGGTTCTACACAACCTAATGAAATACACATATCTCTGCTTAAGATTAAACAATTTTAGGATTAAACCAAGATGTGATCTTTTATAAAGCACTGACTATATATGAGGCTCTATATGTGCATAGATAAGCCTCTAGGATATATATTTCTAAAGCATTGGGCTGGAGTGCTCAGTGCTGCCTATAGCAGGTTACCATTGGCCTAGTGACTTCCAATCTATCTTTTGTATAATGAAATACTGGCCCAGGGCCTCTTTCCAAAAGCAGCTGATATAGCAGAATAAGATACACAGAAAGGCAGGTATCATTTTTGTGCAACTCTATATGTTACAGAGAATATATATATATTATATATATATATATATTAGTGAAAGATAAAACAGCAAAAAGAGAGAGAGGAGAGATTTATGTGTGTGTGTGTGTGTCTCTAATTGTCCTTTGTAGTCTGAGATTTATTTATTTATTTATTATTTTTCTATACTGGCTTTCATGACAGGTATCACATCAAACCGGTTTACATTTAAACAGGGTGTGCGAGATATAGAGAACTCAAACAACTGTAACACGTGCAAGGTTAGCGGGATTGCAGTTACAATAAAACAGGGAAGTACATAACTGAGAATGGAAGAGAGAGAAGAGGAGGGAGATTAACTGACAGCAAATTATTTACAGTATTGCAGAATTAGTTCCAATGTAGTAAAATTGATATGGTGAATGAAATTGATAACACTGTGTTGGTGTTGTCAGCTAAGTGAATGGTTTCTATTTAAATCCATTGTTAACAAAGAGTTTGTGAAGTCGGGTGCAGGGATCAGTCGATGTCCGGATAAGCTTTTTTAAAAAGCCAAGTTTTCAGCCTTTTACTGAACGTCGGTAGGCACGGTTCCTGTCGCAGGTCGGCTGGGATGGAGTTCCATAAAGGTGGTCCTGCTGTTGAGAACGCTCTATCTTTGAGGGATTTATGTTGAAAGGCTTTTGCATGTGGAACATGAAGTGATTCTTTCTAACATTCCCTAATGGGTCTGGCGGACGTGTGTTTTTTGAAAGGAATTTGTAAGTTGAGCGGGGCGTGTTGATGGATGACTTTGTAAATGGTGGTGATGGATTTCTAAATGATTCTGTAGTGAATCGGCAACCAGTGGAGGTCTTTGAAGATTGGGGAGATGTGGTCAATTCTCCTGAAGTTAGTCAGAATTCTGGCTGTTGTATTCTGTAGAAGTTTGGTAGGGGAAGCAGGGAGTCCTAGAAGAATAGAGTTACAATAATCTAGCTTTGAGAAGATTATTGCTTGTAAAATTGTTCTGAAGTCCTGGGAGTGGAAGAGTGGCTTAATTCTTTTAAGGATATGTAATTTGTGGAAGCAATCTTTGGTAGATTGGTTGATGAACGATTTTAGGTTGAGATGGTTGTCAATGATAGCTCCTAGGTCTCTTACGTGAGAGGTTTGAAGGATGAATGTATCTGTTCTTTTACAAATTATCTATCCTTAAATAACACAAAAGCATGCAATTCATGTTGGCCTCTGGGTTAGCCGAGCTATGACAGGAAACATTGCTGCAGCTTGCAGCATCACAGGACTAGCTGATTGGGGATGAGTATGAGAGGTGAGTGGAAACTCATGAGGGCTTAAAAGTGAGGAGAGGGAGCAGTCATCACTCCTTTCTATCTTATAGGGTCATTCTTTATTGTGCTGGTGTCACCTGCAGTAGGGCCTTATTGCACGCCTTAAGTCTCTACCGCACGCGATACCGGCCGCATTCCAGGAGTATTATTAAAATTAGGGGAAGGGGAGGAGAGTGGGTGGGGTTTGGGCAGAATTATCTCCCAACAATGCTGCAGGTGATGTTTTTCACATTATCACCGGCAGCACCGTGGGAAATAACTACACCTTTTCCTGTGGCGCGGCCGCACTGCAGTGGAGGAAACCACACCATTGCGAAGCAGCCGGCTGCCCACTCATGCCTCCAAGCCCCATTTCTTTTGCAACACATCATTCTTCTCTAAATACAGCAGAATGATGAATATAGGGGTAAGTGACTTGTCCCGTACACACTTTAAGCGGTAAAGTCTGTAGGGTAATTTTCAAAACTATTTAAATGCATAAAAGATGGTTCTATGCCTGTAAATGGCTGTTTTAAAATTGATCCATGCTCATTGTAACCTGGTTTCAAGCATACTTTTATGCACACTGAAGAAAGTCATTATGAGGGGCAGAATTGGGGTGGAGTCAGCACTTACATGCATAGTTTCTTATTTCAAAAACTATAGACCTGATTTTCAAAAGCATTCACATACTTAAAACTCAGTTTTATATATGTAAATTCATTTTACTAGTGTAAGTGGACTTTTGAAAATTGCTACAATATATGCCATTGAATTGTCAATAGTTTTTATCCGTGTTAAGTACACTTAATAGCAGTTAAATGGTTTTTGAACATTTCTATGATTGTATAATGCATTTACGTACATAACTCCTTTGAAAATTAACATGTAAGTATACATGCATAAGTTATGGCCTCTGAAGAGGAAGTGTAATTTTACACGAGTAAATGTGTGCACATATTGGTCCAATTATCCAAGCATTTTCAAAGCACACTTACATGTGTACAATGTTTACAAAAGAATATACTGCTATGTACACTGTATGAAAATTAATTTCTGTAGCAGTGAGTTTTACTATTTTAGAAGCAGAGGGGGCCATTTTGGGTTGGAGCAGAGCTGGATTGCGGTTGAAGGGAAATGGCTTCACTCCAATGATGTGGCAGACTGAGGGAGGGGGTGTCCTCCTCCATTGTTACAGCTGGCAACTCCTATCCCCACATAGTGGCAGCTCTCAAGCTCCACACACCCCAGCATAGTAGAATTGGCCAATCAGGAGAAGTCCCTCTTCAATGTATCATCTAGCTCAGGGGTGGGCAATTCCAGTCCTCGAGGGCCACAAACCTGTCGAGGTTTTAGGATATCCTAATGAATATGCATTACATAGATTTGCATACAACTGAGGCAGAGTGCATGCAAATCTCTCTCATGCATATTCATTAGGGATATCCTGAAAACCAGACTGGTTTGTGGCCCTCGAGGACCAGAATTGCCCTCGCCTGATCTAGCTAGTCCCCCTTACAATGATGTGGCTCCTGTCTCCTCCTCCTAGCATTCTTCCCTCTCTCTCTCACCTAAAATAACTCTGCACTTCCTTAACCACCCTTCATTACCCAATAGCCCCACTTCTTCCCAAAATCATTGATGGACTCTCTACCCGGGTATTATCAAGCTAGGTTGAGAGAACATTGCACAAATCTCATCTTTGGGTGAGTTTCCTCACTCCGAAGGTCATCAAATCTTCACGAGAGCACTGTTCTGTTCATACGTCTCACTTTGAATGTCAAAGTGGCCCCTAACCCCTACACTAATACCTAAACCTCACCTTGAGTTACTAGGTGGGCCTCCCATAAAGATATAAATACCTATCTAGTGTGAGGGCATTATGGCTAGTCTCTCTCTCTCTCTCTCTCTCTCTCTCTCTCTCTCCCCCCTCAGTGGTAGGAGGGCCAACTGTGAACCTAGCCAAAAATCCCACCCCAACATCCTCTCATTTGCATAACACCATGCATTAAGGTGTTTTCACATACATTAAAGGCATTTTTTGCATGCAAAAATGTCATATAGCACTTTGATAAATGACCCCCTTAGTTAGAAAAACTAACTTATGTGCAAACTTCCAAATCCCTACAAAGAATGCCACTAAACTACATTTTTATTCTTTTCACATATATATGTGATACTGCTAATACATGCATAATTTGAACTCTTGCAAAATACTGCTTATGCATGTACATGCTACTTATGTGTGTAATTTCCAGTTTTATATGCATAAACATTTTGAAATTGTACCTCTTTATTTGCAAAATAACATGAAAAATGTAAGTTGTGAATGAGTCATGATAAAAATGATGGTATGATTCATTCTGATTTGGGTAATATGTATGATCACTCCTTTTTAATAAAGATGGTTTTACTGAGTGAGCCATATATTTTATGCTGATTATTTGTAGTCGGTGGGTCAATTGGGTTTATTTTTCATATGACTTTTTAAAAGTACTGTCTTGGAAACTCAGATAAAATGTATATGCTTCTGTTTATTTATACTTGCCTATACAATAGATCTGTTGGTTTATATTAAAAATGCTTACATAATCACAAATACTAAATGAATTCCACAAAATTAAAATTTCAAAGAAGAACAAGCATCTCTCACTATAGCTAATTGGTGCTATGAGAGAGGCTATTAAATCCAAAAAGGTTGCCTTTAGAAGACAGAAAGCAGGACCTAATGAGGAAATTAGAAAGGTGCATACAGACTGACAAGTTAGATACAAAACCCTAAGGGGTAAATATTCAGTCGCTAAGCGGATACCCATATCCGGCTAACTTAACCAGGATATTCAGTTGTGCAGCAACACTGCTGAATATACCCAGATAAGTTACAGTTAGCCAGATATGTAGTATCCGGCTAACTTTAGACCTGCCTATGACACGTCTAGAGTTAGCTGGTTAAGTTAACCTGAAGTTAACTCAGCTCCTCCCCAAAACGCCTACCATCCCAGGAATGTCCTGACTTACCCTGCTAAATTCTAGCCTGATAATGAATTATCCAGCTAGAATTTAGCTTGGTAAGCATTTTTAAAAATGTGGCTAAGCCATTTAAATGGATAACTTTCTTGTTATCCATCTAAATAGCTTTTCAATATATACCCCTAATAAAGCAGGCTAAGAGAGAATTGGTGGAGAGACTTGTGTGGGATCAAAACTAACCATACATTTTTTTTCAAATGCATTAAAAACAGAAAGCCTGTGATAGAATCAGTTGGGCCATTAGATGAGTGGGGAATATGGGGGCTCTGGGGAAGGATAAGGTAAATTCAGAAATACTAAGTGATTCCTTTGCTTTGGTCTTTACTATGATGAATGTTTGGACATAACCACCCTGCTGCTATTCTGTGAAGGTGATGATTTAGTGGAAATGAAACAAATCAATGTGATTCTTGAAGAGATGCTAGAGCAAATTTCCAAACTAAATAGAAACACATCACTGGGACCTGATCATATTCACCTCTGGGTTCTAAAGGAACTCAAATATGAAATTGCAGATATGCTACTGGTAATCTAACTTATCATTTCAATCTGCTTTTCTTCTTAAGAATTGGAAGGTATCAAATGTAATGTCAGTTTTCAAAGAAGTTTCAAGGGAGAACCATGAAATTACAGACCAGTGAGCAAGATATCCGTGCTATGGAAAATAGTGGAAGCTATTGCTATGAACAAAATTCCTTAACATATGAATAAACATGGTTTCATGGGGAAGAGCCAGCATGATTTAGCAAAAGGAAGTCATGCCTTAGTAATTTATTAGAATTCTTTGAAGCATATGAACAGAGGTGAGTCAATAAACACAGGGGTCTATATTCAAATAGTTTGGCCAGACAAAATCCCCATGCTCTTACAGCTTTCAAGTTATCTGGCTAAGTAGTTAACTGCATTATAGGGGCATTCTGGTATAGAGTTAAGATAGCCAGAAAAGTTATCCAGCTAATTGATTTTCAGAGTTAAAGGATAATTTATCTAGCTAAATATGACTGTTCCAGAGAGCAGATCTAAAGTTGGCCTGATAAGCTTATCCAACTAATTATATCTTTTTCCAGCCATATTCAGCAGAATGCCTAACTGGCATCACTTTACTGAATATCAGACAAGTTATCTAGATAACCTTAGCTGAATAACTTGTCTGCTCCATGTGCTGCTGAATATTGGGTTTATTGTGTATTTGGATTTTCAGAAGGTATTTGATAAAGTCAATCATGAAATTAAAAAAGCATGGGATAGAAGATGAGGTGTGGATAAGTACCGGTAAATGGTTTAAAGATAGGAAACATAGCGTAAGATTAAATGGTCAGTTATATTAATGGAAAGAAGAAAATAGTGGAGTTGCTTAAGGATCTGAACTGGGACTGGTGTTATTTAAAGTATTCATTAATGATATGGAAGAGGGAGCAATAAGTGAGGTGACACAAATATTCAAAGTAGTTAAAACCTGAACAGACTGTAAGGAATTGCAGGAGAATTTTACCAAACTTGAGAACTGAGCATCTAAGTGACAGATGAAATCTAATGTGAATAACTGTAAAGTGATACACTTATAGAAAAGTAATCCTAATTTCAGGAACAAAATGCTGGAATTCATATTAGGAATCACCACTCAAGAAATGGATCTCGGTGTGATTGTAGACATTATTATGAAATTCTATGCTTAGACGGGCGGATTTTAAAAGCCCTGCTCGCGTAAATCCGCCTGGATTTATGCGAGCAGGGCCTTGCGCGCCGGCGCGCCTATTTTGCATAGGCCGCCGGCGCGCGCAGAGCCCCGGGACACGAGTAGGTCCTGGGGTTTTTTGAAGGGGGCATTTCGGGGGCCGGACCGGATGACGCGGCGTTTCGGGGGCGGGACCGGGGGCGTGGCGCCGGCCCGGGGGCGTGGTCCAGGCCTCCGGACCAGCCACCGGGTCGGAAGACGGCGTGCCAGCAGTCCGCTGGCGCGCGTAGATTTACGTCTGCTTCTCGCAGGTGTAAATCTAGGGACAAAGGTAAGGGGAGGGTTTAGAAAGGGCCGGGGGGGTGGGTTAGGTAGGGGAAGGGAGGGGAAGGTGAGGGGAGGGCGAAAGGAAGTTCCCTCCGTGGCCGCTCCGATTTTGGAGCAGTCTTGGAGGGAACGGAGGAAGGTTGCGCGGCTTGGCGCGCACAGGCTGCTCAAAATCGGCAGCCTTGCACACGCCGATCCAGGATTTTAGAGGATACCGCGGCTATGCGCGTATCTTATAAAATCCTGTGTACTTTTGTTTGTGCCTGCTGCGCAAACAAAACTACCCGATCGCGCTTTTTTAAAAAATCTACCCCAGAGAATGGTGGTGGTGAAAAAAGCAAATAAAATGTTAGGCTTTATTGGAGCTAAATTCACACATGCAAGACTTCACATGTATATCATTATTCAAATCTTGTAGATATGAGTAAAATGATGTTGATATGAGGAGTAAAAAACACCTCAGAGCCTCAATACCTGTTCTAGCTGGAGCAATATGGTATTTTAAGAGGATATTCCAATCATCGTTCTTTAGAAACCACCAACCACCTGACACAATTTTTATTTCAAAAATTGTTTTGTTCCTTTTTCTGCGCTTTTATAAAAAAAATTTTTAGTCAATTAACCACTTTCAAGGGATACACAGCGCCACAAATAAAAAGATTATGCATGTTATATCCAAAATAATTTTCAAACTTCATGGTTTCTGAATATGATGTTTTAAGAAAATCACTTTTCTGAATCTGGGTGTATTTTGTGACCCTCTTCTTCACATGTGTGACCAACTCTGCACATATGTAGCCATCTGTGTCTCACAAATCTTCTTGTCAGGGGTTATTTCAACCAAATCAAAAGCCTCAAATTGGCTTCTACATTTTGGAGCCAGGAAATCACTTCCTCCAGATAGGAGCCGACATCAGCTAACATTTCGCCAATATGGCTGTCTCAAGGCTCAAACTACATATTAAAAAATTAACTGATTAGTTATATTTTATTGCAGTTTTTAACGTAAAAAAACTCCTTATTACCTCAATAATCAGCTGCAACTTCCACATTTTTTCTTCAGCGGCACTCCGCTACTACAATTTCAACAGCAAAGAACGCCGGTGCATGCGCTCTATGGGGCGGATTTTAAATGCCCTGCGCGCATAAATCCAGGCGGATTTACGTGCGCAGGGCCCTCGCGCGCCTGCGTGCCTATTTTGCATAGGCCGCTGGCGCGCGCAGAGCCCCGGGACGCGCGTAAGTCCTGGGGCTTTGTGAAAGGGGCGTGGAGGGGGTGGGGAGGGGGCATGTCGGGGGCATTCCCGAAACAACGCAGCGTTTTGGGGGCGGGCCCAGGGGCGTGGCGCCGGCCCGGGGGCGTGGTCAAGGCCTCTGTACCAGCCCCCGGGTTGGGTGATGGCGCACCAGCAGCCCGCTGGCACGCGCAGATTTACATCTGCTTTTAGCAGGCATAAATCTGCCAACAAAGGTAAGGGGGGAGTTAGATAGGGCCGTGGGGTGTGTTAGGTAGGGGAAGAGGGGAAGGTGGGAGGAGGGCGAAGGAAAGTTCCCTCCGAGGCTGCTCCGAAATTGGAGCGGCCTCGGAGGGAACGGGCAGCGCGCGCTGGGTTCGGCGCGCGCAGGTTGCACAAATGTGCACCCCCTTGTGTGCGCCGACACGGGATTTTATAAGATACGCGTGGCTACGCACGTATCTTATAAAATCCAGTGTACTTTTGTTCACGCCTGGTGCGCGAACTAAAGTATGCGATTGGGCAAATTTAGAAAATCTACCCCTATATTTATATACCAGTTGACCAATGAGAAAATATCTCCAAAATGTAAATGTTCTGAATACATAAAACAATGGTCTGTCGATGCTAACCAAATTTAATCATTATATGTTACTTTACATTCTGCCTCTTCTCGATATGCAACCTGTCCAAAGATGTGAACAAAACAATAATCTATATTTCAGCGACCATGAATGGACTTAAAAGGGCAACATACTTGCACTTTAGTCAGTGACCATGATTGATTATATGCCAATTTTTATAAATGAGCAAAAATTCCTTATGATGTTTGAAAAAATTATATAATAGATCTCTGTAAATAATCAAGTTATTGATGATGTCAAAAAATGTTTGAAAAATTAAAAAAAAAGGAAACCATTCCAAATCTGAATTAATGGGGTGGAACACACAAATAAGTAATTCCTCTTCCGGTTCACCCAAGCATCTTTCTGGCATTTGACATCACCATATCCACTTGATTGGCTACCTTAAGATCATGAGATATGATGACTTCAGATCCCACTCTTGTTTTGTGCGTAGAATAATTGCACCCCTATAATGTACTGCCCCAAGGGTTTCTGTAGCCCAAAAGCATGACATTGCCTATTTTTTTAGCATTAAATTGTTTTTGTCAGACCATTCCAAATGTTTCTCTAGTAAAGTTCAGATAAAGTATTTTTGTATTCAATGCACAACAAAAGCATTAAAATTAACTGACAGAAGGGTTGAGGGTGGGAGAAGGGGGAAGGGTTAAGGATTGGCTTGTTTGAACAAACAGGTCTTTAGTTTCTTTTAAAGGTCAGGAGGCAGTGTTCCTGGTGTAGATCTGGAGGCATGGCATTCCATAGAGATGGCCCAGCTGCGGAGAAAACATGTTCCCTGGTAGATGTGTGAAGAATGAGTTTGGGGGGAGAGCATGGAGGGTTCCTTTATAGGCAGCTCTAACCGGTCTTTTTGAAGTGTGGAGGCATAGTGGGTCTTTAAGCTCGAGAGAGTGCTGATTATGGATGGTCTTATGAATAATAGTGAGGGTCTTATATAGGATTCTAAAGCTGATGGGGAGCCAATGGTAATTCTTGAGGATGGGCGTGATGTGGTCTTTTCTGCTGGAGTTGGTTAGGATTCTGGCAGCAGCATTTTGAAGCATCTGTAATGGTTTACTGGTGGTTGTGGGGAGGCCTAGAAGAAGGGAGTTGCAGTAGTCAATTTTTGAGAAAAGGGTAGGTTGGAGGACCATGCAGAAATCATAGAAGTGGAGGAGGGGGTCTAAGTTTTTTTAGAATTTGGAGTTTGTAGAAGCAGTCTTGTGTTGTTAACAAAATATTTTAAGTTTAGTCAGTTGTCTAGTATAACGCCGAGGTGTCTCAATTGTGCGGCTGTGGAGGATGAGAAGTCAGGGAGGTAAAGATTGTTGTGGTCTGGGGAGATAAGGAGGAGTTTGGTCTTGGCCGTGTTGAGGACAAGGTTGAGACTGGTGAGGAGGTGGTTGATGGAGTGAAGGCAGCTGTCCCAGAACTTGAGGGATTTGGGGAGAGATTTTGTTATGGGGTTAAGTATCTGAACGTCATCGGCATATATAAAATGTGTTAGATTTAGTTTTGCAAGGAGCTGGCAGAGGGGTAAGAGAAAGATATTGAAGAGGGTAGGGGAGAGGGAAGAGCCCTGGGGGATTCCATGGGTTGAACTGAGGGGGGGGGGATTCTTTATTGCTTATTCTGACCCTATAGTATCTGTTGCTCAGGAAGGACTCAAACCATCTGAGGACAGTTCCTGAGATGCCTATGTTAGTGATGCAGTTTAGGAGGATGGAGTGATTAACGGTATCAAACGCAGATGAGATGTCAAGAAGTGCCAGTAAGTATGATTGTCCTTTGTCTAATCCCATGAGAAGGATATCAGTGAGAGAAATTAGGAGAGATTCTGTGTTTAGGAATTTACGGAAACCAAACTGAGTGGGGTAGAGAATTTTGTGTTTGTTGAGATATTCGAAGAATTGGGTGTTGACTAGTCTCTCCATGACTTTGGCAATAAATGGCAGATTAGAAATGGGACGGAAGTTTGAGGGATCCCCTGGATTGAGGTTTGGTTTCTTCAGTAGGGGTTTAAGGGGGCTAGTTTCAGTACATCAAGGACTATTCCATGAGACAGAGAACAGTTTATAATTTCAGAAAGGGGTTTGGAGATGGTCTTTGGTATGGTGAGTAGTAATTTTGTCGGGATGGGGTCGTAAGGGTGGGAGGAGGGTTTCATGTTCTTTAGGATGGATTCAATTTTGAGGGATGAAGTGAGTTTGAAGGATTTGAGGTTGACTCTAGGGTCGATAGCAGTGATGTATGGGGGTGGGTAGGTGGTTTTAGTTGTAGTGAGAAGGGCTAGGAGATTGGAGATTTTTTTCTGGAAGAAGGTTGCAAGTTCGTCGGACTTTGTTTGGGCTTCGTTGTCAGGGATGGAGGGGGGAAGATTTTGTAAGTTCTGAAACATATGAGAACAGGGCCTTCGCATCATAGTGAAAGTTGTGGATTTTGTGGGCAGGGAAGTCTCTTTTTGCTCGGAGGATGGTAGTCCTGAAGCTGTGCAAGGATGATTTGTAAGCAGTCAGAGAATAGAGGGAGGGGTCTTTATGCCACTTGGGTTCTTTATGTCTGAGATCTTGTTTTAGTTTTTTTAGTTCAGGAGAAAACCAAGGTTTTTGGGTGTTAAGTTCTTTAGGTGTTAATGGACATATTTTGTTGGCGACAAAGTTGGTAATGTTGAACCAAGAGGAGAGGACTGAGTCGGCGTTCAAAAGATCTAGGTTGTGTAGTTCATTGGAGAGATGGGAACTGAGGTCTTCCATGGAGCAGGGTTTTCTAAAGTGGAAAGTGGTCTTGGGGGGAGGGGGAACGGTCAGTTTTTCTTTTACCGTGAGGTTGGCGATGATCATCGAGTGGTCTGACCAGGGGACTGGGGTACAGGTGGGAGGTGTTGTATAAGTGAAGCTGGAATTTATGAAGATAAGATTGAGAGTGTGGCTTGCTTTATGGGTTGGGTTGTCGATGATTTGCTTAAATCCCATGGCCTTGATGGAAGCTAGTATGGCTTCGCAGTTGGGAGATAGAGGAGCCGTGTCGACATGGAGGTTAAAATCCCCCAGGATAATAGCTGGGGAGTCATTGTTTATGTGTTTAGCAATGAATTCTATGAGGGGGGAGGCATCGGTGTCCAGTAAGCCTGGAGGGGTGTAGACTAGGCAGATTTGTAATTGATTAGATTTGTAATTGATTAGATTTGAAGAAGCCATTTTTGAATTTAGGGGTGGCCTTCACAGTCTGAGGTATTAGTCTTAGTTCTTTTTTGGTGGCTCGCTGCCACCTCTTTTTTTTGTGTCTGGGTAGCGAGAATATGTCATAAAGTTGTGGCGGTAATTGGTTTAGCAAAGCTATATCAGTGTGTTTAAGCCAGGTTTCTGTGATAGCACAAATGTCCGGCTTCGAGTCTAGCAGGTAGTCATTGAGTATGTGAGGTTTTTTTATGAGGGATTGTGCATTGAAGAAAGTCAGTGTGAAAAGTGTGAGTTCAAGGAGTTGTGTAAGGGGGGAAGTCATGATGGGTATAAGGGATCTCAGTTGGTGTATTTGGATAAGGATAGAGGGGTTTTTATGGTTGCGGAAGAGATGTTTGATGATGGAGATGGGATGGGATGGGGAGAGGTTGTATCTTTGTTTGAGTGTAGGGGTATAGTGTGGTAGAGAGTAGAATGTGGAGGGGTGGAAGCAGTTTAGTGTGGAAGGTGGGAATAAGTGCTGTGGGGCAGCAGAGGAAGGAATGGGGTGAGTAGCTGGAGGGGATGTCGTACTGGGTTGGATGGTTGGATTTCAAAGAAGGGATAAGCGAGGGGGTAGTGGGTGAAGAGGATGGGCGGTAGAGTTTTAGATTAATTTCTGGACCAGTTCTAGTTTAGGGAGCGGAGTGTGGCAGTGTGTAATGGTGGGGCAAGGAATGTAAGAGGGTGTTCAGTGGGTATTTCAGGTATGGCCGTAGGAGAGAAAGAGGTGGTGTAGGCGTAAGCCTTTCTTTAGGAGGGATGATGGACGATACAAGAAGACAGGGTATAGAGAGGCAAGGGTGTTGTAGGGCGGGGGAGGTGGTTGCCAGTGGTGAGGTTGTGGCGCACTTACGTGGTGGCACTAATGGGCACACAAAGGGGCATGCCCCTTGGTCGCGCTACTTAGGCGCGCATTGCCTGCAGTCGGGGCCTGCCTTTAAAGGGCGAGTTAGGCCGGAAGCACCATCAGCGGGTGGGCGGTCCTCTCATGGAGAAAGGGCCGGACTTGCCTGGTGCTGGTCTCAGGCAGTTGTGGTCGCCGTGGGCTGATGATGTGCTCCTGACCCCAATGGGTCTGCATCGCTCGCGCGAAGCAACGGAGATCGGAGACAGTCATGGGATCCGGCCGAGAGGGATGCCTGTGGTCAGGGCCTGCCTTTAAAGGGTGAGGTAAGCCAGAAGCAGTGTCAGTAGGGAGGCAGTCCTCTCATGGAGAGAGGGCCGGCCTTGCCTGGTGCTGGTCTCAGGCAGTCGCAGTCACAGTGGGCCGATGATGTGCAATAAATAAGGCATGCAGTAAATAAGGCATGGACAGCTTATTTTTACAGTATAACTTACAGTATAACTAAGAACAGATAACATTTTACAATATGATCTGGAACATTTAACTATTTACAGTTTAATTTGGAACATATAGAACAGTTAACGGGGAACTAAATGTTACACGTGTGCCAAGGAAAATGGGTGGCTTGCGTGTCGGGAACAAGGCTTAGATTTATTTATTTATTTATTTATTGAGTTTTATATACTGTCATTCGGTAGAGCCATCACAACGGTTTACAAAAGTATACATTTTTCTTAGCAGTTGTATAACAGAAAAGCAATGTGAACGTTATACATAGATGGGAGAAATATTCATGGAATGGGGCTGTTGTGAGGTTTAGGTAGTTATGTAGGGGTTAGGGGCCACTTTTACATGCAGAGTGAGAAGTATGAACAGAACAGTGCACTCTTGTGAAGATTTGATGACCTTCGGAGTGAGAAAACTCACACAACGATGAGATTTGTACAATGTTCTCTCAACCTAGCTTGATGTTGCCCAGGTAGAGAGTCCATCATGATAGGTTGAGAGAACACTTTACAAATATCATCATTGTGTGAGCTTCCTCACTCCAAAGGACATCAAATCTTCACAAGAGTGCACTGTTCTGTTTGTATGTCTCACTCTGCATGTAAAAGTGACCCCTAACCTTTATACTACTACCTAAACCTCACCTCGAGTTACTAAGTGGGCCTCTTATAGTAGCAAAAATAGGTGCTTACTATGGCACACCACCCCAGAGGCTCTCTCTCTCTCTCTCCCCTCCCCCATCTCAGGCCCGTCCCTAGGCTAAAAATGCCCACAATTGTGTTATGAGCATATCACATGACATTGCACAGCTTAATGCAATTGAAAAAGGTGTAGTTTTGTTCGGTGATATCGTGCGTTATGGCTTTGCGAAGCCATCCCACTTTTATGGACATTCCGACTCCTCCCCTTTAAAAAATTTACATCACACCATGCGTTATGGTGCTTACCGCATGTGTTAAGGCATTTTTTGCATGCGGAAATGCCTTAACACGATTTGATAAATGACCCTGTAAGATAGCTGAATTTAAAAATGGGTTTGAAGATGCTCCTGGAAGAAAAGTCCATAAACAATTTTTAGCCAGGTAGACTTGGGGAAAGTCACTGCTTATCCCTGGGAATGGTGAAAAAGAAATTGATCTGCTCTTCTGAGTACTTCCTAGAAATCTGGAATGGCCACTGTTAGAGACAGGATGCAGGTCTCAATGGACCCCTGGTCAGAACCAGCATAACATGTCTTATTTTCCTTTATTCTCTCCTGCAAGACTGCCTAAGTTTGGAATCATTTGGAATTGTAAGAGATTAATCCAGAGAGTGGGAGTGGATTTGGGGTATATGAATATACTGGGGCTTAATCAAGAGACAGAGGTCTTGGGGAGGTGCTGGGATTAATTCAGGGGTCAGGTCCTTAGTGGATGCTGCACTCAATTGAAAGGGAGGTTCATAGGCTGAGTGAGAGGGCTGCTCAGTCTATGGTGATAATATTTTTTTTGTGGATCTGTTATGTTGTAGGGGTGCTATTGATTGGGCAGATGGGGGATGAAATTCCCAGTGCTAACTGGCCTATTTAGACTTAGGGCCTCATTTTCTAAAGTATTGCAGGCCTGCAATACTTTAGGTAATGAGGGGCGGGGGGCCGAAACAGGGGGCAGTCCTGCGCTCGCCGGCAGCGATCGCACCGCTGCGGTGCGATCGCTGCCGGTTTCGCACCCAATAGCGCCACCATAGAAGGTGTAGCTAATGGGCGCGAAATAGGACGCGAAAAGGCCCTTACCTTTTCGTTGTCCGCGGTGTCTTCACGGTGTCGGCCCCGGTGACGCCCCGAATCCTCCTCTTCTGGGGCCGACTCCACCCCCATCTTGGTATCGCACGCGATAAGGGATTTTTTGCATGTGAAACGTCCCTTATCGTGTGCGATCCATCTGGTAAATGACCCCCTTAGTTTGTGCTCTATTTTGCACACAAGTGAAAAGACTGCTTTCTATTTTTAGAGCCCCCTAATTTAAATGGTATTTTAGCATGCATGTTAAATTTTTAACTTGTGTCAGTCATCATGTCTCATGTAGAACCAGTTGGGCTTAAGATTGGCTGAGGATTGCCTCTAACCATTTTTGACACCAAGGATGGGGTAGGAGGGATCTGGAGGTGGGAAGGATGGGTAAGGGCTCAGGAGGCTTTTTTAAAGTATAAAGTGCTCCTTGTTTAGGCAAGGGGTGAATCAGACCAGGCTGCTTGTTTGAGAATTAAACAAAAAGGAATATGATATATTAAATACAGTAACCAGGTGGGTGAATAGATAAAAATACAATATGAAAATATTCACCAAAGGTACTAGTAATGGTGCTCTTTAAAAGGAGGAAAAAGACCTCAGAGAAAAATTGCCATGGCTGGCCAGAGCTCAAAAGGCATATTTAACCTCCAATCATGGATCCAAAATCCTCCAAAGTCTCTTTATTGAAGCAAAATATATTTTTTTTAATTTTTCAAAACTATAAAATTGTAGTACGCTTGCAGTTCCATCTTATCTGTAGTAGCGAGAAAAGGTCACTGTGATGCACAGACTCAGTTAAGGGTTACATTTTATAAAATTACAAAAATACTTTGCTTCAATAAAGAGACTTTCTATGCAGATATATTAATATAAAAAATAACTGCTTTAAGAATTTGTGCTATTGTCAGCATTAATACATTCATTGTTATGCATATATTTTACTGTTGCTCATTTGCATCTGATTAACATTGGCCATCAATATATGTGTTTAAACTAATTTTATGCATGTTGATAACTGATAGCTCTGGGTAATATATCAGCCCCTTAGACACGCAAGTCTCCAAATTAGGAATACAAATCCAGGATAATATAAGATAAATTGAGCATGCAATTGACTCAGAATATATGGTCTTGACTATTAAACCTTTCCCTTCTCGCTTTCTGTTTTCTATTTTCTACTCATATACCTCTCTTTTCCAATAGGACCCAGAGTGATTCATATCTTCAAAATATACATGCAAGCAGAAAACATAGCATAATACATCAAAATCATATACATTAAAATAAATAAAAAATAATATACAATTACATTAATATAAAGCAATACAAAATATGTTATAACATTAATAAAAATACAAATTTCTCTATCTAATTACTTTATCTTCTCTGTAACAAACCATCCCTCAAAGCCCCTGTTTCTCATAAAAAGGAGGCTCTTATTTTCTTCAGATCTGCCTTTAATAACAAAAAGAAAATATCTGCAAATAGCTATGGACCTGAGTATCTCCTAAACGGGCAATGCAATGTGTATCACCCCTTGGGAAATGACCCACCAGTGACAACCCTTTGCCTCTTTGTGCTGGCCTCATGGACAGCCTTGAAAGCATCACTTATATGAGGGACTGAAATTGGGATCATTATGGTTGCAGTTATGGTGAAGAAATCACTGTGGGGAGAGAGATTAGTACTCATTCTAGATCCTCAAAGATGATCTTTCTGCGCCTGGTTTCAGTCTTTCTCTGCTGTGAAGAAAATCACTAGGTTAGGGAAATGATTCATAACCTAACCTCTCTATCCTTGTCATCTGGAGTAGGTCCAGAAAAATTAAAAAGAACACTTGCTAGGCCTATTTTGGAGGATGCTTCCAAAGATATTGATAATTTGTGTTTTAGCAAATCTTTTGGAAAAATGTGTTTTGCAACAATTGGAAGAATTTTTTTAGATCATTGCATCCTTGATGATGGACAACGTGGAATCAGTAAAAGTGGAGGCACTGAAAAAGTATTGGTCTTTCTTTCAGATGAAATTTGCTGCGATTTACATTCCATAATCACGTGTATTGGGCATGCGAGTAACAAAACGCTTCATTTTTATATCGTGCATGCAAGTATAAGCGTATCATTTAAAATATCCCTACTGCACGTATGTGTGGAGCCTTTACATGCACACTCACAAGTGACCATGGCGGCGGGGAGGGGAGGGGGAGGGGAGGGAGAGAGAAAGAGAGAGAGACTCTGTTATAGAGACTGTCAGAGTTCTCTCTGTCTCCCACTGTAAGAGAGACTCTTCCAACTCTGGGTGGATTTTTTGGGGGCCAGTGTCACAGGGGTTTACAGACCCTTGCGCTCTACGCAGACCAATGGAACAAAATTGCTACTTGCACCTCAAATTAAACAGGTGGCAAGGATGGCCTTTTTTAAAACTTAGTTTTTTGAAGCCTTTATGTGATGTTCTCTCTTTTAATGATTTTCATTTGGTTGTGCAAGCCCTTGACCTTTCCCAACTTGATTATGGTAATTCTTTGTTTGTATGTTTGCCCAAATATTTGGTGTATGTTTTGCAGCTTATTCAGAACGCAGCTGTAAGGACAATATTTGAGTTACAGATTCAAGATAATTGTACAGCTTACTTGAACGAATTACATTGGTTACCAGCAGCAAAGCAAATTACATTTAAACTGTTAACATTGACACATAAAGCTAAATATCAATCTTTTCACAAAGTCCTTCAAACAAAAACTATCTTCTAATCATTCCTTATGTTCAGCATCTCAGAATGTGTTATCTTTTCCCACATTGTCATCTGCTATTTTGTCTGCTACCAGATCTAAAGCTTTTCTATTTTCTGTTTGGCACTCTGAAATGCGCTACCTGTGGAAATACAATATGATGCTGACAACCTGAGTTTTAGAAAGAAAGTAAAAACATGGTTGTTTTTAGAAACTTTTAAATTAATGTTGGGGGACGGAGAGAGAACGGGTCCTGGTCGGAAGGTGCGGAGACTCCCCTTCTGAACCAGTAAAATATTGCCTTGGACATTATTACCTGAAATTTTTTCTTTCAACGGAGGCTCCGGGACATTTCCTGCTTCACCCCAGCTGCGTCTGACGTCATCTTAGGGGCAGGACCGGTAGGATCAAAACCGGCCCCCCCTGCGGCGGGAGGTTGGGGACGGAGAGAGAACGGGTCCTGGTTGGAAGGTGCGGAGACTCCCCTTCTGAACCAGTAAAATATTGCCTTGGACATTATTACCTGAAATTTTTTCTTTCAACGGAGGCTCCGGGACATTTCCTGCTTCACCCCAGCTGCGTCTGATGTCATCTTAGGGGCGGGATTGGTAGGATCAAAACCGGCCTCCCCTGCGGTGAGAGGTTGGGGACGGAGAGAGAACGGGTCCTGGTTGGAAGGTGCGGAGACTCCCTTCTGAACCAGTAAAATATTGCCTTGGACATTATTACCTGAAATTTTTTCTTTCAACGGAGGCTCCGGGACATTTCCTGCTTCACCCCAGCTGCGTCTGACGTCATCTTAGGGGCGGGACCGGTAGGATCAAAACCGGCCCCCCCTGCGGCGCGCAGTCGTCGCCGGCGCGCAGTCGTCGCCGGCGCGCTGCCGAAGCCGGGCGCGCGGCTTTGTTCAGAAATTTGGACAAATCTTTATAAAGGAATAAAGGATTGGAGCCAACAAGACCACAACGTAAGTTCTATCTTCTTTGCTTAACCGTTTCTCCTCCTTCACTCACGAAGACCCTAGCTCTCAATAGTTTATAATAGGTGACTGAGAAAGTATATAATATTTTTCCTTTGAAGTATGCCACATACAAAGCGGAAGGGAAGACTGCGTCCAGAGACCCCGACTGCTCTCACTCCAATCCCTTCACAGCCGTTAATTGATAACTTTCTCAAGGCTTTAAGTGAAATATCTCCGGGCAGTTCCGAACTAGGTACAGAGAAGGAGCAGTCTCTGGTACCTCAGGAACATTTTCAGATCTCTCTAAGTCCCGGAGCTCCCTTGACTCCTGAACCGCCCAAGCCTCCAAATATGATTCTTGAGGCAATGAATTTTACCGAAGATGTTAATCCATTGCCTAATTTCGGGGGAGGAAACATGTTGTGTGAGGCTTCTGGAGGGACCCCTAGAAATGACCCATTGTTGGAGATGGAGAAAGGAAATGGAGATACACCATCTTCTAGGGACCCCTCAACATCAACCCCGAAGAGCGGCACAGGAGAGGTAGGATCCTCAGAAGTGAGGGTCACAAACTACCTACAGCAATCTGGGAACAGTGTTAAGAAGAAAAACCCTCAAGTCAAAGATAATGGTGGGATTACATTAGAAAACATATGGGAAGTATTAATAGATCTAAAAACTTCAATGAATAATTTGGAAATAAAATTGTCTGAGGTACAAGTACAAGGAAAAGTGATAGAAGAAAAAGTAAAAATAAACTCACAGAAGTGTGAGACTTTAGAAAAACAGCTGGTTAAGGTCCAAGAGATACAGATAGGTTTGATAAAGGGAGAAACAGCTAACACAAGAAGGTTAGAGATTTTAGAAAATAATCTTCGTTATAAAAATATAAGAGTTTTAAATTTCCCCTCAGTCAAACTTATATCACCTTTAGAACAATTTAAAAGATTTTTGTATCAAAATTTATCGATTACCCCTGAAAATATTCCCTCAATAGAGAAAATCTTCTATATTGTAACAAAAAATCAGGAACAAGGTGAGGCTATAAGACAACTTCAACCATTGGATAATCTTACAGAGTTTTTAGAAAGTTCAATGGAAAATCAAATAGAGTCAAGGGGAACACTGTGTGTGAGGTTTTCAAAGAACGAAGATAGAGATAACATCTTAAAACTGTTCTTAAGGAATCGAGAAAAATTATATCTCACCGAAAAAGTTTGGATGTACCCAAATATTACTAGAAATACGCAAGTTAGAAGAAAAAATTTTCTTCAGATGAGCTCAGAAGTTAGACAGCTAGGAGCTCAAATGACAGTTTATTATCCATGCAAATGTATTGTAAAACATCTAAATGACCGTTATGTTTTCTTAGAACCACTAGAACTAAAAAGATTCTTGGAATCAAGGGTTAAAATTAACACTTCTCCCAACTAAACTGGTCAAGGGATTTAGGAATGAAACACTTAAGATACACCTATTTTTTTTATAGATAAATATTACCTGTAATTTGCTCCGAATACAAGAAATTTGGGTCTTCTTTTTCCTTATAACTAGGTATATGTATATGGGAAATGCAGTGTTTTTTTTCTTTAATAGGTTTGTTTTGCAAAAATTGTCTATGGATTTACAACCCATATATGTACCTTTTCAATGACAAGATGTTTAATTTGTCAAAAATGTATAAACTTTATAAATAAATAAATAAAAAAAAAATTAATGTTTAGGTAGAAGAAGACATTAGTATTTAATGTATTACTGTGATTTTATTTTATTCTGTGTAATTTAATTTAATTTTTTATATTTTCATTAATATGTATGTACTATGAAATCCACTTTGATTATGTGAAAGGTGGAATACAAGTAAGTAAATAAAATATAAATAAATAAGTACATTTTACAATATTATGCACCTTTTATTGTCTCTCAGCTTCTGTCTCTTGCTCTCTCACACACACACACAACACACACACACACACACACATATATATATATATATATATATATATATATATACGCCTCTTTTGATTATGTACTCTGGGATGCATGTTGTATGAATAATCTTCTAATTTTTTCTAGTATGGTATGTCATAGAAAAAAGGATGGGATCATTCAGGGAATCTTACAAATGCCCTATATACTACATACAGAGGATAATTTTCAAGCAATTACACATGGCAGCATATATAAGCATACATGGCTGCATATAGTTTTCCTATAGTATTTTATAGCCCACGTGAATAACAAATTATACATATTTTTAACCTGCAACATATGTGCATATCTATGCCAACATGCGTGTACAATCAATGCATTGAAACCATGTATATCAATACATTGAAAGCTTGTACTTTTCCTACCTACTTTAATAATCTAAGTGCATATTTTTACACACAAAAGTAAAGTAGGACTTATATGCATAAGTCCCATAGGTTGGCCAATTTTAAAATGGAGAAATTACTTATCTGATAATTTCATTTTCCTGTGCGTGACAGATGGATGCAGGACCAATGGGTTTATGCTCTCCACCCTGCAGATGGGGGGAGTCAGGTTTCAAAGCTGATGTTACCCTAGATATACCCCTGCAGTGATTCAGCCTTTTGGTATTCTCTTCAAAAGCCACTGTGGACAAACTATCGAAAAAACATGATTAAAAACAGATAACCATAACTGTACTCAACCAAACATAAACACTGAACCCTAGTTAGATTTTAGATGCCCTGATCTAGGGGCAGAATGACAGTTTATCCGTAATCTCTTGAATCAATATCCGCTCCACAGTCAAATCCTTGGCACCATTCTTGGGCAGCCATGGGCGGGATACTGAGTCCATCTGTCTATACTAAGGAAAATGACATTATCAGGTAAGTAATTTCTCCATTTCCTAGCATGTAGCCAGATGGACGCAGGACCAATGGGATGTACAAAAGCCATTTCCAATCAGGGTGGGAGGCTGCCTGAGGTGTGGTTAATACTGATCTTGCAAAGGATGCATCCTCCTGGGCCTGAACGTCCAAGTGATAGAACCTTGAGAAGGTGTACAAGGAGAACCACATCACCGCTCAGCAGATGTTGATGGGAGACAGCAGTCTAGCTTCTGCCCATGACGACTGCCTGAGCCCTAGTACAATGAGCTTTAACTTAAAGGGGTAATGGCTTGGCTGCTTCCACAAAGGCTCCTGTGACCAACTCCTTAATCCAGAAAGCTATGGTTGCCCACAAAGCTTGTTTGCCCTGCTTCCTTCCACAGTGAAGGATAAACAGACGGTCTATCTTTTGGACCAGTTCTGAAACTTCTAGATACCACACAAAAAACTTACTGACATTCAAATGGTGGAGGAGGCGGTTTTCTTACGCGTCCTTGTGCTTATCTAGGGATGGCAACAAAATGGACTGATTCAAATGAATCTCCAAGACAACTTTGGGCAAAAAAGGATGGAACGGTATGAAGCTGTAACTCTCCAGCAGTCATCCAAGGGAATGGTTCCCAAAATGACAATGCCTGTAGTTCAGAGATGCAACGTGCTGAGCATATAGCCACCAGGAACAGCATTTTCAGAGTTAATAAATGTAATAAAAGACTGTGTAGTTGCCAAAAGGAGGAGTCTGCCAAAAGCTACAATACTAGATTAAGATTCCACAATCTTAGGGGTGGCTGGAAATGCTTCACTCCTTTCAGAAAACTGGCCATGTCTGGATGAGCACACAGGAGGGTTCCGTTCACCTCACCACTGAAGCAGGAGAAAGTCACTACCTGGACCCTCAAGGAATTAAGGGTCAAACCTTTATTCAAGTCATCCTGCAAAAATTCCAGAATTAATGGGATTTTGACCATCCGAGGGGAAACATTGTGCCCTCGCTCAGGCCTCAAATATTCTCCAAACCTGCACATACACTAGGGATATAGAGAACTTCCTTGCATAGAGAAGGCTGGCAATTATTGCAGCCAAGTATCCTCACTTCATCAGGTGAACCCTCTCAAGGACCAGACCAAAAGACAGAATTGAGATGGATCCTTGTGAAGGACCGGTCCCTACTATTGCAGGTCCCTGTGCAGTGGGAGGCAAAAGGGGGTCTCTACCAGGATTTTCTGCATGTCAACATACCACAGATGCTTGGGCCAATATGGAGCTACTAGTAGGACTAATCCACTGTGGCACTCGATTCTGTGAATGACCCTGCCCAGAAGGGGCCAAAGAGGGAAGGCGTATAGCAGGTCCTCTTCCAGCCAGGTCTGAATGAGAGCATTGATCCCCAGGATCAACTGACCTCTTCTGCGATTGAAAAATCGGGGATACTTCACATTGTGAGATGTGGCCAGCAGGTTGATGGACAGGAGACCCCAGTAATCTACTACCAGCTGAAAGACTTTGACCAACAAAGCCCACTCTCCTGGATCCAGCCTCTCCCTGTATTAGGGAGTTAGCAGTCTGCTAGGGAGTTAGCAATCTGTTGTTATTTAGGAGAGTTGTGGGTGGATCCTTGGACCAGTGGCAGATGACCATGCCCAGGGGGAAAGATCCCGAGAGGGACCACTGGTCAGGCTCAGAGTATGGAGACAGACACACACTAGTTCTTTTATTAGACAGTATACTGAACCATCAGAGGTGGCAGTAGTGGGCTGGAATGCCCGGCTGGGCTATAGTCCCTCAGATACTGGAAGAGCAATCCCTGGAGGCTGAGCTGTAGAGAAACTGAAATATAGTGAGTAGGCAGGGTATGCAGAGTTCATGTACCGAACCTGATGGTAACACTCACACAATGTCTCACAGAAACCCAGGAGCTGGAATGTATAGGCCCTTGAGGAGCGAGTACCTGGTTCCAGGGAAAGCTCTGAGAGAGCGATGGTAACTCACTGATGTAGTTGGCAGTGATGACTTCCAGGCAGAAGAAAATACAGAGCAAGTCTGGGAACGAGGACCCTCGAGGAGCGAGTACCAGTTCCAGACCGTCACATGAAAAACAAAGGAGTGAGCGAGGCCCCTGAGGAGCGGGTACCCCTGGTAAGTCCGAGGAGGCAGAGTAGCTTAGGTAGAGTAACCCTTGCTAACTCAATCTGTTAGTAAATTCTAAGACCTTAAATATCCATCGCGGGTGACGTCATCTCAGGGGGACGCCCCTGAGGTTCACGCCATCGCCGGTACTTCAGTCGGGGCTGTGCGGCGCACGCGCCCCTAGGTCTCCAGGAAACATGGCAGGTTGCAGCATCTAGCAGGTCTGGGAATGCCGGAGGACTTTGGCAGAAGGATGCCGCGGCAGCCGATCTTCCCGAGGGCGAAGAGGGAGGCACCAAAGAGATAAGGAGGGAGGAGAGAGGACGTCGGGAATCAACGGACACAACAGTGCCCCCCTTCAAAGGGCGAGTCCCTCTTTGGGTACCAGGCTTAGGTTTTTGAAGGATGCGTGAGGTGGAACTGACGAAGCATCTCTTTGTCCAGGATATTGGTCTGAGGCTCCCAAGAGTTTTCTTCGGGGCCAAAACCTTCACATTTTAGAAGGTATTCAAAAGTATTGCCTCGTTTATGAACGTCCGGGACTTCTTCAACTTTGTATTCTAAGTTGTCTTCTGCAATGATGACAGGTAGATCTTGAGTTTTGGAAGAAAATTCACTGAGTATGAGTAGTTTCAGGAGAGAAACATAGAAGGCATTATGGATGTGGAGCCCACATGGTAGCTTCAGAAGATAGGTAAATTGGCCAATACGTTGAAGGACTGGGAATGGTCCCACGTAGTGAGGAGTAAACCAAGAGGAGGGTAGTTTGAGAATGAGGTGCTTGGTAGACAACCAGACCTTATCTCCTGGCTTGAAGACTGGAGCTTGCGCATGATGTGCGTCATAGTACTTCTTGGCATGATCACTCACTTTGATTACATGTCTTTTGTCTGAATCCACAATTTATGGATATCAGCAGTAGATTGAGCTGCTGGAGATGTCACTAAGAGCTTCAGTGGAAGTGGCGGTTTTGGAGGACGTCCAAAACCCACTTAAAATGGTGACGTTTCAGTAGATGTTGCTGGATGAGAGTTGATGGCAAATTCAGCCCATGGAAGCAATTTGGCCCAGTTATTTTGTCAGGACGTGACATAGGCTCATATAAACTGCTTCATTGTACAATTAATCCATTCCATCTGGCCATTCGACTGTGGATGGAAGGCTGAGGTGTAGTCTAGAGTGATGTCAAACAACTTGCACAAAGCCTTCCAGAATCGTGTCATAAATTGAGACCCATGGTCAGATACGATATGTGAAGGTAGACCATGGAGGGGAATATGAACGTTATGAAGAGCTTTGCAAGCTCCAAGGCTGAGGGCATGCCAGGGAGCGCCACAAAGTGTGCCATCTTGCTAAAGTGATCCACAGTCACCCAGATGGTATTCATTCCTCCAGAAGTAGGTAAATCGACTACAAAGTCAGTAGTGATGTGCGCCCATGGCTGATCCGGACCTGGCAATGGTTGCATCTGACCCCATGGTTGTCCAGAAGCAGGTTTGTTCTTAGCACAATTGGTGCAGGATGCCACAGAGGAATAGGTATCCGTTTTGATAGTAGGCCACCAATACAGCTCCTGTATCTTGAGCAGGGTACGGCATTGACCAGGATGGCCAGCCAGCTTGGAATCTTGCTCCCAAAAGAGCACTTTATTCCTGAGGTTCTTTGGAATGATAGTCTTTCCAATGGGCACAGACTGAGTGGATGTCAAGAGAATTTTCTTCGGGTCAGTTATGTGCTGTGGCTCATCAGGCACATCCTCTGAATGAAATGAGCATGACAGTGCATCTGCTCTGGTATTTCTATTTCCAGGGCGGAACTTGAGCACAAAATCGAAACAGTTGAATAAAGACCATCTGGCCTGTCTTAATTCAGCCATTGTGCGTGGCGGAGATACTCAAGGTTCTTATGATCCATGAAGATGGTTATTTGATGTTGAGCACCTTCGAGCCAAGACTGCCATTCCCCAAATGCAAGCTTTATTGCCAGGAGCTCCTTGTCACCAATCCCGTAGTTCTTCTCAGCTGGAGAGAATCTTCGTGAGAAGAAGGAACAGGGACGTAAGTCTTTTGAGTCTCCAGCTTGGCTTAACACAGCCCCAACCCCCACATCTGAAGTGTTGACTTCTACTATGAAGGGCTTATTGGGGTCTGGATGCCATAAGCATGGTTCTGTGGAGAAGGCTTCAATTTCTCAAATGCGGAAATGGCCTCAGCTGACCATTTTGAAGCGTTGGCACCCTTGTGAGTCATTGCAGTCAAGGTGCATCGTAAAGATGGCGCCGGCCATCCAGTGCTCCTACCATGTGACAGGGGCTGGCCAATGGCACGGATACCCTGTCACATGGTAAGGGCAAAGGGCCATCAGCACCATCTTTATGAGTGGCAGCTGACGGCCCGAGAACGGGAGATCGCTCCCGGGACAACCACTAGACCACCAGGTAATTTTAAAATGTTTTGGGGGGATTGGGAGGGTGGGAGAAGCTAAGGGGTCATCTTTAAAGGGTTGGGTGGGGGTTTTTTTAATCGGGCCATCGGCGCCATTTTTGAGTGGCAGCCAAAATGGCGTTGATGGCCCGAGAGCAGGAGATCGGTCACCGCGCCCCCACTGGACCACCAGGTACTCGTAAAAGGTTTTGGGGGGTTCGGGGGGGGGAAGGTAAGGGGTCAATTTTAAAGGGTCGGGCCTTACTAAAAAAAAAATTAACGATGTGAATCGGAACAGATTCCAATTCACATCTCCAGCGATCAGATTTTTTTATCCCTCCAGCCGAACCCGATTGTTAAGACGATCGGGCACACGATTCACATCTCTAGATTAGTATGTCATCCAGGTATACCACAAAGTTCTTGTACAGCAGATCCCGCAAGATGTCATTCAGCATACTTTGGAAAATGGCGGGTGCATTGTACAACCCAAACGGCATTACAAGATACTTGAAATGGCCGTCTCGCGTATTGAAGGTCATCTTCCATTCATCGCCATTCCAAATGTGAATGAGGTTGTAGGCCCCCTTTAGGTCAAGCTTTGAAAATATCTTGGCCCCTTGCAGCCTGTCAAACAGCTCCGAGATTAACGGCAAGGGGTAACAGTCTTTGATCGTGATTTCATTTAGACCTCTGTAACATTGGGCAACAATGAAAGTGTTACTGACCTAAAAAGGTCCTACTCTGCAGTATCTTGATGCGATGAACACGAATATGACCATGAAAAGTTTTTATTGGCTCTCGTTTTGAAGATATTTAATATAGTTCACTTTCTATGTTTAGTCATGTAAATTTATCCAGTAGGACTGTAAATAAGCCTAGAATGATGTAATATTGCATCATATTGCATAATACTATAATGTACACATCATCCAGAGTTTATTATATCATTTTCTGATGCAATGCAGTTCTACTGCCATGCTGCTGCTGAGTAAGCTGACGTCAGTCTGCTAGGGAGTTAGCAATCTGTTGTTATTTAGGAGAGTTGTCGGTGGATCCTTGGACCAGTGGCAGATGACCACGCCCCCAGGGGAAAGATCCCGAGAGGGACCACCGGTCAGGCTCAGAGTATGGAGACAGACACACACTAGTTCTTTTATTAGAGAGTATACTGAACCACCAGAGGTGGAAGTAGTGAGCTGGAATGTCCGGCTGGGCTGTAGTCCCTCAGGTACTGGAAGAGCGATCCCTGGAGGCTGAGCTGTAGAGAAACAAAAATATAGTGAGTAGGCAGGGTATGCAGAGTTCATGTACCGAACCTAATGGTAACACTCACACAATGTCTCATAGAAGCCCAGGAGCTGGAATGTATAGGCCCTTGAGGAGCGAGTACCTGGTTCCAGGGAAAGCTCTGAGAGAGCGATGGTAACTCACTGATGTGGTTGGCAGTGATGACTTCCAGGCAGAAGAGAATACAGAGCAAGTCTGGGAACGAGGGCCCTCGAGGAGCGAGTACCAGTTCCAGACTGTCACCTGAAAAACAAAGGAGTGAGCAAGGCCCCTGAGGAGTGGCTACCTCTGGTAAGTCCGAGGAGGCCGAGTAGCTTAGGTAGAGTAACCCTTGCTAACTCAATCTGTTAGCAAATTCTAAGACCTTATATATCCGTTGTGGGTGACGTCATCTCAGGGGGCGTCCCTGAGGTTTGCGCCATCGCTGGTACTTCAGTCAGGGCCGCGCCGCACGCGCCCCTAGGCCTCCAGGAAACATGGCAGGTTGCAGCATCTAGCCAGTCTGGGGATACTAGAGGACGTCGGCAGAAGGACGCCACAGCAGCCAATCTTCCTGCAGGCGAAGAGGGAGGCGCCAAAGAGGTAAGGAGGGCAGAGATAGGGTGTCGGGAACTGACGGACACAACACCCTGCTTAGGAAGTCTGCTCTGATGTTGTCTTTTCCTGCGATGTGGGGGTCTGAGATCATCTGTAGATGTATTTCTGCCCATTCCATAAGGGGATCTATCTCCTGTGACACTTGCTGGCTTTTTGTTCCACCAGGGCAGTTGATGTAGGCTACCATTGTTGCATTGTCCGACGTTATGCAGACCGCTTGACACTGGAGTATGTGGTTGAATTGTAGACATGCCAATCTGACTGCCCGGGCTTCCAGGTATTTTATGTTCAAGAGGGCCTTTTCCTTGGTCCAACGCCCCTGAGCCATCAGTTCCTGATAGCGAACTTCCCAGCCCCGGAGGCTCGTGTCTGTCATGAGGATCAACCAGTTCAGAGGGGACAAGGATACACCCCTGCCCAAATGAGCTTCCTGCAGCTATCACTGGAGCTGAGTGCATACTTCCATCAGTAAGTGGAGGCAAATCGAATAATCTTGAGACAGTGGAGCAATGATGTGGTCACATGTGTGCCCTTGCCCACAGCACTACTTCCAGGGTTGCCACCAGGGTGGAGCCAATAGGGATGTGCAGAGCAAAAGTTTATGTCCATATGTCCATATGTCCAAAGGGGGTCCCATTTGCGGTCAATATGGACATAAACAGAATTCAATGAGTTGAGTATATGTCCATATGTGCAAATAAAAATTTAAACCCCTCACCCTCCTTAATCCCCCCCCCCAAGACTTACCACAACTCCCTGGTGATCCAGCGAGGAGTGAGGACGCCATTCCTGCAATCCTTTGCGAGGAGCACGTGACGTCGGCGCCACGTCGGAGTGACGCGGCGTCATGTGATTCCCCGCGGGGTCGCGCCGGAACGCTCGTTCGGCCCAAAAGGAACTTTTGGCCAGCTTGGGGGGGGGGCCTCCTGACCCCCCCAAGCTGGCCAAAAGTTCCTTTTGGGCCGAACGAGCGTTCCGGCGCGACCCCGCGGGGAATCACGTGACGCCGCGTCACTCGACGTGGCGCCGACGTCACGTGCTCCTCGCAAAGGATTGCAGGAATGGCGTCCTCACTCCTCGCTGGATCACCAGGGAGTTGTGGTAAGTCTTTGGGGGGGGGGATTAAGGAAGGTGAGGGGTTTAAATTTTTATTTTGGATCAACAATCGCGATTTCCAACATATCCAACATAGCTATGTTAGATATGTGGGAAATCCGATCGTTTATGTCTCATCACTTTTTTAAGTTAAAAAAAATATATAAGTAGCGTTTTACATATGCGGTCAATACGAATGCACACCCCTAGGAGCCAATACTTATGTGCATAACTACATATTTTAAAACTGAAAACCACAACGTGTATACACAGATATATGTATAACTTTACTGCTGCTCTTGATGAGGAGCAAGTCTGTAGATCTTGAGTTTTAGGGCTTATAGAATAAAGTGGGATGTCTGGGTCAACTGGGTGACATACTGGATGAAGAACCAGAGGGGTCTGAAAGATCTCGATATTAACTGGACAAACTGATGGGCTAATTGGGAATGTACCTCGTGAGCATGTTTTAAAATCCGGTTACATATGCGTGTAAAAGCCAACAAAGTCCTATGGAAGACATGCACACTAGCTATGCACAAGTAATTAGGAGCATACTTATGCATGGTTAGTGTATTTTAAAACATACATGCACAAGTGCATCATATCTTTGCCCATATGTCAATACGTGTATATATGGGCACATGCACACTCATTTTAAAATTACAGTCATAAAATTTTGAAAATTCACCCCATAGTCTGAAGGCCCACTGCATTGGACTGGAAAAGGAAGATAATTTAGTGTATAGCATACCTTGTAAATTCTATACTTTTGACTCTCACGTTGCTATTGAATGTGCTTGTAGAAATATTTGAACTTTACATATCTCTCAAAGGTAACATTTTACCTCTTTGATTCCCTTTTGTTCTTTTCAAAACCATAGGTCTTACCTAGAATTATGAAACATAACATTCTTTTAAAATTATGTCTTTAATAAAATAGTTTCTTTTTTTTTTCATATGAGATTTTAAGATAGCTTAAATAAGATGTATCAATAAACTGGAGGTCTAAATGCTTCCTTTCACATCAAAGCATTCACAAGTAGCTATAAATTTTGACACACTTTGTGTCCTTGTCATTGATTAAAGTGAATACTGTCAGTTCTCAGTGTTTTAATGATCAGAGGACATTTTGCACTACAACATTCTTGGGATCACTGAACATATAACCAGACAGAAGCATCTTATCTCTTTATCTGCTTCACTGAGCTATTAAAAATAGTTTTTTCAGAAGATATGGTAAAGAAGCTTTCTCCTGGAGGACAGAAATATAAAATTCTACAGTTTGTAATAGAGTTTGAGGGAGCTAAATAAATATTTGAATTTTATAAAATAACTGTTAAATCTATAGCATTTCTCTCTTTTCATGTATATGAAGCTCCCTCCCCCACCCAGATATTGTGGGGAAGGGGAAATGTATATATTGTTGAAATGAATTACAGTGTAATACAAAAGAGAGAAGGGAGTACAGGCAGACTCCTGTAGTGCAATCTGATTCTGTCAGACTAGATTTGCGTGAGACGAGAGAGAAGTGAATTGCAATCCATTGTTCCTTCACAAATAAAGTAGCAGAATACTAAACTTTAGGACTCTGGAAAAAAAAAAAAAAAGATTATTTGCTGAGCAAGCATGTGGATTGTATTTAAAGGCACTTTTACCAACCAGACATATTTCCAGCCTGAGAATGTAATTTATTTATTTATTTATTTATTTATAAAAATTTTTATACCGAAGTTCAGGTAACAGAATTACTTATCACTCCGGTTTACATTATAACAAGTAGAAAACAATGACAACATATGTCTTACAATGAACAAGGGAGTGAACAACTTGGATAATATAACATAACATAACCTGGAACAGTAGCAGTATGCACTATTAGAGCGAAACTAGCGCATGGGGAGGGAGGTTTGCTAATGGGGGGGGAGGGGGAAGGAAGGTTGTTCGTGGAGGGGGGAAGGAGGGAGAAATTTCTTATTGATGAGTAAAAACATGAGCATAGGTTCTGGACGTCAACAGTATGAAAACAGTCTATGGGAGCTGTGGAAGACTAAGTAAGTTAAGGGAATGCTTGACCGAATAGCCATGTCTTGAGTCTTTTTTTGAACGTTTTGGGGCAATGTATCAGCCTTAGCTCCGGAGGAAGCAGATTCCACTGTTTGGGGCCTGCTGTGGATAGAGCTCTTTTACTTAAAGTTGTTTTCATGGGGGGTGCATGTAGAGTTCCTCTTTGTGCTAATCTTAGCGGTCGGAAAGAGGTGTGAAGCTGAAGAGGGATTCTGAGGTCCAGTGGAGTGTTGTTGAATATGGCTTTGTGGGTGATTGATAGAAGTTTAAACAGGATTCGAGATTTGACTGGGAGCCAGTGGAGCTTCTTTAGAATTGGTGTTATATGATCTCTTTTGTTGGATTTAGTGAGACACCTTGCTGTAGTGTTCTGTAACAGTTGAAGAGGCTTTAGGGTGTAGACTGGGAGACCGTGAAGCAGTGAATTACAGTAGTCCATTTTCGAGAAGATGATGGATTGTAACACTGACCTGAAATCGTGAAAATGAAAGAGGGGTCGAAGCCTTTTTAGAACTTGGAGTTTGTAGTAGCACTCTTTAACCATAGTGTTGATGAAATCAGAAAAGCTCAGATGGTTATCCATGACCACCCCAAGGTTTCTGACCCGTGGGGAGAGAACTGGGAGCGGCGTAAGGTGAGAGCTATTCAATGGAAGGTGAGAGCTATTCAATGGAAGGGTGCCATCTTGAGTGATCAGGAGGAATTCTGTCTTGTCAGTGAGTATCAGGTTAAGGTTAGACAGGAGTTTGTTAATGGAGAGGAGGCAGGAGTTCCAAAAAAGTACAGTCTTTTGAAGTGATTCGGTGATAGGAATAAGGATTTGGATGTCATCTGCATATAAGTACTGGGTTAACTTTAGATTGGAAAGGAGATGACAAGCCTGGGCAGCTGAATTTCAGAACCGAGAAAATAGAATCCATAAAAGTGCCAAATAAATAAATAAATAAACAACACCCATAACATTACATAAAACATAAAAATAAAGTTAATCAACATACACATCTGATCTTTTCACTAGTGCTGAGGACTATGGACAATGTAAGCTCCTTTTAATGTTCAGTTCTTCTACTAGCTTCTTCATAATTTTTCCCATAAACTCAGGTCCCTGGTCACTATCCATGGATTCTGGTATTCCCCAATAAGGAATAAAGTCTTTCAGTAAAATCTTTGCAATAGTCAGTGAATCATTCTTTATGATGCAGTAGGCCTCTGGCCACTTGCTAAAGTGGTCCATATTAACCAAGCAGTATTTATATCCCTGGGCTTATGGCATTTGTGCAAAGCCCATTTATAGCTGACAAAGGGCCCCTAGGGAGGTGCTGCTGTTCTAGGTGTTGAAATAATGGTAGTGGCTCCCTTATGCCAATAAACACCTAACCAATGGGAAATATACATAGAGATACAAAAATATTTTTTTACAAAGCCGTATACAAATTTTATTAAATCAGCAGCTTAAACATACACAAATAATGCAACTAACTCATTTATACCTCATTCATTCAATAAAAATAAAAACACGCAAATTGTACTTCAATGTTTAAAATTCAACTCACATAAATTGAACACAAATATCTATCAATGTTACAAATGTTTCTCAAAACAAAAACAAAAAGCACTGGTGACACTGGCTTTTGAAGAAGACAAAGTTCAAGATGGTTTCCCTAGGAACCTTGATTCCCTTCCTAAAAAAAAAAAGATTGCTGGCTATGATTTTAGCTCTAAAGGATGCTTACACTCAGATATTTTCAAGTCACAGAAAATATCTCAGATTTGAAACAGGGGATCACTGCCTTGAATACTGCATATTATCCTTTGTCTTGACATCAACTTCATGCATTATCATAAAGTACCTGCCAGTAGTGGTGTACATTTACACATATTTGGGGTTTAGATGGTTGGCTTGTCATAAGTACATCTCAAGGAGGTGCCACAGATCAATGAGAAGATCCAATTGGGTGTTGAAGTTACTACGGTTTATGACCAACTATCCCAAGTCCCATTTAAACCTATCATCTCAATTTGAATTTATGGGAGCACTGCTAGATTCAGCTCAATCACAAGCCTTCCTTCCACAGGAGAGGATTATCACATTGATATCTGCACTGGAAAATAAGAATGAGTCAGCAGGCATCAACATGGGACATGTTGAAGTAGTTGGACCTCATGTTACTCCCTTAGCATATATTCATATGAAAACAACCCAGTGTACCCTCAGATCAGAGAGGAATCAGACCACTCAGATTTTGTGAGATGGCATCCAAATCACCAAGTCACTGAAGAATTCCCTGTCTTGGTAGCTGATTCATTTCAATGTGGTCATAAGAATATCTTCCTAAGTCCTCTGGTTAAAATACTTTTAAGCACAGATGGTATGGGGAGCCCATAAAGAAGAGCTCTGTACCTAAGGATTTTGGTTGGCATTAGAAAGGCTTCAAAGGCGACAAACTTATTTTCTACCAAATGCACAGTCAACTGGTGATGACCTACATCAGTTAGCACAAAGGAATGGAATTGTACCCCTATAACAGAAAACTGTCCAGATATGGGACTTGGGCCATCCTTCAGATACCTTTGCCCTGGATTAGGCTCAGAGTCTACTGTACACACATCCTCCAATTCCTCTAGTTGCAAAGACTTTATGGAAACTCAGAACTGATTTGTGACAATAGAGCCCACAGACATAAGACTCTTTTGGCCAAGGCAGATTTGATTCCCATTCCTGTGGGAGATGACCATCATGGTTCAGATTAGGCTGGAGCATTACCCATCACTCAGGATCTGGGTCTGTTGTACCATTTTTGGAATCAGGTCCCTGGCTCTCACAGCCTGGATGTTGAGAGGATAGCTTTACATCCCTGAACCTTTTTGAGGATGTATCTCGGATTCTTCTGGCTTCCAGGAAGGACTTCACAAGGAAGTCCTATGACTCAAAGTGGAAGAGGTTTTCCTTTTGATTTGAGGAGAAGGCTCCTTGGTCCTTTCTTCTGCACCATACATAAACTGCTTGAATTCTTTCTTTATCTCATGAAGTCAGGTCTCAATGCTAACTCTGTTAGGGTATATCTTAATGTCCCTGTCATATTCCACCACCATGTAGAAGGAAGAGACATCTATGTATAGTCTTTGGTTGTTCAATTTATGCAGAGATTGCTTTTTTTGAAGCCATCTGCTCTGTCTTGAGACCTTAATTTTATATTGTCTCAACTGAAAAATGTTCTGTTTGAGACTATACTATTCTGTGAGTTGAAGTACCTGACTAAGAAGATCATGTTTTTGATGGTGGTCACTTTGACCTTCAGATTCCATGGGCTTCAGGTCCTAGTAACTTATCCATCTTACACACATTTTTTCCACAATAGGATGATTCTGCACACACATTCTAAGTTCCTGCCTAAAGTAATGTTAAAATTCTACCTTAATTGACAAATCACCCCACCATCAAAGCTAACTCCTAGTGCAATAATCTCATTTAACTCAAATTCCAAGCCTCACTGGTTTCTTAAATTTAAACTATGATCTTTAAACTATTTTAAATACATTTTTAATATATTTTAAACTTTTTTTTTACATTCTTTCAATTGTTTATATATATAAAATTGAAAGAATGTAAAAAAAAAAATTCTACCGTAACCAGTCAATTGTCCTTCTAACATTCTTTCTCAGGCCACATATCCACAAAAGTGAACAAGTCATTTACAGTTTGGACTGCAAGCAAGATTTGGCCTTCCATCCAGAGTGGACTGAAGCCCTTAGCAAGTCCACCCAGCTTTTTGTTTCTTTTGATACCAACAAACCTGTAATTGCTGTTACAAAACCCACCATATCAAATTGACAAGCATTTTGCATCTCCTTCTGTTATGCCCAGGTGGGCTGAGTCTGATGATTCATGTCAAGTCTCACAGTGTTAGAACCATGGTGATGTCAGTGGCCCACCTAAAGATCATCCTCCATGGGGGAGATCTACACACATTCACTGCACATGTTCATATCACATTGCTGTAAGGGCAGCAGATATGACTGCAGATTTGCTCAGTCTGTCCTGAGGAGGCTTTATGAGATGTAGAACCCAATTCCATTCCCCAAAGGGCCTGTTTTTTTGGTTCTAAGCTGCCCCTACACAAAGTCAGAAAATTTTAAAAAAATGGCTTGTTGTTACCAAAAACAGTTTTTGCCCATTGGCGCTGTTTTGGGTTTTCCCCTTTCATACAATATGGCACTAGGGATTCATAAGAACATAAGAAATTGCCATGCTGGGTCAGACCAAGGGTCCATCAAGCCCAGCATCCTGTTTCCAACAGAGGCCAAAACCAGGCCACAAGAACCTGGCAATTACCCAGACACTAAGAAGATCCAATGCTACTGATGCAATTAATAGCTGTGGCTATTCCCTAAGTAAATTTGATTAATAGCCATCAATGGACTTCTCCTCCAAGAACTTATCCAAACCTTTTTTGAACCCAGCTACACTAACTGCACTAACCACATCCTCTGGCAACAAATTCCAGAGCTTTATTGTGCGTTGAGTGAAAAAAGAATTTTCTACGATTAGTCTTAAATGTGCTACTTGCTAACTTCATGAAATGCCCCCTAGCCCTTCTGTGTGAGGGCTGGCAGCCTGCTTGTCCTCGGAGAAAACTTCACAAAACCTGTCTGTCTCCCTTAGAGATTATTTCTACAAAATGTAAACTAAATTATAGACTGAAGGAGCTGCATGTGGATGCATGGCAGTATAGCATGCTGAACATGCCCAATAGGGCACAGTCATCTTATAGAAACTTTGAAGTAAAAGTTCTGTGCTGAGCTTCATCTGATGATCCATCTGATGTCTTTTACCTTAACTCTCATGCAAAACATTGTATTTTTCCTTGAATTATTTGAACATAATTCTAGGGTACAGTTAGTGGCTCATCTACAATGCTCTTTCCTTCAGCTTAACCAAGGAATATTATAACATAGCATGTACCTTGCTTCCATATCAAATTTTAAGTACGGCAATTCCATTTCTTGCACTCCATTCTTTATATCAAAGAATGCAAGTTTCTGAAAATGATAAGCATCAAAATAGCCATCTGCCTACCAGCTGTGTATCTTGCTTCATTTGTAAGGAATTTAATTGACTTTGAGAAATGCTTGCTGAAGATACTTAACTTATTTTTACAAAATAAATTGGTTGTACTAGGAATGCAATATACGGAATTGCTTTACCTGAAGAATAGTTATTAGACTCCATTTTGAAAATGTATACAATACTTAAAATGAAGTTTTGAAGTGCATTTTTCTGTAGCCACACTGACACACAGCAGAAAGTAGAGGGAACTCAGACAATATTACATAGTTTCATTGCTCTTCATATCTCTTCAGATTACCCATATTTTGAGTTTTTATTTTTTTAGTTATCCAGAGTGATAAAAAAAATGCAGAAAATCAATCCTGTATGAGTGAGTAGAAATAAATGAAATTCATATAGCAAACTTTTTTTTAAATTCAAAATAATAATTATTTTGGGAACATGAAACAATTCTAGTTTTTAAAATTTTCCCTGATGCTCTTCACATTTTTTAACCCTCTACCTCCCCAACCAGTATGCTTTAGTGACTCTGAGAGTCCTTGAGGGTCTGAGGACTGGGGGATGCCTCCTCTTAGGTGGACCTTCAGTGGTGCATGTTGGCTGGCAAGGAGTAACACTGTGGTGATGGTTGTATCACTTTCCTTCAAAATCCTGAGACCACCACTTCAGTAGCACATCCAGCCTGAGAGGGATTCGAATGAAAGGGGATCCAAATTCAGATTTTCTATGACTCATCATACTAATCTGTGGTCTGAATCATGAGGTTGACCCTATATAATTCTCTTTTTACTGATTCTTAACCTTAGTTTTAATGTTATTGTAAATATTTTCTGCAGCCTGTCTGACACTGTTGCATTTTCAATAATTCTCTAGAGAAAATGAAGTTCAAATTTTTATTTATGATATCCAGAGTATGTTATGTAAAGCTCCAAATTTAGAACATTTATCTCTATTTGTATTTGGAGCTTTCAAATTACTTGCAATAAATGCACAATATAAGGCTAATTTTACAGTTGCACATGATGGGATAAAGTCTCTGCGGTAGATTTTATAATTTTGTGCGAGCGCGTACTTTTGTTCGCGCACCAGGCGCGAACAAGAGTACGCGGGATTTCAATAGATACGCGCGTAGCCGTGCGTATCCATTAAAATCCGGGATCGGCGCGCGCAAGGCTGCTGATTTTGGGCAGGCTGCGCGCCCTCCCCTCACCTTCCCCTCCCTTCCCCTACCTAACCCCCCCTCCCCGGCCCTATCTAACCCCCCCTACCTTTATCGACGGATTTACGCCTGCCGGAGGCAGATGTAAATCTGCGCGCACCAGCGGGCTGCTGGCGCACCATCACCCGACCCGGGGGCTGTTCCGAAGGGTGCGGCCACGCCCCCGGAACACCCCGGGCCGAAACCACGCCCATGGCACCACCCCCAAAATGTCGCATCACCCGCGCCACACCCCCGAAATGCAGCGTCACGACTGCCACACCCCCGACACGCCCCCCGGCACGCCTCTCCATGCAAGCCCCGGGACATACGCGCGTCCCGGGGCTTGCGCGCGCCACCGAGCCTATGCAAAATAGGCTCGGCGCACGCAGGGGGGGGTTTGGGGTAGGTTTTCGGGGGGTACACGTGTATCCTACGCGCGTACCCCTTTGAAAATCTACCCCTCTCTTTATCCCATGTACCTTTCTGTTCAGACTTTACCTTTAATTTTCAAAGCACTTTTATGGACATAAGCCCAGATTTTAAAAGGGATATGCATGTAAATTTCGGATTTTACATGTGTGGCTAGGCCTTACGCTCGCCGTGTGCATTTCACAACGGGCCCAGCCATGCGTAAACTCCCATACATGCAGAAGTGCCAGCTGAAGTAAAAGGGGCAGCCCAGGGAGCATGGTCTCATCATAGAGGGCCCAGGAAGTGTGCTGGGACAGTGCCATTAGCTGCTGTTATACGGAAGCACACGCCAGCAGCCGGCCAGCACACACAGATTACTTCTGCTCCAGAGGAGCAGTAAGTAGGAAAATAAAAAATTTGGGGATAGTTAGAGTAGGTTTAGTAGGCAGGGAGGAGAGAGGAAGTGGAGGAAGGATAGAGTTAGGGATATGAATGTTCCTTCCCAGTCTGTTCCTTAATTGGAGCGGACTGGGAGGAAACTGGAAGAGGCCCGATCACATCACCATGCGTAGTTTGCTAAAATGCCCCCCCCCCCCCGCGTGTGGAGCTGGACATGCGCCTGACATGTGTGCACAGACAAGAAAAACCAGCGTGCATGTGCGTGCGGGACATATTTTATAACATACATGTGTCAATGCGCGCATGTTATTGAATCGGTGCGTCCATGTGCGCGCATCAGGAATTGTGCACACATGGATGCGTGCGGTTCTTAAAATTGACCTCGTAGGTTTGTTTTGAAAAACTGTAGGTATACTTACAAACTCACCTGAACAAAGTTACACTTGTTCTTTGATGAGTATAACTATGTTGCAAAACCAAAAAGTGCAACTCTGCCGCAACTCCACCCCTAGAACACCTCTCCCCAGTTCATATAAAATCATGCATGAAATTGAGTTACATATATGAAGGTCAATATTCAAAAGTCATTTAGACAAATAACTCACGTTATCCATTTAAATGGAAAATTTGGCATTTTCAGCCACTTACCCACTAAGTAATTATCTGGCTACAATTTAGTCAGATAAAAAAGAGACATTCCAGAGAAGGGTTTTGCTAGCAAGGTAACTTAGCTGGATTTCAGATATACCCAGGTAAGTTAGCCAGAAAATTTTAGATCTGTTTCAGACTAGGTCTAAATTTATCTGGCTTTGTGTGGATGGATAATGTGCTACTTAACTTGATATCTTTGAAAGATATCTGGCTAAATGACACTGTCAACATATTTTAAAAAAAACTGAAATAAAAGAGACAGAGGCTGGATCCCCTCCATACTCTCAAAAACATCTCACATGGCCCTGTCAAGCCATGATTCCTGCACCCCCTCTCCAACTTCTCATAATACAGAAGAAGTTTCCTGGTTTGTAGGCCAGGATCCCTACTCCATTTATTGCTAAGCATTATGAAAGTTCCCTTTCCCCAACCCATCTGCAGTGTTGAAAAGTTATGCCACTCCCCCCCCCCCCCCTCATTCTTGCTACCCTTCTGCCTCCCCATCCCAGTTCCTGAAATTTCACTATGGGAGTAAAGGACCAATTTCTCCAATTTAGTGGGACGTTTATCCCATTGACTCTATGGGACAAGTTATCTGGCTTACTTTAGCAACAATACTTGTCCACTAAATGGCCTACTGAATATTGGCCTCATTCTTATTATGAAAACTGATCTCTGGGCTGTTTTATGAGCATAAACGACTATGAAAATTCAACCCATATGAGTAAAAATGATTGCTGATTGCTTCAAAAGAATACATTTATTGTTTACAAGGCATTCCAAACAATCCAAATGTTAAGTTTTATCAATAATTACAGTAGGGTTGAACCTTGCAACTCAGGCTGCAGTGCTGTACTCTATGACACAGCTGGTTCATATGAGTCTGCTGTCCAATAGGGCTGAAAGGACGATGACACATTGGAGCATTGGAAGGAAAGTGTTTGCTGAACAGATAATGATGTGAGGGTACCATCTCAGAAGTGAAATCCTTTCAGCACTTGAGATCAAAAAGGGTAAAATACAATCACTCAGGCATGCGGGAGGGTGAGTTTGAATACCAGGGGAAAATGGAGATAAAATGTTTGCAATAAATAAAAATGATTGAATGCTGATTCTGCAAATCCAAAGTCTCTATATTCTGGGGCTCAGAGACTTACTTGGGAAATTCCAGATGGATAACACATTGAAATTGTCGGTTCAGTGTGCTGCGGCAGTAAGCAAACAGAATGTTGGGAATTATTAGAAAGGGAATGGTGAATAAAACAGAAAATATCATAACGCCTCTGTATCGCTCCATGGTGAGACCGCACCTTGAATACTGTGTACAATTCTGGTCGCCGCATCTCAAAAAAGATATAATTGTGATGGAGAAGGTACAGAGAAGGGCTACCAAAATGATAAGGGGAATGGAACAGCTCCCCTACGAGGAAAGACTAAAGAGGTTAGGACTTTTCAGCTTGGAGAAGAGATGGTTGAGGGGGGATATGATAGAGGTGCTTAAAATCATGAGATGTCTAGAACGGGTTGATGTGAATCGGTTATTTACTCTTTCAGATAATAAAAAGACTAGGGGGCACTTCATGAAGTTAGCGTGTGGCACATTTAAAACTAATCGGAGAAAGTTCTTTTTCACTCAACACACAATTAAACTCTGGAATTTGTTGCCAGAGGATGTGGTTAGTGCAGTTAGTATAGCTATGTTTAAAAAAGAATTGGATAAGTTCTTAGAGGAGAAGTCCATTACCTGCTATTAATTGAGTTGACTTAGAAAATAGCCACTGCTTTTACTAGCAACGGTAACATGGAATAGACTTAATTTTTGGGCACTTGCCAGGTTCTTATGGCCTGGATTGGCCACTGTTGGAAACAGGATGCTGGGCTTGATGGACCCTTGGTCTGACCCAGTATGGCATGTTCTTATGTTCTTATTTAGAACAGTTCACCTTGGGCTAAACTGCTTCATGTTTTGATGTTTGTAGTATTAGTTTTGGTTAAATGATGAAGAACTGGATCTTTCATGGAATCTTGGCCATCAGTATCTGTTTCCATGCACCATTATATGAGAGACTGCTTGTTTGGGTCTCTCCACTCTCTAAGATTCACCACTGACCACCTGTGAGAATGCACCCCTAGTGGTACCCTATAAGTCTGTGCAGGACCAGGCTAGATGCCTGGTCCCCTTTAAATCCCTTAAAGTGAATATGCTCCATGGGCAGGACCCTGCTTGAGGGGAATAAGAGCTGAGACCCAAGTGGAATAGATAGTCCAGGAAAAGGCAGCTCCTGCAATACTGATGACCTAACCCAAGGTATTTTAAGTACATGAAGATACTGCAAGAGGTAGGCAGTCTGGAGTATACCTTGTTTTGTGTTGTAAATAAAGTGTCATTGCATGAAGAAGCCTGGAGTCAGAGTGTTTCCTGACTCCAGAGAGTGAAGGTTTGCTCAGCTATCCTCACATCACCATTGAGGTCTTTATGCTGTTTGGCTCCTCCCCTCTCCTTTCATTACTCCCAGGGTCACTGTAGGGGCTTATTGAAATCACCTGAATCAACCTATACTATGCAGTTTATTGGCAGAATGTCTGTTCATTTCGGTCTTCCTGATCACTAAGACTCACTGCTGATCACCATTGAGGTCCTGCTGCTGTTTGCAGTTGATGCAGGATTTGGCTCCTGATGTCATTACTAGGGCTACTAAAAAGGCTCAGCTCTTATGCAGGCCAATACAGGAGTTGGGTCGACTTCCCTTCACCTTTGCTAACATTTGCTCTTTGTTTTAGGGATGCATTTACTTAATTTAAATGAAAAATAACATTGTTTTATATGCAAGTGAAAAACAATTGAAAAATAGACAATATTTGGCACCCATTGTGGGACAAATGGATGAATGATCGAGGGGTCTGGGATACTTCTCTTTTTAGAGAAAGGTCTAGCACATTTTCCCGGCTTGCTGCCACCCATAAGATGCATTAAAGTGATTTACAGATTTGCTCTTAAGAATTGTATCATTGTTGCTTTCTATTGGTGGTATCAAAAAAGGAGGCCCAGCATCATGCGAGTCACAAGAACAATATTTGCTATTTCTTTCTTCCTCAATTCTTAGTGACTAATCATTGAGAATAAATCCTAGTGCCATAGCAGTCTACCATATTCAGATTGAGAATACACCAATCTCCACTCCTACTTTGGTATCGAAGTTCATGAAAAGTTTATGGCATACTAAATCTCTAGTTGTCAGACCACCTTGTCCATGAGACCTTAACATGGCTTTGACATAATTTATGAAGTCAACTGTTGAACCACTATAGTAAACTTCAACCAAAATCCTCACATTGAAAGTATTATTCCTATTTTCATTCAGGTTAACCAAAAGAGTCAGAGAATTTCAGGCTTTGGCTCATTACTCTCTTTAAATTCAATTATTTCACATCAGAGTGGTGTTTCACATCCAACCAAAGTTTCTACTAAAGGTGGTCCCAGTTTTCCATATTAATTAAGCTATCATTTTACTCACAGTCTCTCTGAGGGATGCATGAACATGAAGGTAAAATGTCCTTCATTCCTTCAACTGTAAAAGAACAATGGCTTAATATAGAAAAAGAACTTAGCCACTTTGTCAGGCCTTGCAACTATTTTGTCTATTACAGTCCTAACTGATGGGGCATAGCAGTTGCAAAACAAACATTTCCAATTGGCTAGCAGACTGTATTGTACATTATTTCCTTGCAGACCTCCAAATTCTATCAAAACTCAAAGAAGGGTAACCAAAATGATAAAGGGAATGGAATGGATGCTCTATGAGGAAAAGCTAAATAGGTTAGGACTCTTCAGCTTGGAGAAGAGATGGCTGAGGGGAGATATGATAGATGTTTATAAAATAATGAGTGGAATGGAACAAGTTATTAGGGATGTGAATCGGGCTTCGGACGATTGAAAATATCGGACGATATTTTCAAAATCGTCAGAAATTGGGGGCTCCCCCAAAACGATAGGAAAACCCCACAATATTGATCGTGGGGGTTCTCTTATCATTTTGGGGGAGGGCGGGATAAATGGCACACAAAAATAACCCCTAAACCCACCCCAACCCTTTAAAACTAATCCCTTAGCTTCCCCCACCCTCCCGACCCCCCAAAAAACTTTTTACAGGTATCTGGTGGTCCAGTGGGGGTCCCTGGAGCGATCTTCCGCTCCCGGGCCGTCGGCTTCCACTAATCAAAATGGCGCTGATGGCCCTTTGCCCTTACCATGTGACAGGGTATCTGTGCCATTGGCCGGACCCTGTCACATGGTAGCAGCACTAGATGGCCGGCGCCATCTTGTGCTTCTACCATGTAACAGGGTCTGACCAATGGCACCGGTAGCCCCTGTGACATAGTAAGGGCAAAGGCTATCAGCGCCATTTTGAATACTGGCAGCTGACGGTCCGAGTGCAGGAGGTCACTCCTGGACCCCCGCTGGACCACCAGGGGCTTTTGGCCATCCAGTGCTCCTACCATGTAACAGGGTCCGGCCAAGCGCATGGATACCCTGTCACATGGTAAGGGCAAAGGGCCATCGGCGCCATTTTGATTAGTGGCAGCCGACGGCCCGGGAGTGGGAGATCGCGCCAGGGACTCCCACTGGACCACCAGGTACCTGTAAAAAGCTTTTTGGGGGGTCAGGAGGGTGGGGGAAGCTAAGGTATTAGTTTTAAAGGGTCGGGGTAGGTTTTTGGTTTATCGGCTCGGGCGCAGCCGATAAACAAAACCGCGATCAGGCTCGATGAAAAAAATCCCACATGTGAATTGGAACCGGAATCCGAACCAATTCCGGTTCCGATTCACATCTCTACAAGTTATTATTATTCAATTGTTTATTCTTTCAAAAGTGCAAAATTAGGGGACACACAATGAAGTTACTAAGTAATGCATTTAAAACTAATAAGAGAAAATATTGTTTTACTCAATGCACAATTAATCTCTGGAATTTGTTGATATAGGATGTGGTGAAAGCTATTAATGTAGATGCATTTAAAAAAAGTTTAGAGATGTTCCTGGAGGAAAAGTCCATAAACCATTATTAAGGTGGAATAGCAGATATCTACTGTTTATTTTTAGGATAAGCAGCTTGAAATCTATCTACCCCTTGGGTTCTTGCCAGGTGCTTGTGACCTAGATTGGCCAATGTTTGAAATAGGATATTGGGCTTGATGGACCCTTGCTCTGACCCAGTATGGCAAGTCTTATATTAAGTGAGAGCCATGGCTATATCATCAGTAACTAATTTAGATCAGTACCTATTGAAGACATCTGCTAAGCTGCAACTTGGTAATCCATGCACACCTTCACATCCCATTACTGTCTGGACAATTTATCAAAAGTGAAAAATTTGGAAAAACAGTTTTATGTAACCTTTTTATCTAGTAATCTATTCTCCACAGTGGGGTCCAAGTTGCTTTTTCAGTAAAAGTTCCACTTGCAACCCTCAGCTTGGGACTCCCCATATGTTATGGCTAATTCAGCCCTACTTATCAACGGAGAAAGCAAGTTTGCTTACTGTAAATGATGGTCTCCATAGACTGCAGGATGAATTAGCCATACTAAATTTCTGTCCACCTTCCTGGATATTCAACTATGCAGCTACTCTTAGCTCTAAATTTGACTGAGGGGATCATGAGGCAACATCCATGCAAGAACTCCCATACATGCTCAGCAGAAATAAAGCTCTAAGAGAGAAGAGTACTTTCAGTGCCATCAAATGATGTCTCCCACATGTCATGGCTAATTCATCCTGGTGTCCACTGAGAACACCATTTTTGGTCATGAAAACTTACTATTTACAAAATGTAAATTCCTTCAAATCTTTATGATTAGCTTTTTGAACAGATAGCAATAGAAGCAGAAAGTGTAAATTCTTTGCAGAAAAAGAGATTTCCTGAAAATAAAATAGAGTATTCAGGTCTGTAGTCAAACCTAAGGAGCCAAACTTATCAAATATATTGACTAGCAATGAAAAGCCAGAAGCCTCATATTATACATTAAAAAAAATATCTTCTAAAACAGAATGGCATACGCAATAGACTTCAACGTACATGTTAAGGTCCTCTTGTGCATGGTGAAAATAGTGTTCTGTGCAATAAGGCCCTACTAGGCATATTAAAGTAGTCTGTGGACATTTTAGCATAAACTCATTCAAATTAGATTATCTGTAAATAGAAATGAAGAAATGTTATATGCAAATGAGGGTTAACTAAACAAACATAGAATAATGTGATATGCTCATCAGCACTCTATTTACAAAGTGCTCACTAATGGCATGTTATTTTATACCTGTCTCTGACAAGGTAATAACTTGCTAATGTGCATGCTTTTGAGAAGGCTCAACTAACTGGAAACAGATGACCTGAAAAATATAGGCCACGTATAAGGATTTCACACTGTAAAACTGTATCCATAAACTCTGGAAGATGATTATATCTGCCAAATTAAAACACAGTCAACACATACTTTTTTTTTTTTTTTAAATCCTTTTCATAATTACATATATTTACACCTCAAATATATTTTCTCAAACAAAATTGTTACACATTACAGAGGATCTTCAGTCATTGATTCCTTACCTATAATATACAAGGAAAGAAGTTTCATAGTGGTGTGTAAACAGACAGTTGCCAAGGTATCGGCATGACTGTCAATACCATTAGTATAGTTGGTCTTGCCAGTGAGCACTACAGGCATTCAGACACATCTATAAATAGTGGTTTTAGTGGAGGCCCAACTTTACCCCCTGGCTAGCCACAAACATGGGGGAGGGGTTTACTTCTTCAAATGGGGATCCCCCCTAGGAGCAAGTGACTAGCCAGCCAGTAATCCTTTCCCCCGGTCTTTCTTCCCAAAAAAGTGTTTTCACAGAGTACCAAAAGGGAAAGGGAGAGTGGAGAAGAGGAACAGAATGATGTATAGAGAGAATGAGTTAGCAGAAGAAATGCACTGACACACACTTGCACACTTAAAAAATAAATCCACTTTTATTTATACAAGAAAATGTATTTCAAGTAATAGGTTACCGGAGGAAAAACATCTTTGCTCTCATTGACATTGTTAGTGTAAGCAAAGACCATTGTAGGCATTTAAAGGCCCGAGTATAAGCAGTGTGATCCTCAGAAGCTTCTATAAGTTGAAATGATTGTTTTAATTTGAGTGCAGAGTTCATTTCTATGAGCTTTGAGGCCTTAGCAAACTGTATAGTGCATTTTTTGTGGTCTCTATACTACAGAGTAGTGGTTAAATTTTTGTGGCCTTCTGAGTTAGATCAGCCAAATTCATATCTAGATTACCCCTTTCCATGCTTTAATATTTCCCTAAGCACATCCTCTCATACTGCTCTTTGAAGACCCTTTTTTAACACAGAGGACTAAATATGCAGGTACATCAACTTTCTGTTCTCCAGGAGGTTCTCTCTCTTTCATCTCCTTTTTCAGTGTTTAGTAGCTCTCCTACTTCTTCCTTCAGCACTGAAAAACAATCTCCATGTGCTAAATTTATTTCTGTATCCTTTGAAAGCAAGCAGGAGAGCTAAAAGCAAAAGAGAAAAGAGCATGCTTAGTTTATTGTGATAACAATAGCCTTCCTGTTGTGCTGGAGGTGGATCCTTGGCCTGGTGCAGGATTGGTGCGGCCCTCTGGTCAGACCCGGAGAGCACCTGCCACCAGGAGGCAGAGTACAGGAGTAGAGAGAGGCTAGCTGGAGATTCACCAATAGCAACCTGGGCTTTACTCAGGTTGAGCCCTTGGTTACCCAGGCCACCTGGTCTTAGGTGGGCCTCACAGGGTCTCCCAGAGAGAAAATGCAGAAGAGTGCCCACCGTGAACAAGGGTGGGTGGTCTATGTCCAAACAAGAATGTCCAGATGTCACAAGAGGCCAGAACAGAGTCCGAGTGGATAGCAAGGATCAAGGCCAGAGTAACAGGTCAGAATGGTCAACCAAAGCAGGGGTCAGTACCTGTAGTCAATCCTAACGTACTCAGGTCAGGCAGAGGTCACGTTCCAGGCAGCAATCAGGAAAAGTAATTGGTAAGGCAGAGGTCACATTCCAGGCAGCGATCAGGAGAAGTCATTGGTCAGGCAGAGGTCACATTCCAGGCAGCAATCAGGAAAAGTCAGTGGTCAGGCAGAGGTCACATTCCAGGCAGTGATCAGGAGAAGTCAGTGGTCAGGCAGAGGTCAGTTCCAGGCAGCGATCAGGAGTAGTTAGAGAACAGACAGAAGCTAGATACAGGCAGCAGTCAAGAATAGTCAGGAGCAAGCAATGGTCAGTACCGTGAGATCAGTCCAAAGGGTACTACCAGGGATGGAGAGATGAAGGAACAGGAGATGAAGGAACAGGAGATGCTGGAACAGGAGATGCTGGAACAAGAGACGCTAGAAGGCAAACTAGACACACCGGAGTGTACGACCCGATTGCCAAGATGAGGAAGTGGTGTCAGACCACTTCCTTTAATACAGCCATCAATCATGGCACGACGCGGAGGTGGGATATGCCCTTGGCACCTTCAGAGGCCAGGCGGTCCGCTTATGTGCCAGACTCGATAGACCAATTTTCTTTATCTGCTGATATCTACAGTATTACCATGTTATTAAAGCATCACATATGAAGTTTCAATTTTCTCAATAACTAGTATGGCTACTGGAACTCTGCACTACCTAAGAGTTTATTTACTTAAATTTTATAACAGTTAATCATTAATAGTTCAAAGTAATTTTTCAAATGAAATCAGACAATAATAACTCATTTAAAGCAATGAATGCAAAAGACAAAATGATTACCGTCATGGTTAAAAGGTGAGGTGAAAGATGCTATTTTAGCCAAAAAAAATCCTTTAAAAACTGGAAGAAGGATCCATCTGAAAAAATAGGATAAAACATAAGCACTGTCAGATTAAGTGTAAAACATTGATAAGACAGGTGAAGAGAGAATTTGAATTGAATTTGGCCATAGAGGCAAAAACTCATAATAAAAACTTTTTTAAAATATATCCGAAGCAAGAAACCTCTGAGGGAGTCGGTTGGACCATTAGATGACAGAGGGGTTAAAAGGGCTCTTAGGGAAGATAAGGCCATTGCAGAAAGACTAAATGAATTATTTGTTTCTGTGTTTACTAATGAGGATGTTGGGGAGATACCAGTTCCGGAGATGGTTTTCAGGGATGATGAGTCAGATGAACTGAACAAAATCACTGGGAACCTGGAAGATGTAGTAGGCCAGATTGAAAAACTAAAGAGTAGCAAATCACCTGGACCGGATGGTATGCATCCTAGGGGACTGGAGGAACTAAAAAATGAAATTTCTGATCTATTAATTAAAATTTGTAACCTATCATTAAAATCTATCATTAAAATCATCAATGTAACCCCAATATTTAAAAAAGGCTCCAGGGGTGATCCGGGTAACTATAGACCAGTGAGCGTGACTTCAGTGCCGGGAAAAATAGTGGAAACTATTCTCAAGATCAAAATCATGGAGCATATAGAAATACATGGTTTAATATAACACAGTCAACATGGATTTACTCAAGGGAAGTCTTGCCTAACAAATCTGCTTCATGTTTTTGAAGGGGTTAATAAACATGTGGATAAAGGTGAACCGGTACATGAGGTGTATTTGGATTTTCAGAAGGCGTTTGACAAAGTCCCTCATGAGAGGCTTCAAAGAAAACTAAAAAGTCATGGGATAGGAGGTGATGTCCTTTCATAGATTACAAACTGGTTAAAAGACAGGAAACAGAGAGTAGGATTAAATGGTCAGTTTTCTCAGTGGAAAAGGGTAAACAGTGGAGTGTCTCAGGGATCTGTACTTGGACCGGTGATTTTCAATATATATATAAATGATCTGGAAAGGAATACGATGAGTGAGGTTATCACATTTGCGGATGATACAAAATTATTCAGAGTAGTTAAATCACAAGCAGATTGTGATACATTACAGGAGGACCTTGTAAGACTGGAAGATTGGGCATCCAAGTGGCAGATGAAATTTAATGTGGACAAGTGCAAGGTGTTGCATATAGGGAAAAATAATCCTTGCTGTAGTTACACGATATTAGGTTCCATATTAGGAGCTACCACCTAGGAAAAAGATCTAGGCATCATAGTGGATAATACTTTAAAATCATCGGCTCAGTGTGCTGCAGCAGTCAAAAAAGCAAACAGAATGTTAGGAATTATTAGGAATAATTAGGAAGGGAATGGTTAATAAAACGAAAAATGTCAAAATGCCTCTACATCGCTCCATGGTGAGACCACACCTTGAATACTGTGTACAATTCTGGTCGCCGCATCTCAAAAAAGATATAGTTGTGATGGAGAAGGTACAGAGAAGGGCAACCAAAATGATAAAGGGTATGGAACAGCTCCCCTATGAGGAAAGGCTGAAGAGGTTATGGCTGTTCAGCTTGGAGAAGAGACGGCTGAGGGGGGATATGGTAGAGGTCTTTAAGATCATGAGAGGTCTTGAATGGGTAGATGTGAATCAATTATTTACACTTTCGAATAATAGAAGGACTAGGGGGCATTCCATGAAGTTAGCAAGTAGCACATTTAAGACTAATCAGAGAAAATTCTTTTTCACTCAATGCACAATAAAGCTCTGGAATTTGTTGCCAGAGGATGTGGTTAGTGTAGTTAGTGTACCTGGGTTCAAAAAAGATTTGGATAAGTTCTTGGAGGAGAAGTCCATTAATGGCTAGTAATCAAATTTACTTAGGGAATAACCACTGCTATTAATTGCATCAGTGGCATGGGATCTTCTTAGTGTTTGGGTAATTGCCAGGTTCTTGTGACCTGGTTTGGCCTCTGTTGGAAACAGGATGCTGGGCTTGATGGCCTTGCTGGGCTTGATTGCCATGCAATCCCAGCATGGCTTGCTGGCCATGCTGGGATTGCATGGCAATTTCTTATGTTCTTACATAATTCCAATCCATAATAAAAATAACATTCATAGCTTAAAAACCTTAAAATAAATATTCACAAATATTACATTTTCACATAATTATTAAAACTAGTAAAAACAAAGTTGAAGCCTTCAAATGAAACATAAAATAATCAGCTGAATAGTTACTCAATTGGGTTAAGCTCAGAAACGTTTTTAGTTTGGTTTGTTATTTTAGTCTTCTTGCTATTTGTATTCATTTTGCCTGTTTTGGTTCATTCATTCCAATAAAAGGGGAACATAATATTTCATATTTTGGACTCTAACATTGGGATTTTCAATCCAAGTTTAATGAACCTTGCAGGAAGGCGGGCATCAATAGCAGAGAGATTAGCACTCTAAATTAACAGGAGAAGGACAAATTGGCACCAACAGTTGCATCAACATCCTAAGCATGATGAGGAGGGGCACAGCAGTATGAAAAGTATCATGAATAGCTTGGTGAACAGGAAATTGTCAGAGCTGGTTACAAGCATTAACGTTGGCAGAAAGATCTGGTAGATGGTTCAATATCTCTTTTTTATAAGAATATAAAAAGTTGCCATACTGAATCAGATCGAGGGTTCATCAAGCCCAGCATCCTGTTTCCAATAGTGGCCAATTCAGGGTACAAGTACCTGGAAAGTACCCAAATATTAAGTAGAACCCATGCTACTGATGCCAGTAATAGTAATGACTATTCCCTAATGTAATGGGAGATATGTCCCATTATGATAGCTAAAAAGCAATGGAATACAGACGAGGGCTGAGTTAGATAGAAACTCAGCCGGAGGAGGGGAGGACTACAAATTCCAGAGGGCCAAGGGGCTAAGGGAAGAGGAAGTTGAGCAAGGTCAGGAACCAGATTCTGGGCTAATTAAAGAAAAGCAGTCACACATACAAGAATGGGGGGAGTGGCAGGAGGAGAAACTCAGTGGAGGAGGGAGCAAATAATACCTAACAGCAGTAAGCCCTGGTAGATTTTTTGGGGTGGAGTAGGAAAATGCTGAGGTATGTGTGTTTGTTTGAAATGTGTTCTCTTCAGCCTTTGCATTTTCCTACTGAAGGGGAGGAGACAATTCACCTCAGCTGTGGAGAGACACCCAAACTGGGGAAGGGAATGGCACAGCTGGGACTGTGACTGGATTTGTTCCCTGAAAGCAGGGCGAGCTTCAGGGTACTGTACTTAAGGGTTGGCTATTGCAAGCAGAGGGGCTGGAATGGGCACAAATGGAACTGAAGTTTGTTTCAGAGGGACCATTAGGCCAGGACTGAGCCCTGCATTAGCACCGGAGTTTAAAAGCCTTTCAGGTGTGGGTTGTGGCGCTGTGATAGGCACAGCCAGAGAGCATGAGTGTGAAGAAGTGTTGGTCCCAGTGAGGGCCAAATTCTTGGACCTGTGTTTAAGGTCACTGATGCGGCAGGCAGAACCTGGCTGGACTTCATTTGCAGGAATGATTTAGCTTATAACACAAGTACGGGTGCAGTCAACTTTGTTTAAAGTCATAGTCACACATTGAGAGACATTGGTCTACTGTAGCGAGGAACCACTGGAGAAGCTACAACAGCGGAACTTCACCTGGTGAGTGGTTACACCTAAGTCGACTTGATTAATAGCTGGTTATGGACTTCTCCTCCAGGAATTTATCCAAACCTTTTTTTAAACCCATCTACACTAACTGCCCTAACCACATCCGTCAGCAAATTTCAAAGCATACTTGAGTGAAAAAGAATGTTTTCTCATTTATGTGACAACCATGTTAGGTTCCATATTAGGAGCTACCACTCAGGGAAAAGATCTAGGCATCATAGTGGATAATACATTGAAATTGTCAGCTCAGTGTGCTGCAGCAGACAAAAAAGCAAATAATGTTAGGAATTATTAGGAAGGGAATGGTGAATAAAATGGAAAATGTCATAATGCCTCTGTATTGCTCCATGGTGAGACCACGCCTTGAGTACTGTGCACAATTCTGGTCGCCACATCTCAAAAAAGATATAGTTGTAATGGAGAAGGTACAGAGAAAGGCAACCAAAATGATAAAGGGCATGGAACGGCTCCTCTATGAGGAAAGGCTAAAAAGGTTATGGCTGTTCAGTTTGGAGAAAAGACTGAGGGAGGATATGATAGAGGTCTTTAAAATCATGAGAGGTCTAGAACGAGTAAATGTGAATTGGCTATTTACTCTTTTGGATAATAGAAGGACTAGGGAGCAAGTATGTAAAAATATAGGTGGGTGAGGGGCTTGAACCAATTTTGCAGTTGCAGGTGCAAGGAGTCCATAAGCACCAACAACTGTGGTGCAAGTCCCTATTTTGCAGAAAACCCTCTATCTATTCCTCCTGGAAATTGACTATGGAGATAACCTCACCCAGAGTGGCTGTTCTGGAACTCAGATCCTCCATGGCATCCCTGAAGGGCTTCAAAACTTGTACCACCTGCATCAAATATAAAAAATTGTAATGCCCCAAGGGGTGATCCATACTGATCTTGGTTCCTTTTTAGTTTTCATAGAAGCCTCTCATGAGGGACTTTGTCAAATGCCTTCTGAAAATCCAAATACACTACATCTACCGGTTCACTCATATTTTTTATTCTACCTGCTGGTTTCATTCACATATTTTATTGTACCGATCAGGTTCTCTAAGGAAGTGGCTGAAAAAAGTAAGGCAAAAAGAATAACATTCAAAAAGTATAAAGGATCTCAAAAAAGGAACACAAGGAAGGGTATCTGTTAAAAATCAGGGAGATGATGTTATGCTCCTGCCCACAAGAAGTGTGTGCAGGTTCTTACCTCTCACAGCCACAGCCAGCCGGGCTGCTGACGCTGCTGCTTTCTCCCTGAATCAGCTGGGGCCGTTCCACAGCTGCTGCCATGCGGTCTGCTTCTCTGCTCCTGTTCCTGCCTTCCCCGGACCTGCTGCTGTGATCCCGGGACCTCCAGCCAGCAGCGAGACCGTCTTTCTCAGTGCCTGCTTTAGCCCGGGTCCTTGCCCAGCAGGGAAGCCGTCCCTGCCGGTGCCTGCAGTCTCTCACAGTTCCCTGCATTCAGCACTTCTCTCTGCCGGTGCCTACAGCTCTCTACTCTCCCTGCAGTCTTACCTCTCCTCCTGGGGCTGTCCTCACAGCATGGAGCCGTTCCTGCAGTCAGCCCTTCCCCCGCAGCCAGCCTTGCCTCTCTCTGCTTCTGTCCGTGCAGCTGGGAGCTGCTCCAGTGACCTGCCTTCACCCAGCTCCAGTCCGGGGCTGCTCCGCGGCTTCCTTGGGCCCTCCACGTGGCTGAGGACGCCACCAGCTTCCAGCTCTTCTCTCCAGCCTCCTAGGGCGCGAGCGCGCTCCTCTCTGCTTCTTTTCAAGGGCCAGCCAGGTGTGGCCCCCTGCTGACCCCTCCCTGGGCGTTGTCCACCTCAGCTCTACTAAAGGGCTCAGCTTTCACTGTGTCTTTGCCTTCGCAAGGAGTTGGTCACTTCTGAGTTCCTCGTTCCAGGAGATGCCTTGTATTCCAGCCTTCTGCAAGGTCCAGTGTTCCATGTTTCCTTTTGAAGCTTCTTGTCAAGTTGTTCCAGTCCTGATGTCTGCCGGCCATTCCAGTCCTGATGTCTTCAGTGTTCCAGTCCTGATATTTGCCTGCCGTTCCAGTCTCAAGGTCTGTCTCTTGTTCCAGTCCTGATGTTCCTGATGTCCATGTTCCAGCCCAGAGGTGTGTCTCCTATTCCAGTGTATGTGTTCCAGTCCTGATGTTCCTGATATCCTTGTTCCTGATCCTGATGCCTAACCTGCCTTGTGCTGCCAGGAGTGCAGCGTATTCTCGCCTTGTGCTGCCAGGAGTGCAGCGAACCTGCTTCCTCTTTCCTGTGCTCTCCCGCTCTCTGCGTGGTCCGTGACCAGCCTTCCAGGGCTGAGTAGGGCGCGCATGGGACAGGGTGGTCCGTGACTCAGTCCCGCAGGTGGCCTGAGTAGGGCGCCCTGAGGGTCAGTGCCCATGTCTCCTTCAGCCCTCGTTCCTGCATCCACGTCTATGCATCCTGCACCTCGTCCTGAGTCCACGTCTATGCCTGAGTCTACGTCGTTCCTGAGTCTCGTCTGAATCCATGTTCCAGTCTTCACTGTCCTGGCCTCCATCTGGCCTGCCGCTTCGTGCCGTACCCTGCGGCAGGTCCGAAAGGGCTGGGAACGGTCGGAGGACTGTTCACAAGACCAACATTGCGTTGTTGGGTCTTCCGAAGCGCGCAGGTCCAGAGGAGGGTCTGTCAGCCAGTCTTCACTCCAGCCCTGCTCCCGTCCAGCCCATGCTCGGGCATGCCACGCCTCCCGCGGCACTTCTTCAGAGCCCTCTGGGGGTCGAGCCGTGGCCCAAGGACACACATCACCCAGGAGTGGGATCGCTCTCCTAGCGCTCCACAACAGATGAAGAAAGAAATCAGGAAAGCAAAAGTCAAACGGAAGAAAGAATTGCCAAAGATTTAAAGAGAGGAGACAAAACATGTTTCAGATATATCAGAGAATGAAGGGAGGCCTGAAGTGGAACAGTGTAATTGAAAGGTGACATCAAATTACACCCAAGAATTAAAACTAATAAGGAATAAAAAAATCTCCTGCTCTCCATACCTGGGATCTTTTGATTTCCCGTCACCCAGATTATCATGCATTAAAAGAAATTGGGCCACAGAAACTATCTTCTCTCTCTCCCTCACGCACACACACACACACTTATAACACATTCATTCTTTCAGTCAATGCCTCTCTTATATATAAGCCAATACTTTCACACATACTTCCTCTCTCTCTCACACACAGAGGCTCTCTCTTCCTCACACACATTGTTTGTATGTGTGTATGTGCACATGCATATGAGAGCCTTTGTTTGACACATAGGCTCACTCATGCACATGTTCACACGCATATGTACACAGGCTTTCACAGATACACAATCTCTAAACACAGACACACACATGCTCACAACCTCTCACACATACATGTTCTCATACAGACATAAACATACACCCACAGGCAGTACAAACAGACACATAAGCTCTCACATAGACATGCACACGAGATCTCACACAGACACGTACACAGGCTCTCATATATACAAGCTGTCATACAGACATATACACTCACCTACAGGCTCTCACACAGACATACATACATGCATAAAACAGGCACACGATCTCATACAGACACACACACATGCATACAGAATCACCCAGATATAGGCTCTCATACAGACATAAACATACACCCACAAGCTCTCACACAGACAAGATCATACATGCACACAAGATCTCAAACAGACACATGCACACATACACATGGGCTCTCACAAATACAGGCTCTTGTACAGACACATACACACATCCACAGGCTCTCACACAGACATACAAACTTTCACTCAGACATACACACACATGGCCTCCTCTTCACTTTAGGCTATGGTGGGATGGGCTCTGCCTTAGTTCACTGGCCTCCTCTTTACTTCTGGCTATGGAAGGATTGGTTCCACCATGGCCCTGCTGGCCTCTTCACTTCAGGCTGTGATATCCATCACCACAGCTTCACTGGTCTATTCTTCATTTCGGGCTGTGGTGGGATGAGTTCCATGGCCCAAAGTGAAGGCTTCCTGCAGTGGGAGGTGGGCAACTTGTGCATGCCTGCAGGAAAAGTTGTGCACAAGCACACATGTGCAGCTTAGAGCTACACGCGTGCATGAGCACATAACTTTTCCCATATACATGTACAGCTTAGAGGGAGCATTAGTGGTGGTCAGGATCACTTATTGTTCTTGGGGGAGAGCCAGGGAAGACATAATACCTTCCTAAATTGGTAGTACACAGTACCTGTGCACCACTGTGCACTATAGATGCTACGCCCATGCACTCACCATATTCCGTATTGCTTCGTCTAACTCTTGAAAGAAGGGTTCAAAATGGGGGAAAAATCAGGATATGTATGGTAAAGATAGTCAAAATTAATGGTCTTTGTTCTACACTGGAGAATAATAGGGGTTACTGTTGTTTTAAGGAAAAGTCAGAGGATACTGGAGTATCCTGGTGGTAGTTTGGAGGGAAGTCAGGGGAAATTGAAGGGCAAGGTGATAGTTCAGAGGGGTGAAGCAGGTGGTCACTGAAACACATAAAAACCTTGCAGAATATAAAATCATAAACTTTCAAGGATCCTATTACCATTTCTCCTTTCTTTCTATCTATGTGCTTAGGTGTGTTATACTTTTACCATATGGTAAATTGTCTAATGCAGGATTATCATGCAGTATTTACAATACCATCTGTTATCTTCACCCCAATACAGCAGGCATGGTAATGAGCTGATTTGCATGCAAATGCATGCAAAGCAGCTCAGTATTAGCTAATTTCACATAAAATGACATATTTTACCTGGGAAATCGCAAGCCATGTTATATTCTGAAAAGTTAGCTACAACTGATGTTGTAGCTAATTTTCGGTGGGAGCATAGGGGATGCAAATGTAGTTCCCAATGCTTCCAGGTACATAAATTAAAAGGGCTGATCGGCCCAAAATAACTCCTTCCCCAAAGTGGCAATACCTCCGGGGTCTCTCGAGACACTCTGTTCCATCCCCATTTCTGTTTCTTCCAGACCTTGTATTGTTTGCATAAACCTGAATATAATTTTCTGTTATGGAACAATGAATTCTGGATATATCATATTATGTCACTTTACTTACTTCCCTTAAGTGGTTTTGTGACAAAATTGTTGTTTATGTGTGTTATTTCTATGTAAGTTCTGGCCACTTTAGAAGAAATCAGACACATTCAGAGTGCTCACGGTTTATAATATGCTTTTCATAGCCAAATAGAATAAATGGCTTTCCAGTCTCAAAGCAGTAATTAAGAATAATCAGAAATAGCCCATTGTCTTCTGGTTAAAGTGCATGCTGGTTTCAGAGACAGCTAATACCTGAACCAGAAATGATTATAGATATAACAATCTATCTAGGTGGGGTTTTAATAAAACATTTTCCCTTATGTGGCATTTCTTTAGAGTGCTGCACTAGAATGAGTTTTAATAATGGTTTACTGAAGCAGGTATTTATTGGCTGTTAATTTCACTACAGTAATTAAATTATAAAATCAGAACCTCTTCATATTCCACTGGATTCATGGCCAGAATCAAATATATGCCTTTATTTCATTGTCATCTAAACCAATAGAACTATTCCAGGATTTTATGGAAAGTATTTTTTTTCCATCTGTATCCTGTTAAATTTATTTTCTGTGTCATGGTAGGAATGTAGAAATAATGGCCATTTTTCACAAAAACTTGTGTTCAAGACTGCACAATTGTAATTTATTGTAACAATTCCTAGGGTACTGTGATTTTGGTTAAATTTTTTGCAAACTGTGAGGCCTGGTCTTAACCTGAGTAAGCTCCTGGGGTATTCATCAAACTATAGTAAGCACCAGAATTTAGTGAATAAAGTGGTTGGAGTTATTTTTTTAGCTGAGGATGGGTGGACATTACCAGTAGTGGTAACCTCTGCATGTCTTTGCCTATGGGAATGTACCTTCCTGGCTTTACACAGGTGATATTTAAAGGGGCATGAAGCCCTGAGTTCCAAAACTTCCCTAACACTGAAACCAGCACTGATTTTTCTCATTAGGGGTGTGTAGGGGAAGCAGAGTTATTAACTAGGGTCAAATATTTCAATTTTTCACTTGGGGAAGCCTCAGGGGTTAGTTTTTGGGACCTGGATTGTTTCTGGGTTTTGTGGGTAGGAGCACAAGATGGAGCCGATGGCCATGTGACAGGGGCTGACCAATGGGACCGGTTGCCCCTATGACATAGTAGGTCAAAGACTATTGGCGCCATTTTGAAACCAGCACCGAGGGTGTGGGTGCAGGGGATGGCTCCCGGACCCCCCGCTGGACCACCAGGGAGTTTTGGTAAGTCTTGGGTGGGTCAGGAGGGTGGGGGGGTTATTTAAATTGGCTTCTTTAGGTGGCCAAATAATTCGGCGAAGATTCATGTATTCGTGGGGAATCACGATACGTTTTGCTTCCCCATGAATACAACGAATATGGCCACATCCATTGCGGATTGCCAATACATAGGGACCAAATGCACACCCCTAGGGAACTGTATGTCAGGGCTTCTTGCCATTAGCAAGAGAAGGGGGATGGCCAAGAGCATCAGCAGTCACCTTAGTCTGCTCATGTTCTTGGAGTAAGTTAACGACACCTCTTTAGTAGTTAACTAATGCAGATTGCAGTGTTTGTTATTTGTGTTAAATCAATTGAATATTAATAAAATGCTTTTTATGCATTTTCATGCAACACAGCTGATTAATTTTCATGCATATTGAGCATGATTTGTTTTCCAAATTACTAATGTGCTATATCACATTATTAACGCACGTTCATTTAAGATAAATTAAAACATTATCATAATATACTAAATAGTTCTATATGAGGTCGATATTCAAAAGAGTTTATCAAAGTAATTTACCTGGGTAAACTATAGGGATTTGCAATCATTTTTACCAAATTAGGCAATGTCAACAAAATTGCCTGATTCGGAATGGTTCAGGAGAACTGAAAAACAATTGAATTTTTTCTGAAATTTTGGAAAAAATTCATTTTTGAGTTAGTGCGCACTATCCCTAAAATCAGGACCCCTGAAAAAAACCCCCGAACCATGGGAAAAACAAAATTTCTGTGGGGGAGGGGGCCCCGAAACAAAGCCCGACACAAAATTTTTACCCGAAGCACATCTCTAGTAAACTATGACTGTGTATGTTATTTTTTGTAAGCCATTCAGAATTTTAGATGGCGCGGCATATCGTTTTTAAAAAATAAATAAATATATACCCAAGAAAAATGTTACCTGATAAAAAGAGGCAGGATGGGGAGAATTTTGGGAATACAGCTTCACTTTAGTTGGGTAGTACTGATATTGAGCACTCCCCTGGTAAAGTTAGTAGAGTAAATCTGGTAACAAAGATCTCTGTCCTAAAGAATACCCAGGTAAATATATCCAGAAATATTAAATGGCAGACTTACATCTGGGTAGGTCTCACTGGATATTTCAGCTAAGGTTAACTGAGCAAATTTACCTAAATAACTTCCTGCTCACTGCGCCACTTAATATGGACATCTATGTTTTTATTGATTTTAATTAAAAAAGGAAAAAAAACATATTCTACAAAATCAAATAAATAGTCTGTGCATGTGGATCTTCAGCATGATCAGTAACAGATTGATGGGGGTTCTGATGTTCAATTTTTATTTATTTATTTTTATTTATTTAACAGCTTTTAATATACCGGTGTTCGTGCAAGCACATCACACCGGTTTACAATAAACTTGAGAAAGGAGGAAATTACAAAAAACAGGGAGTGGGGGATGGAGCAGGAGCGAAAAAAGGGGGGGGGGAGAGAGACAGCACATCAGGGGGAGAGAGACTACCACATCAGGGGGATTATATATAATATAGTGTCTATGGGTAGGTAGCTTTCAAGACTTGTTATCAAACAGGACTGAAGCAAGGCATAGATGCTGGCTTAGACACTATGGGGCGGATTTTCAGAGCCCTGCTCGCCTATATCCGCCCAAAACCGGGCGGATTTAGGCGAGCAGGGCCCTGCGTGCCGGTAAGCCTATTTTACATAGGCCTACCGGCGCGCGCAGAGCCCCGGGACTCGTGTAAGTCCCGGGGTTCTCCGAGGGGGGCGTGTTGGGGGCGGTCCTGGTCATCGCAGCGTTTTCGGGGTGTGTCGGCAGCGTTTTGGGGGCGGGTACGAGGGCGTGGCTATGGCCCGGGGCGGTCCGGGGGCGTGGCCATGCCCTCTGGACCCGCCCCCAGGTAGCGTCCCGGCGCGCAGGAGGCCCGCTGACGCGCGGGGATTTACGCCTCCCTCCGGGAGGCGTAAATCCCCCGACAAAGGTAAGGGGGGGGGCTTAGACAGGGCCGGGTGGGTGGGTTAGGTAGGGGAAGGGAGGGGAAGGTGAGGGGAGGGCAAAAGGAAGTTCCCTCCAAGGCCGCTCCGATTTCGGAGCGGCCTTGGAGGGAACGGCTATACAAATCCATAGCCTTGCGCGCGCCGATCCAGGTTTTTAGCAGATACGCGCGGCTCCGCGCGTATCTACTAAAATCCAGCGTACTTTTGTTTGCGCCTGGAGCGCAAACAAAAGTAGGCTATTCGCGCTCCTTTTAAAATCCGCCCCTATGGGGTCAGTTTTCTAAGGTTCTAGATACCTAATACAGGCACCTAAATTGGTGCCTTTGAAAATTGACTAGAGTACCTAAATTTAGGATCCTATTTTCATTGGGTGCCTAAATATATGACAGTAAAAACTGAGTGGTTATGGGGTGTGGAGGAAGGAAAAAAATTGGACACCTATTGCTGATTTTCAGGACTAGCCCCATCATCCATCAAAAAAGTTAACACATGCATTATCAAAAAGGGGCATGTTTATTGAAATTTGTAAGTTACCATTTCATATAGGTATTATTGCATGGTGAGGTAAACTTACCACACACTGTGATAATCCCTATTTTTCACATCCTGTGCTGGGGGGGGGGGGGGGGGTAGGGAGAGAGAGACTGTTATAGAGTCCATCAAGCTAGGGTGAGAGAGCATAGAACAAATTTTCAACTTTGTGAGACTTTACTCACTCCAAATGACATAATGACATCAAATCTTTACCAAGCTATACTGTGCTGTTCATACATCTCACACTATATGCAAAACAGGCCCCTAAACCATCACTAACACCTCACCTCAACCTATCAGGTGGTCATCCTATAGAGATAAAAAATAGGTACACTTATTGAGGCCCTCCCCAGAGGTGCTCTCTTTCCTCTTCCACTCCTCCCCTCCACTCCTCCCCTCTCCCTCTCTCCCCAAGCCCACAAATGGCCAAAATGCAATTTAAAAAATGTATTGCAAATTGCGTTATGGCCATTTCAGTCATATCACACAGCTTAACACCAAGGAAAAAGCTGTAGTTATCTCCAGTGTTTAAACTGTGCAATAGCATGCATTATACTAACACATGGAGCGATTAAGGCCAATAATTTAACTAAACCCTACCCAAACTTCTCCCCTGATCCTACCCCCCTCAAAAATTTGCATTCATGCCATGCGCTACTATACTTTTCACAAGCATTATGGCATTAATGCGTGCGTTAATGCGTTATCGCATGGGTTAACACCATAATGCATTTTGACAAATGATCCTTTTTGTAACTAATATAGACCTAGATTCACCATTTTGCAATAAATATAGCAAAAACAGTGCCCACGATAAAAAAAAAAAAAAAGGAGGAATGGATAGAGTAATTTTCCTGGTACCACTTCGCATAGGAATTTTAATGCAACACATATTAAAGTTTTCACATTCACTTTTTTTTTCACTTCACAAGCTGACCGGACAACTTTTATCGCATTTTGGGCTGCTGCTTAGCAGGGTCATTTATCAAATCGTGTTATGGTGTTTTCGCACGCGTTAAGGCATTTTCACATGCAAAAATGCCTTAACGCATGCAAAATCGCTATAATGCATGCAAAAAGCACCATAACGTATGGTGCGATGCAAATTTTTAAAAGGGAGGGATTGGGGAAGATTCGGGGGTGGGAATTCTCTAAAAGTGGGCTGGCTTCGTGAAGCCATAATTCATGATATTGCACAGTTTTAACACCGAAAATAACTACACATTTTTTCAATTTCGTTAAGCTGTGCAATGTCATGCGATATGCCCATAATGCAATTTGCGATTTTTTTACAAATTCTGTTTTGGGCATTTTTTGGCTGGGGAAGAGCCTGAGATGAGGGGAGGGGAGAAAGAGAGATAGAGAGAGCGTGTCTGGGGTAGCACCATAGTAAGCAGCTATATATGCTACTATAGGAAGCCCACCTAGTAACTCGAGGTGAGGTTTAGGTAGTAGTGTAGGGCTTAGGGGCCACTTTGATATGCAGAGTGAGATGTACAAACAGAACAGTGCTCTCTTATGAAGATCTGATTTCCTTCAGAGTGAGGAAACTCACACAGAGATTAGATTTGTACAATGTTCTGTCAACCTAGCTTGATGTTACCCAGGTTGAGAGAACATGGTGGGAGAGCACATGATGGGAGAGCACCAACCAGGTGTAGCAGGAAAGGATCCTGTAGCAAGGACATGCTCTCCAGGTGATGCATTGTCCTTTCGCACTGAGGGTATCTCCCCAAGGCCTACTGCCCAGGAGGGAAGGGTTAGGTCGGCCGTCATAGTTGGTGATTCAATTATTTGGAATGTAGATAGCTGGGTGGCTGGTGGGCGTGAGGATCGCCTGGTATCATGCCTACCTGGTGCGAAGGTGGCGGACCTCACGCATCACCTAGATAGGATTTTAGACAGTGCTGGGGAGGAGCCGGCTGTCGTGGTACATGTGGGCACCAACGACATAGGAAAATGTGGGAGGGAGGTTCTGGAAGCCAAATTTAGGCTCTTAGATAGAAAGCTTAAATCCAGAACCTCCAGGGTAGCATTCTCTGAAATGCACCCTGTTCCACGCACAGGTCACCAGAGGCAGGCAGAGCTCCAGAGTCTCAATGCATGGATGAGACGATGGTGCAAGGAAGAGGGATTCAGTTTTGTTAGGAACTGGGGAACCTTGTGGGGAAGGGGGAGTCTCTTCCGAAGGGATGGGCTCCACCTTAACCAGGGTGGAACCAGACTGCTGGTGTTAACCTTTAAAAAGGAGATAGAGCAGCTTTTAAACTAGAACAAAGGGGAAAGCCGACAGTCGCTCAGCAGTGCATGGTTCGGAGAGAGGTATCTTTGAAGGATACTAATGATGCATTAGAATTAGGGCATCCCAACAGTGAGGTTCCAATAATTAGAAAAGTAGTCCAAGTGCCTGTAACTAAAACCTCACCTGAGCTAAAAAATTCTAACTTATCCCTATCAATTAAAAAGCTGAATGAAAATACAAACAAAAAACAAACTTTGAAATGTTTGTATGCTAATGCCAGAAGTCTAAGAAGTAAGATGGGAGAATTGGAATGTATAGCAGTAAATGATTAAATTATCAAGGAGCACCAAATTGCTTTGGAGGAATTCCTAAAGATCAATTGAATACCACAATACAAATCCTCCGTAATAAATTATTTATGAATAATTTTTTTTTGTGTGTGTGACAACTTATTGACCTTCTGGAACCCAAACTCTGGGTAAACAATTTAAACAACCTTCTCGATCAATTCAAAAATAATATGTATTCAAGAAAAAATATTCAAGAAAAAATATTTAAGACGGAGAAAGGAACGTTTCATATATTGTTGTCATAAATCCCCACCAGGGGTAATGTGACTCTAGATTATAATCATAAACGGACCTCCTCCATCCAATGTTTTCTGAATGTGATGAACACCAAGTGTTGACATTTAAAGTGTATATATTACAAATATTTTTCACTGTTGCTAAAGGTGAAAAAACTTTCCTCCAAGGACTATAAAACAACAATTTTAAATGTCCCGGCAAAATTATGATGAATCCCGGCGAGGGTATTAATAGATGATATTAATCATGTTGATAATTATGATCAACCCCATAGGCATAAAAGATTTTCACTCAGGCTTAACACATAAGCTCTTTCAACATCCCGACTTATCTGATATCCATGATAGGTCACCGACGCAGCCGCGTTTCAGGTCCATCCAGGGACCTTTCATCAGGGGATTCAACCTCCTTCCACGTTTAGTCAGTGAATGTTGAATGGTTGCCTGCACAGGTCTCACGCGTAGGTCTCAATGGACTCTATCCGGGTCTAACAATGCTGAAGTTCAACAGATTTGCCTTTTTGAACTTGACGAAGTGATAGCTACGTAACCAATCCGTGTTAAAGTTGTGATGTAACAACGTACAGATCTAAAACATCCAATGAAAAACAAACACACTGCTTTCAATTCTAGCTCGCTTGGTGTACTTAAACGCCATGAATTACAATATAGAATTCCAATCAAGCAATTCATTCATGCCTTGTGGGGCTTGTGATTTTAATGTAAAAATCCAAAAGGCCTCCCACTTGTTCAAAAGCCTGATCCGATCAGCCCCGCGGGGGGAAATCAGCACCTGATCAAGAATGGTCCATTTCAAATCAGTGAAAGCGTGGCTCTGTTGAACGCAATGCAGAACGATAGGAGCTGTCAATGTCTCTGTATTCAGTTTTGACTTGTGCTCATTTAGGCATATCCTAATTTTTCTGGTAGTTCTTCCAATGTATATCTTTGGGCAGGTACACATAATAACGTATACAACGAATTCTGAATCACAAGTAGTATGGGATTTCCGAACAACTTTATACCCAGTACAGGGTTCAGTCCATATTGCACCTTCGATACTGTTTTGACAGTGAGAACAATGTCCGGACTGTTTATGGCTGCCACTAGGCTTATCAAATCGATGGTCTGTGACAGCATGAATGAGCTTGTCACGAATATTAGAGCCTCGCGTGGTGACAATTAAAGGAGGTTCTTTGAAGGTTTCGTGTAACGCCAACACTGGCCAGTGTTGGTGAATTGAAGACGCGATAACTGAAGTAGCAACAGATTGATTTAGTACGCAAACTAATGCAGGATCTTGCTTCGTTGGCTTATAAGTAAGCAATGATGATCTATCAGAATATTTAGCCCGTTTATAACCCGTTGTATAACGGACTTAGGATATCCTCATTCCAAAAACGGCGGCAAGGTTGGAAAGTTAAAGCAAGCAAATAATTGAGCAACGGGGCTACTACTTCCGTCAAAAACAAAAGCGGAGTGTACTTGTTTCAGTCCCTGATGCAGCGATTCGAAACACGCGTCGGACTGGACTTTAAATTCCTTTGACATTTTGAGTCACTCTAAGGAAGAGATTACCCCGATACAGAATTTTACAAAAATTTTAAAAAAATCTAAAAATACGCAGAAGAATAAAGGACTTGAGCCAATGATTAAACATGACCTGAAGTGGCAAAACCTTAAGCAAAACCTTAAGCAAAATATGCTGGTATGCCTGCAGGTGTTATGATGGCTCCACAAGCAATAGCACATTAAGAAAAATTATAATTACATGACGTCTTTCTAGTGAAGAATTGTACTCGTTGTGTTTGATCATAACTGTTTATAGTGTGAGACTTCAATTACCCCAATATAGATGGGTAAATGTATCATCAGGTCACGCTAGAGAGATAACGTTCCTGGATGGAATAAATGATAGCTTTATGGAGCAATTGGTTCAGGAACCGACGAGAGAGGGAGCAATTTTAGATCTAATTCTCAGTGGAGCACAGGACTTGGTGAGAGAGGTAACGGTGGTGGGGCCACTTGGCAATAGTGATCATAATATGATCAAATTTGATTTAATGACTGGAAAAGGAACAGTATACAAATCCAAGGCTCTCGTGTTAAACTTTCAAAAGGGAAACTTTGATAAAATGAGAAAAATTGTTAGAAAAAAACTGAAAGGAGCAGCTACAAAAGTAAAAAATGTCCAAGAGGTGTGTGGTCATTATTAAAAAATACCATTCTAGAAGCACAGTCCAGATGTATTCCACACATTAAGAAAGGTGGAAAGAAGGCAAAACTATTACCGGCATGGTTAAAAGGGGAGGTGAAAGAAGCTATTTTAGCCAAAAGATCTTCATTCAAAAATTGGAAGAAGGATCCAACAAAAGAAAATAGGATAAAGCATAAACATTGGCAAGTTAAATGTAAGACATTGATAAGACAGGCTAAGAGAGAATTTGAAAAGAAGTTGGCTGAAGAGGCAAAGACTCACAGTAAAAACTTTTTAAAATATATCCAAAGCAGAAAGCCTGTGAGGGAGTCAGTTGGACCATTAGATGATCAAGGGGTTAAAGGGGCACTTAGAGAAGATAAGGTCATTGCGGAAAGATTAAATGATTTCTTTGCTTCGGTGTTTACTGAAGAGGATGTTGGGGAGGTACCCGTAACGGAGAAGGTTTTCATGGGTAATGATTCAGATGGACTGAATCAAATCATGGTAAACCTAGAAGATGTGGTAGGCCTGATTGACAAACTGAAGAGTAGTAAATCACCTGGGCTTGATGGTATACACCCCAGAGTTCTGAAGGAACTAAAAAATGAAATTTCAGACCTATTAGTAAAAATTTTTAACTTATCATTAAAATCATCCATTATAACTGAAGACTGGAGGATAGCAAATGTAACCCCAATATTTAAAAAGGGCTCCAGGTGTGATCCGAGAAACTACAGACCAGTTAGCCTGACTTCAGTGCCAGGAAAAATAGTGGAAAGTGTTCTAAACATCAAAATCACAGAACATATAGAAAGACATGGTTTAATGGAACAAAGTCAGCATGGCTTTACCCAGGGCAAGTCTTGCCTCACAAATCTGCTTCACTTTTATGAAGGAGTTAATAAACATGTGGATAAAGGTGAACCGGTAGATATGGTATACTTGGATTTTCAGAAGGCGTTTGACAAAGTTCCTCATGAGAGGCTTCTAGGAAAAGTAAAAAGTCATGGTATAGGTGGCGATGTCCTTTCGTGGATTGCAAACTGGCTAAAAGACAGGAAACAGAGAGTAGGATTAAATGGGCAATTTTCTCAGTGGAAGGGAGTGGACAGTGGAGTGCCTCAGGGATCTGTATTGGGATCCTTACTTTTCAATATATTTATAAATGATCTGGAAAGAAATACGACCAGTGAGATAATCAAATTTGCAGGTGACACAAAATTGTTTAGAGTAGTTAAATCACAAGCAGATTGTGATAAATTGCAGGAAGACCTTGTGAGACTGGAAAATTGGGCATCCAAATGGCAGATGAAATTTAATGTGGATAAGTGCAAGGTGATGCATGTAGGGAAAAATAACCCATGCTATAATTACACAATGTTGGGTTCCAAATTAGGTGCTACAACCCAAGAAAGAGATCTAGGTGTCATAGTGGATAACACATTGAAATCATCGATACAGTGTGCTGCGGCAGTCAAAAAAATCAAACAGAATGTTGGGAATTATTAGAAAGGGAATGATGAATAAAACGGAAAATGTCCTAATGCCTCTGTATCGCTCCATGGTGAGACCGCACCTTGAATACTGTGTACAATTCTGGTCGCCGCATCTCAAAAAAGATATAATTGCGATGGAGAAGGTACAGAGAAGGGCTACCAAAATGATAAGGGAATGGAACAACTCCCCTATGAGGAAAGACTAAAGAGGTTAGGACTTTTCAGCTTGGAGAAGAGACGACTGAGGGGGGATATGATAGAGGTGTTTAAAATCATGAGAGGTCTAGAACGGGTAGATGTGAATCGGTTATTTACTCTTTCGTATAGTAGAAAGACTAGGGGGCACTCCATGAAGTTAGCATGGGGCACATTTAAAACTAATCGAAGAAAGTTCTTTTTTACTCAGTGCACAATTAAACTCTGGAATTTGTTGCCAGAGGATGTGGTTAGTGCAGTTAGTATAGCTGTGTTTAAAAAAGGATTGGTTAAGTTCTTGGAGGAGAAGTCCATTACCTGCTATTAAGTTCACTTAGAGAATAGCCACTGCCATTAGCAATGGTAACATGGAATAGACTTAGTTTTTGTGTACTTGCCAGGTTCTTATGGCCTGGATTGGCCACTGTTAGAAACAGGATGCTGGGCTTGATGGACCCTTGGTCTGACCCAGTATGGCATTTTCTTATGTTCTTATGGTACAAATGTCATCACTGATGAGTTTCCTCACTCCAAAGGACATCAAATCTTCACAAGAGTGCACTGTTCTATTTGTTGTCTCACTCTGCACGTAAAAGTAGCCCCTAAGCCCTACACTACTGCCTAAACCTCACCTCAAATAACTAGGTGGGTCTCCTATAGTAGCATAAATAGCTAACTACTACAAGAGCCTTGTAGATAGTCTCTGTCTGTCCTGCCCCCCTCTCCCCAGTGGTGAAATGAACACTTTGGGGTAGATTTTCAAAAAGCGCAATTTGGCGTACTTTTGTTGGCTCATCAGGCGCAAACAAAAGTACGCTGGATTTTAGTAGATACGCGCATATCCACTTAAATCCTGGATTGGCGTGCGCAAGGCTACTGATTCCGTATATCCGGCGCGCGCCAAGCCGTGCAGCCTACCTCCGTTCCCTCCGAGGCTGCTCCTAAATCGGAGCGGCCTCGAAGGGAACTTTCTTTTGCCCTCCCCTCATCTTCCCCTCCCTTCCCCTACCTAACCCACCCCCCCGGCCCTATCTAAACTCCCCCCCTTACCTTTGTCAGGGGATTTACGCCTCCCGGAGTGAGACGTAAATCCCAGCGCGCCAGCGGGCCGCTAGCGCGCCGGGACCGAACCTGGGGGTGGATCCGGAGGGCGTGGCCACGCCCCCGCCCCGCCCCGCCCACGCCGCGCGAATCGGGCCCGCCCCAACACGCCCCTGACACGCCCCCCTCGGAAAACCCCGGGACTTTCACGAGTCCCGGGGCTCTGCGCGCACCGGTAGGCCTATGTAAAATAGGCGCACCGGCGCGCAGGGCCCTGCTCGCGTAAATCCAGGCGGATTTACGTGAGCAGGGCTCTTAAAATCCGCCCCTTTGTAGGTAAGGAAATGCAATTATATAGGTATTACCACAAAGTGTGAAAAGTTAACACACTTTGCAGCAATAACTATGTGAAGCACTAAGATAACACAGATTGTGATAAATAGGCTATTACCATAAAATACACCCCTTTTCCTATCACATGCAATATTTAGTGCAGTTTGATAAATCTAGGCCTAAGTTTTGAAATTAGTATTTACTTACTTAAAACCATGGCACACTGATATTCCACCAGATTAATTTATTTGCTGCATTTCAGCATGGATTATATTCAGGTAACTCAGGTATTTCCCTATCCCCAGAGGGCTCACAATCTAACAGGGTTATTTATCAAAATATGTGTTAGGGCATTATCGCACACATTAGAGCCCTAACATGCACGATAACACCATAACGCATGCGATAAATTCTGCATCTCAAAATGCATATGCAAATTTAAAATTAGTATTCAAGTGAGAGGAGTTTGAGTGGAATAAATGGAAATGAGGGTTGCTTAATGTGGCGTGCAATAAAGTAACACATAGCATTGCAGGTTTTATCATCGGAAATAACTGTACTTTTTTTCTGTGCATTTTGCCTGTGTTAAATGTGTGTTATTACCGGCTGAAACATTTTTTTATCGCAAATGCTGGTTCAGGAGGGGAGAGGAGATGGGAGATAGAGAAAGGGAGAGAGAGAGAGAGAGCCTCTGTGGAGGCACACTTATAATTGAACTTTTTATAGCACTGTAAGAGGGGTCATTATGAACTCGGGATGAGGTTTTTGGGGTGGGTTTTAGGGCAGCTTTACATGCACAGTTATACGTACCATGTACCATGTTCTCTCTTCCTAACATGATGCACTCTACCTAGCTGCAATCAAGCTAGATAGAGAGTACATGGTAGAAATCTACTCTTCTTTTACCGTTCATCACCCCAAATCACATTAAATCTTCACTGATGGCAACTGTGCTGTTCGTACGTATTACTGTGCATGTAAATCTGCCACCCCCGCAAACCTCACCCGAAGTTAAAAGTACCCTCTCTTACAGAGGTATAAATACTAAATAGTAAACATTTTGTGAGTCTCTATCTTTCTCTCTCTCTCTCCCTCCCTCCCTCTCTCTCAGTCCAAACTGCCATTTGCGATAAAAACCTTTTTGGTTGGTAATGCAGCTGCAGTAGATTACTCAGTATGCAATGTGAAAATAACATGCGGTGCGATATATGTATCACATGTTGTAGTAAATTGTGATATGGTATCAGGGAAATTAGCCTACCCATGCCCCTTATTTTATCGTGAGCAATATTTTCATAGCAAAATGATGGATCTTGATCTAAGCTTGTACCTAAGGCAGTGGAAAGTGAAGTAACTTACCAAAGATCATAATGAACACTAGTGATATTTGAACACTGCTGAGCTAACCACTAGTCTACTACTCAATTCTAATCTGATTAGGTGTTCTCTGGAAAAGTCACTACTGCCTAATGTTCAGGTCCAGATTAGCATCTGATCTCTGCTCTCAGCATCTCACAGCAAAAAGAGACACCAGCAGCAGTTCTTAAACATACAGGAGTTTCTTTCTGTGCACATGTGTAATCATGCATTCCTGTCCTTCCTACTACAACATGAACACCAAAGTGTGGCTATTTATGGGCAGCATGCAGGGCTCAAACAGCTGGGGTCCCTTGGTGCAGCGGACACATTGCTCATAGCTCCTCCTCCTCTTTCACCTCCTGAGCCTCCTCCTTTGAGTATTTCCATCCTCTCTCTTATTCCCAGGCTGAGTGAAATGGGGAAAGCATGCACTGAGCACCAGATGCAACTCACTTTGAGTGTTGAGAGCAGCACTAATGGCAGAGCTCTGGCAGCCACTTGCATCACCTCCAACAGCAGCCAAGGTAAATAACTGAGTAAGATGGACGTCTGTCTTCTTCTGCACTTGTTTGTAGATGGAGCTAAAGTCCTGGATTGGGGAAATCTGCTTGTGGTGAGGAACTGAGGGAATGGGATAGAGGGATGAGCCTGTGTGTGGAGAGACGCTGAGCGGAAGTTCACAGGCAGCACGGAGTGGAGGGAGCAGGGATATAATCTGTAGGATAAGGAGATGATGCAGATTGATGATGTGCAGAGAGTAGCCGAAGGAGAGGGGAGGGTCCTTGAGGTGAGACCCATCTTTGCACGACAGTGGGGCTAAATTGTGATTTATGTAAAAGGAGGTATAACTGAGTAACATGAAACAGATCTACTTTTTGGGATTTGCCAGGTATTTGTGATCCGTGCTGGCCATTGTCAGAGACAATATATTGGGCTCAATGGACCTTAGTCTGACTCAGCATGGCATTTCTTATTCCCTTATATAATGAGTTAATGCAGAAGTACTAATGCTGCTAGTGAAAGTTAGAACTTCAAATGAAGATACTCTATCATAATTATTTAAATTGTTGATATGGCTGCCTATTTCAAATATACAAATAATTTGGTAATGTGCTCATTATTTATTATTGTGGTTTTATTAAAGAAAGATTTGCCAAGGTAAATTTCAGTACACTAACTAACATCTAGCTACCTGTTAGCATGCTATCTAAGTTAATTGGGCAACTAGGTCAGCATATCAGCAGGTAGTGTCCTGGTCTTCTTCCATGGCACTCTATCTCCCACCACTCTACTTTTCCTTCAAAGGTAGGACAGTCGTCATCCCAAATTTTCTAAGTCAAAACTACCCCAGAAAATGGGAAGTCTGGCACCTCTGCTTTCCCTATCCCATGGGACCCTCCAGCAGACTGAGAAAGCTGCAGAAGGAAAAGAGCAGTCCGCATTCATCCTGTCTTTTAACAATTCATTGTTAAATGGTGTTTTTGCCACCTCACATATTGAAACATATGTACAAAATTATGAAAATTTGTAAGAAATTTTATAAGGATTTTGTAGAGATAGAAAGATTTTGTTCTGGTTTTCACTTTTCCTTTCTGTGGATTGTTTTATATCTTTATATTTTTTTGTGATACGTTTGTTTTTATGTTGAGAAGCACAGTTTATTTACTATGACATATGGGTGATATTCAACATCACTCAATGGGCCCTTCTTTCTTAGCTTATACAGCTTTTGTACTACTGAGCATGTACAGGAGTTGACTGAACATCAACATGGACATATAATCTCTCTCATTTTCTTTAAGTGATATTTTAAATATTTTCTCTAAATTATTGTATTACTACATTGCCTAACTGATGCAGCAGCCCCCCAAACAGCACCTTTCAGAGCTAATAAAAAAGAAAGGTTTCTCCACAGAGATGTCTAGCACAAAGAAGCCCACCATCAGTGCTTCAAGGACTGTGTATGTGGTAGGAAAATGTTCAATACTGATGGACACACACATGTTATTGGTGCCTAGGACCAAATCATAACCAGTCTAACTGCTATCACTGTGGCTGAAATGTCCATTTGGTCTCAGAGATCCAAAGATTGAAAAATGGAGGAACTGCATAAGTATCTGAAGAGCCACAGCTGGTCCTTCTCTCGGACCAGAGCCTCTTTGGGCTCTCCTGGTGGTATTTTCAGAAGAAACTCCTACAGCAAGCCTCTCTCATTGTTTGGGTACTTACCAAGTACTTGTGATGTTGTTGGCCACTGTTGGACACGGGATACCGGGCTTGATGGACCCTTGGTCTGACCCAGTATGGCATATTTAATGTTCTTATGTTCTTATGTAGTCCTTTAACTTCTCAGGATTGAGCAAGTATAAAAAGTGCCATTTTCAGGTGTCAGAAAGTCCTTTGCATACACCACTGGCTTGGGGTTTTACAAAAAGGAAGTGATGCTCTTTGGAGCTGCCAGTGCAACTGGTGTAAGATACACATAAGAACATAAGAAATTGCCATGCTGGGTCAGACCAAGGGTCCATCAAGCCCAGCATCCTGTTTCCAACAGAGGCCAAAAACCAGGCCACAAGAACCTGGCAATTACCCAAACACTAAGAAGAACCCATGCTACTGATGCAATTAATAGCAGTGGCTATTCCCTAAGTATAATTGATTAATAGCCATTAATGGACTTCTCCTCCAAGAACTTATCCAAACCTTTTTTGAACCCAGCTACACTAACTGCACTAACTACCTTCTCTGGCAACAAATTCCAGAGCTTTATTGTGCGTTGAGTGAAAAAGAATTTTCTCCGATTAGTCTTAAATGTGTTACTTGCTAACTTCATGGAATGCCCCCTAGCCCTTCTATTATTCGAAAGGACTATCCTTGGGGCTGAGAAAACATATAGCACAAGCATCAATGGTGCTTTGAGATACAGCACTGTGATGCATCATGTCCTGGTGTCACCAACACATGGTCTCCTGGAGCATTCTATGCATTGAACCTTGACACCGATAACATTTCCTCCCTTGATGCCTTGGGCCAAGGATATGCAACGAGCATCTGTACCACCAATTCAGCTTTTCATTATTTCACCAAGAATGCCTGGTGCTGAGGGATTCATTCTTCACTTTTCTGCCTATTTCAAGGCTGATGTTCCCATCAAAGCTCTTGGAGCAAGGCCTATGTCTGGACATACAGGCTGGACATTACAGGCTCTCATATTTTCATCCTTAGATTACTGTAATTTTCTTTTACTGGGTTTGCCACAATCATCGCTACGACCACTCCAGATGCTGCAGAACACTGAGGCCAGGGTGCTAACAAATCACAACACAAGCATAGTCTAAAATTGAGTATTAACCAATTCTGTTGACTGTAGTGCATATTTGAATGTTTTAATTTGTTTTTTGCCCTGTTAGTATAGTAATTGTTGTTTTCTTATTGATGTATTCCTTCTGATGTATTTTTAATGCTTTAAAGTTTTTTGTACACCGTTATGATGTAATCACGAATGACGGTGTATAAAATCTTTTAAATAAATAAATTAAATAACACCAGATCCCATCTGTTTTGTGCTGTCAATAATTCCTAACTGGCCTCTAAACAAATTTTACAAAGTCCAGAGTGTACAAGTGGTCTCCATCTTGGTCTCTGAAGAACATATTCCTCTTCCAATGCCTGGCCAGAGGGTACATGCTCCTTGGACCAAATGACAGAGCTGGTGAAGACTTTACCTCCCTGGTAGCTAAGGTCAAATATGGCATTATTCAATCTCTCTTTTCCAGAACATTGGATTTGTTCCTTTAAAAGGCATCCAATGCACTGTGTCCCAAAGTATATTCCACTGGAACCTCTACAAACTGATTTGAGTCCTTGTTCCTCTATTGTAGTGAAGACCAGCCAGTCAGACGATGTCTATCAGGTATACTCCCATCAGAGATGAGCAAGGACCCCCTCAGTTGTCCACATCATAATTGGGGTCCTGAATCAGTGTCCCCTTCTCCACTTAGATCAGAAGAATATTCAATGTGAATATCCTTTGATTTCCTACCTGAGCCTCTGGAACATTTGTCTCCACCTGAGGACCTCTCTTATTCCAGGTTTGTGGATAAACTTGGTAAGACACTAGGCATGAACTTCTACAGGGACAAAGATCATCACATGGAAGTCCTTGGCCTTCCTCAAATATTAGGTATCCTGGTGGATACATTAGAGCCTTGCAATAGGACCTCCACTCCCAAACTCAAGCCTTGAGAACATTGGTGAATGTCTTACAGAAAATGAAACAAGAACCCCATTCATGGCTAGATCCCTGAACATCTTACAGGAAGGGGCAACCTGTATTTACTGCCTCAGGTGACAATAGCAATTGCAAACTGGCTAAAAGACAGGAAACAGAGAGTAGGATTAAATGGGCAATTTTCTCAGTGGAAGGGAGTGGACAGTGGAGTGCCTCAGGGATCTGTATTGGGACCCTTACTGTTCAATATATTTATAAATGATCTGGAAAGAAATACGACGAGTGAGATAATCAAATTTGCAGATGACACAAAATTGTGCAGAGTAGTTAAATCACAAGCAGATTGTGATAAATTGCAGGAAGACCTTGTGAGACTGGAAAATTGGGCATCCAAATGGCAGATGAAATTTAATGTGGATAAGTGCAAGGTGATGCATATAGGGAAAAATAACCCATGCTATAATTACACGATGTTGGGTTCCATATTAGGTGCTACAACCCAAGAAAGAGATCTAGGTGTCATAGTGGATAACACATTGAAATCGTCGGTTCAGTGTGCTGCAGCAGTCAAAAAAGCAAACAGAATGTTGGGAATTATTAGAAAAGGAATGATGAATAAAACGGAAAATGTCATAATGCCTCTGTATCGCTCCATGGTGAGACCGCACCTTGAATACTGTGTACAATTCTGGTCGCCGCATCTCAAAAAAGATATAATTGCGATGGAGAAGGTACAGAGAAGGGCTACCAAAATGATAAGGGGAATGGAACAACTCCCCTATGAGGAAAGACTAAAGAGGTTAGGACTTTTCAGCTTGGAGAAGAGACGACTGAGGGGGGATATGATAGAGGTGTTTAAAATCATGAGAGGTCTAGAACGGGTAGATGTGAATCGGTTATTTACTCTTTCGGATAGTAGAAGGACTAGGGGACACTCCATGAAGTTAGCATGGGGCACATTTAAAACTAATCGGAGAAAGTTCTTTTTTACTCAACGCACAATTAAACTCTGGAATTTGTTGCCAGAGAATTTGGTTTGTGCAGTTAGTATAGCTGTGTTTAAAAAAGGATTGGATAAGTTCTTGGAGGAGAAGTCCATTACCTGCTATTAAGTTCACTTAGAGAATAGCCACTGCCATTAACAATGGTTACATGGAATAGACTTAGTTTTTGGGTACTTGCCAGGTTCTTATGGCCTGGATTGGCCACTGTTGGAAACAGGATGCTGGGCTTGATGGACCCTTGGTCTGACCCAGTATGGCATTTTCTTATGTTCTTATGTTCTTATGACACTTCCATCAAGGGATGGGTGTTACGATTTGTGGGTTTCGTGGACCCGTGGCCCAAAGTGAGGGTTGATACTACCTGCAGGGTGAGGCCCCACAAGTCCTCACCTTCGAGAGGCGAGGTCAGCAGCAGCAAGAGATACAGTAGTGAGTAGAGGAACAGAATGTCCTGCATCACAGCCACATGATCGCAGGAACTAATAGAGAGAGTACTGTGGGGGATCCTGAGGAGCGGGGTAAGAGACACAGTTCAGAGGGAACCCACAGTATACAGGCAGAACTGGAGATGCAAGTGCCAGAGCAGGAACCTCTGAGAGAGAAGCACTGGGCAGGCCCCAAGGAACAGGGAGCGCGAGACAGGAACTTCTGTAGGTTATCTGCAGAGGCAGTCCTGAGGGGCGAGACTGCATAGTGAAGGAGGCTGTGGTGTGATGACATAGGCTGTCCCCCGGACGGGAAAAGCCTGAGTCGAATCTCTGAAGTAGTGACGTAAGCAACCCCAAGGAGCGGGGCTCCGCACGATGGAATCTTGATACAGAAACGGAGGCACTACCCCGCGGAGTGGGGAGGTGCAGAGTAAATTCACTTGTGTAGGCACTGCCCCGAGGAGCGGGGAAGCACAGGTACAGTCACTGGTGTAGACACTGCCCAGAGGAACGAGGAAGCACAGAATTGAGTCTCCAAAGCAGTAAAGCAGTTCCGAGGGGCAACAATGAGGAGCAGGGAGGCTGGCAGGCAGGACCTCTGGAAGATGCAGGGCTAGCCTGAGGAGCGGGGGAAGCCTGGAGATGAGGTATCCAACTGGAGCGCAAGCATGCCCCCGAGGAGCGGGTACCCACGCCAGAGTCCAGAGTCACAGATAGATCCGATACAGGAACCATGGGTCCGAGGAGACAGGAGCACATATCTGTAGCAAAGGAACTCATTGCCAAGTCAGCTAGCAAGGGGTGAAGGCGGTGCTTAAGAATCCGAACCTAGTGATGTCATCAGTCGGGGACGCCCCTGAGGTTCCCACTATTGGGTCTTCAAAGGGAGGTCTGGTGGCACACGCGGGCGCCTAGGAAGGACCGGAGTCGGCGTGGGTGGTGGCGGTGTCCCGACCACTATGAGGGACCCTGAGAACCTGGAGGAAGGTGGTGGCAGCGGCTAGCCCGAGACGCGAGCAGGCCCAGAGAGAAGAGCAGGGCAGCAGATGACATGAGTTGAATCTGTCACAGCCATCTGCAACTGATGGTCATAACAATGGGAATCCCACATGGATCCCTTCAGAACCCAGGGGACTTGGTCATCAATAGCAATGCAATTTCAAATCAACCTACTTGAATTTTGAGTGATCAGACACACTTTGGGGCCGATGCAATACAGTGCACTCAGTGCACACATTTAGCTCTCAGGTATTAACACCTGCCTGGAGAAGGTGTTAATAGCTGAGAGCATGTAAAAGAAGTACAGTAAAGCAGAAAAACTGCTTTTCTGTACTTCATAAGTAAAAAAAAACAAACCTCGGAAGACCACCGAATTATGAAAACCTACAATGGTAAACTCGACATCAGTTTTCGTAACCAGCAGCCACCGTGGGTTTGTGTTAGCAAGGAGGCACTAAAGGAACACAAGTGACCCTAGCACCTCCTTGCTAGCATGACCCCCTAATTTGCATATAACATGGCGCCCCCCCTTGCGGGCACCATGCACGCGTTAAGAAAGCGGGCGCTGAAAAGTCAGCGCCTGCTTTCCATGCTTTTTTTTTTTTTTTGCATCGGCCCCTTTAAGTGCTTTCTCACATCTCATCAAATAAAAGAGGGTTCTCATTCAAAACAAAAATCAGGTAGCCATGTTTTATATCAATAAGAAGGCACAGGGTCCTGGACTTTCTGTCAAGATTCCAAAAGGATATGGGAATGGTGTGTCCAAACATCAAATGGTTCTACAAGTCACCTATCTTTCTGGGATCACTGACACATTAGCAGATCATCTCAGCAGGGTGTTATGCCCTTCCAAATGGTCATTATATCAGTCAATAGCCGACAAACTGTTTGTCATGGTGCTAGCCTTTAAATGCAGATAGAGCAGCTATTAAACTAGAACAAGGGGGAAAGCCAACAATTGTTCAACAGTGCATGATTTGGATGGAGGTATTATCAAAAGATACTAATGAAACAGGAGAGATAGGGCATCCCAACAGAGAGGACCCAACAAAAACAAAAGTAGTCCATGTGCCTATAAGTAAAAAACCACCTGAATTAAAAGATTCCGGAGAGAGGAGATTCCCGACTGAGCCTTTTATTACCTGCTGGAGGAGAAGGTGGGTGAGACGCGGTTCTCTGGCCCCAAACGGACCCACAGCTTCAACTTTTTCCTGCCGCTGATGTCATCAAGGGGCGACTGGCTTCTTGCTTAAAAGTCAGCCCCCTGCGGCGCTTGCCAACGCTTTCTTCTCTCCAGCACATGATATAGAACCCGGTGAGAGGGCTATTGAAGAATTAGACATAGAGCGGATGCCTATTCTTTGAGCTGAAACATCTCTGAGCCCCGGGGCTCCGAGAACCCCTCCCCAACCTCAGTCAATTTTTTCAGATCTTTTAAATTCACAGATTGATCAAAAGGATGTGAGAGGAGGAGACTTGGCTAAAGAGGGAATTGGAGAAGTTAGAGAAGAAAGTGCTATCTCTCTACAATTGGAAAATCCTGTACAAATAATGTTGGAATTTCTTTGGCCTGCTATCAAATCACTAGAAAAGGCTATTCTCAATTTAACCAAAATAACAACTGAATCTAAACAGCGATTCATAGATATTGAAACTCATATTTCAAAATCAGAAACAGGAAAAGAACAAATGGAGGCCAGAATGGTTAAATTGGAAAGTTGCCATCAAAGACTAACTAAGACTGAGATTTTTTATGATAAAAGATTGGAATCTATTGAAAATTCATTAAAATATTTAAATCTCAGAGTATTAAATTTTCCCAGACATACATTAATAACACCACAAGATATGTTCAAAGAATATCTGAGTCAAACATTGAATATGCCACAGCAGGCTCTTCCTGCCTTCTCTAAAATATATTACATTACAGCTAAGGAAGTATTATCAAATGGTAAACCAGGAGATAACTCCTTAAATTTAACAGCTATAATTGAGGCTACTCCTGAGACCAGTATAAATACTAGAGCAATGTTGCATGTCTTTTTTGTTTTTGCCTCAGATAGGGATGCAGTTTTTCGCCTCTACATACGAAATAGATCTAAATCTTTCCATGGAGAAAAAGTTTGGATATATCCAGACTTTTCTAGAGCAACTCAAGAAAGGAGGAAGAAATTTCTTGCAGTTAAACAAAAAGTGGAGAGTAAAGGTGGCAAAATGATTATAAAATTTCCATGTCGATGCAAATTACTATTTCAAAATCAGAAATACGGTTTTTTTTTTAAATTTCACAGCTACGATCTTTTCTAGATTCCCAAGCCCAAACATCTTTGGCTAATGGATCAGAGCAAAAGTAGAAATTCATGTGTTCTCCTAATTTTCAATTGTTTGTTAGGGTTTCCCTCAATTGCCTTTATCCGCTTTTAATTTTCCTTTTCTTTTCTTGGAGATTTCCTCTATAATACAGAACAAAGTTGCTTTTCTGGTTTAAATTTGTACAATGATATATATTATATTAAAATGTATCTGTAGTTAGAGATGTGAATCGGAACCAGAATCGGTTCGGATTTCAGTTCCGATTCACATCTCTATAGATGTGAATCAGAACCAGAATCGGTTCGGATTTCAGTTCCAATTCACATCTCTAATCTGTATTTCATTGAATTATTGTTTATGTGTGTAAAATTTGAAATTGCATAAATAAAAAATAAAAAAAAAAGATTCCAATTTATCCCTGCACAACTGATAAGAAGGTTGTTAATGTAAAAAAAAACAAAAACATACTTTGAAATGTGTGTATTCCACTGTCAGAAATCTAAGAAGTAAGATGAAAGACTTAGTGTATAGTATTTATTGAAGAGATAGACATAATTGGCAACTCAGAGACTTGGTGGAAGGAAGATAACCAAGGGGTTATCTATAGCAGGGTACAAATGTATTGCAGTGATAGGGTGAATTAACTTAGTCAAGTGGTGGCACTTCATGTTCAGGATAGCATAGAGTCCAACAGGATAAAGATCTTAAAGGAGACTAAACATACAGTAGAATCTTTATGGGTATAAATTTCATGTGTGTTGGGGTAGAATGTGGCGATAGGAGTATACCTTTGTTCACCTGGGCAAAATGATCAGATGGATGATGAAATGCTAAGAGAAATTAGGGATGCTAACAAATTTGACAGCACAGTAATGGGAGATATCAATTACCAAAATAGTAATGAAGCAAACCTTGCACATCAGCAAGTAACCAATAATAACGGTGCAGGGACAAATCTCCAATTCCACAATTTCTAATATTTATTATATATTTGATGATTCAAAGATGAAACAGGCAACTCCATGGATCCAACATAATCATTTGTACAGCGTCCCCCGACAGGGTCCCGTGTTTCGCGGTGGCTACATCGGGAGGGACCACAAGTATTTTAAAGGTTCTGTAAATAAAAGATAACATTGAAGTGGAATATAAGCATGCACTACTTTACACAGACCATTCAAACTAAGGTACATACCATTTCCAGCTGTCATGGAGTGCGAGTGCCCTCAGTCTGACAAACTTTTAAAGCAAAATTGGTGCAAAACCAAGATCCCTCGCGAGATCCTTCAACCAATCATCACAGAGCATCCGTCAACTAAATAAATGCCACTCGATCTCCTTGTTGAGGCCACCCATCTTTGCTCTCTTCTTCCAAGTACCTCGGAGAAATCCCCTCCCCGTGAAGGAGGGGAGACCACCTCAAGCACGGTGAAGAAGAGGTCAGAGATGGAATGGTTAAACTGGGACCAATGTGTTACTAGGGTTTCATCCATTCTAAGATGTCGTATATTAGAACAGTGTTCAGACATCCTTGTCTTGACCATTCTGATAGTAGCGCATGCTTATATTCCACTTCAATGTTATCTTTTATTTACAGAACCTTTAAAATACTTGTGGTCCCTCCCGATGCAGCCACCGCGAAACACGGGACCGTGTCGGGGGACGCTGTACAAATGATTATGTTGGATCCGTGGAGTTGCCTGTTTCATCTTTGAATCATCAAATATATAATAAATATTAGAAATTGTGGAATTGGAGATATCAATTACCCCAATATTAACTGGTCAAATGTAACATGAGGACATGCTAGAGAGCTAAAGTTCCTGGATAGAATAAATGACTGCTTCATAGAGCAATTGATTTGGGAACTGATGAGAGAGGGAGCCATTTTGGATCTAATTTTTATTGGAACACAGGATTTGGTGCTAGAGATAATGATAGAATGGGCCACTTGGCAACAGTGATCATAAAATGTTCAAATTTGACTTATATGAGTGGAAGAAGGCAATAAGTAAATCTCCAGTTCTAGCACTAAACTTTCAGAAGAAAAACATTGATAAAATGAGGAAAATAGAAAAAAAAGTGCAGCTACAAATGTTACGTGTGTACAACAGGCATGTACATTGTTAAAAAAAAAATCATCATAGACTCGCAGGACAGATGTATTCCATGCATTAAGAAAGTGGAAGAAAGAGCAAATGACTGCCAGCATGGTTAAAAAGAGATATCAGAGAGGCTATTTTAGCCAAAAGAACTTTCTACAAAAATTGAAAGAAGGATCCATCTGAAGATAATAGGAAAAAGCATAAACATTAAATGTTAAACATTGATAAGGCAGGCTGAGAGAGAATTTGAAAAGAAGCTGGCCGTAGAGGCAAAACTCATAAAAAAAATGTTTTTTAAATATATCCAAAACAGGAAGCTTGTAGGGGAGTCGATTAGACCATTAGATAACCAAGGAGTTAAAGGGGCACGTAAGGATGATAAGGCCATTGTGGAAAGACTAAATGAATTCTTCTCTTCAGTGTTTACTAATGAGGATGTTGGGGGAGATACCTTTCTGATAATGTTTTTCACGTGTGAAACAAATCTAGGTGAACCAGGAAGATTTAGTAGGCCAGATTGACAAACTGAAGAGTAGCAAATTGCCTGGACCAGATAGTATACACCCAAAGGTTGTGAAAGAACTGAGAAATGAAATTTAAGATCTATTATACAACTCTGCTATATTTTTAAGAAGAGTTTAATAAACATGTGGATAAAGGCAAGCCGGTAGATGTGTATTTGGATTTTCAGAAGGCGTTTGACAAAGTCCAACATGAGAGGCTCCTAAGAAAATTAAAAAGTCATGAGATAAGAGGAAATGTCCTTTCGAGAATTGCAAACTGTTTGAAAGATAGGAAACAGAGTAGGATTAAATGATCAGTTTTCTCAGTAGAGGAAGATAAACAGTGAAGTGTGTCAGGGATCTGTACTTGGACCAGAACTTTTTAATATATTTATAAATGGTCTGGAAAGTGGAAAGAGGAATGAGTGAAGTGATCAAATTTGCAGATGACACAAAATTATTCAGAGTTGTTAAATCACAAGTGGATTGTAAGAGAATGCAGGAGGACCTTGAGAGACTAGAAGACTGGGCATCCAAATGGAAGATGAAATTAAATGTGGGCATGTGCAGTGATTGATGCACATAGGGAAAAATAACCTATGTTGTAGTTACACCATGTTATGTTCCGTATTAGGAGTTACCACTCAAGAAAAAGATCTAGGTATCACAGTGTACAATACATTGAAATTGTTGGTTCAATGTGCTGTTGCAATCAAGAAAGCAAACAAAATGTTAAAAATTATTAGAAAACGAATGTGAATAAAATGGAGATTGTTATAATGCCTCTATCTCTCCATGATGAGATCAAACTTAGAGTAATGTGTTCAATTCTGGTCACATGTCAAAAAAGATATAATTGCACTAGAAAAGCTACAGAGAAGGGTGACCAAAATGATAAAGGAGATGGAATGGATCCAATATGAGGAGAGATGAAAGAGATTAAGAAAAGAGATGGCTGATAGAGACTACAAAATCAAAAGAGGTCTAGAGCAGATAAATATGAGTCTGTTATTTACTCTTTCTGATAATACAATGATTTGGGAACATTCCATGAAGTTAGCAAGTAGCACATTTAAAACATCAGAGAAAATTATTTTTTACTTAATGTATAATTAAGGTCTGGAATTCATTGTGAAAGGATGATGTAAATTAAATTAATATAACTGGGTTAAAAAAAGTTTTGGACATGTTCCTGGAGAAGTCCATAAACCTCAAATTAATCAATTAGACTTATAGAATACCCACTATTTATTACTGGTATACAGGTAGCATGGGATTTGTAAAATATATGGGTATGTTCCAGGTACTTTTATGCTGGATTGGCTGCTGTTGGAAACAGGATGCTGGGCTTGATGGACCTCAGTCTGACCCAATATGGCAACTTCCTATTTCTTATGTTCTTGATTGACCTCTTCGTGTCAGAGGAAAATGGAAAGTAGAAGTATTTTGCTCCATTCTTCCCTCAAACTCAGATCATCCATAGTACCTGAAGACTGAAGGATAGCAAATGTAACCCCAATATTTAAAAAGGGCTCCAAGGGCATGAGCCAGACAATTCTGGTTCACATAGCTAATACCACTGTCAATCAGCCCCCTGATCATCTAGGTGCTGGTCTGTCCTTATTAACTCAAGAAGAGTGTCATCTATGACATCAAAACCTGCCTTCACTCAACTTGAATATCTGGATGTTGAGTGCTCACTGATTACTTCATTCCTTCCAAGGAAATTGAAGACATTATTGTATCCAAAAGGAAGCCCTCGACTAGAAGAGCTTATGGCTTTAAATGGAAACAGTTCTTGTCCAGGTGTATTCAAAGATTATTGAAACCATTCCCATGTGAACTGTCTCAGCTGCTTTAGTAGTGATTGTTTAAAGCTATTCAGGAGCCTCCTCAAGACAGTTCTTTTCAGGCAGGCTTACCTATAAGATCAATGTGTGCCATCCTTCCAGGCACTATTAACTGATTCGAAGATTTTTGTTAGTGATATGAAATTGTCCTAAAGACATGTATGAGTTTAAGGATCTGTTTAAGTTTAATTTGTTATAATTGTTTTTGTTTTATGTAATATTTTGGCTTTGAATGTTTTATATGTATATCATTAGACTGTTTGTGTTAAGTGATTAACAAATTTTAGTAAATGTAAAGTAAAATTTAAATGTACTTGTTCTTTTTCTTCCTCCAGCATCAGCACCATAGCAGCCTAACATGTTCATGTAGAGGACAAACCAATTTACACTCATCCTTTAGTGTCAAAGTTTATGGAAAGCTTATTTTATACTAAAACCTCTGGTAGCCAAATCCCCTGTTCCATGGGATCTTACAGTGATTCTAACTCAACTTATGAAGCCACACTTTGAGTCACTGGAGTCAGTTTCTCTGAGGTTTCTCACATAAAAAGTAATATTCCTTGTTGCGATCACATCAGCCGGAAGATTCAGAGAGCTTCAGGCTTTGGTCCATCGCTCTCCTTATATGCAGTTCTTTCAGTAGAGTGGTGCTCCACATCTGCCCATAAGTGGTATCGGATTTTTATATCAATCAAGCCACATTCTTTCTAAGACCACATGAAGGTGAAAAAACTGTTCATTCATTGGACTGTAAGAGAGCCATGGCTTTTCACAGAAGATGAACTCAGCCACATTGTCAGGCCTTGCAAATATACAGCTCTTAAAATTCTAACCGACTTGGTATAGCAGATGCCAAATATACTTGTTTCAATTGACTAGCAGACTGCATCATACATTCGGGCCGATACAGTACAGTGCGCTCCGACGAAGCGCACTGTTAACCAGCCATTGGACGTGCGTTTTCCCTTACCCTTTATTCAGTAAGGGGCTGAAAACGCGCATCCAACCCGCCGAACCTAATAGCGCCCTCAACATGCAAATGCATGTTGATGGCCCTATTAGGTATTCCCGCGCGATTCAGAAAACAAAATGTGTAGCCAAGCCGCACATTTTGCTTTCAGAAATTAGAGCCTACCCAAAGGTAGGCGCTAATTTCTTCGGGCACCGGGAAAGAGCATAGAAAAGCAGTAATAACTGCTTTTCTGTGCACTCTCCGACTTAATATCATGGCGATATTAAGTCGGAGGTCCCAAAGGGTAAAAAAAGTAAAAAAGAAAAAAAAATTTGATGTCGGCCCACGGCTGTCGGGTCGAAAACCAGACACTCAATTTTGCCAGCGTCCGGTTTCCGAGTCCGTGGCTGTCAGCGGACTCGAGAACTGACGCCTGCAAAATTGAGCGTCGGCTGTCAAACCCGCTGACAGCCACCACTCTGGGCCAAAAGGAGGCCCTAGCGACGCATTAGTGTCCGTACCGCCTCCTTTTACCTGTTTCTACCGCCGGGCCTCATTTAAATACTGAATCGCATGCACAGGCGAGTGGCCTGTGCGTGCACCGGGAGAGTGGGCGTTTGCCCGTTTTCCCGTGGACTTTACTGAATCGGCCCGATTGTTATGTGCTAGGTGGCCTCCAGATTATGGACTCAGTTAAGGCTCATTAAGTGGGTGCCATAGCTGCATAAATGGTTCATATGTGAGCTATATCTCTTGAAGACATTTGCAAAGCTGTAATTTGGTCATCACTTCATATCTTTACATCCAGTTACTGTTTAATCTATCAAAGTGTGATAGTAACTTTGTACATGCAGTTTTACATATCCTATTCACCCAAAAGTCTACTCTGTACGGTGGGGTCCAGGTTGCTCTGCTGCAATCCTCGGCTTGGGACTTACCACATATCATGGCTAATTCACCTGTTTGTCAATGGAGAAAGAAAGTTTGCTTGCTGTAAATGGTGCTCTCCATAGAGAGCAGTATAACTTAGTCATGATAAATTCCTACGCACCTTCCTGGAGATTCAACTACCTAGCTAGACTTAGCTCTAAAATTGAGTTGGGGCTCATGAGCCAATGTCCACATGGGAACTCCCACACAAACTCAGTAGAGCAAAAGCTCTATGAACTTAGAAAGAAGAGTCCTTTCAGTGATGTCGAATAACGTTACCCACGTTTCATGGCTATGCATCTTGATGTCTATAAAGAATACCATTTACAGTAAGCAAATTTGTTTTTTTTTAATTTTCACTAAAATGATGAGGTAGTTTAGAGAGGATCATTGATTTTTTGATGCACATGTGTCAGGTTCAGGATAAAATACCTCATACAATAAGATTTTGTTATATTCAGTAAGTATATTTTTTCACTTCCTATTTATAATCTTGGTTCTACAGTTAACCTTTTTCCAATTATTGTATACAGGTTATTTTATCTACTAATTATCATTTTTACAACCATTTTGTATCAAAATAAATACAAACTGACCAAAAATATTAGGACTGGGCTACCCATTTCCAACTTAGGACAAATTAACACATCAGATAATGTTTTCGAAGTCAAATTTATTTTAATAAAATATGATCTATCCATTCTTTCTACCATACTCAAGAATAAAACAATACAACACTAATGTAGAAAAACAAATGAATGTGTTTCTACATTAGTTATCTTGAAAGCAAAGTAAAAAGATACTTTTTCGCAGATCTCCAGAACATAATAAACATGCTTGTATAGAATAAAAAGGACAATATAAATCTTAGTACAGTGATTTGAGAGCTTTTAAACATCACATCTGTGATTATAACAAAAATAACATGGTTAACTCTAGGGAGAGCACAATGTACAGGAGAATAAGTTGACTTTTTCATGCTTTGTCTGATTTAATTACTTGCATAATGTTTTTTCAGGATTAACAACTTTCTTAGAGCCTTCCCACATAAAGTAATTCATAACACTAAATGCTTTAGAAACTTGATGCTCTGTGGTATGCAGCTTTTTCCCAAGAATAATTCCATTTCAATCTGTTCTCGCAGCTCCCAATCCCTGTGTTGCTGGTAATGGCAGAGGTCCCTGCTCGCACTTGTGCCTGATCAATTTTAATAGAAGTGCTGCTTGTGCCTGTCCACATCTAATGAAGCTGTCCCCAGACAAGAAGACATGCTTTGGTAAGTTTCTTGCCTTCAGGGTGTAATGGTACAAAACCATCTCAGACAGAACTCAGACAGAATGAGTGTTTCTAAAAGGAAGAGAAGCCAGCATACACCGCAGGAGTTCTTGACTCCACTACTTGCAGCACTCCAGATTGCTATGTTTTACAGTAATGCAGTGTGTGGAGTACTGACATTGTTTAGATAATTAGGCAGAATTTTTTAAATTACAGAATATCAATGTATACAATTATTCAGAATCAGCACTGTGCAATGCAATAGAAACCACTTTATTTCAATTGCAGAAGTCTAAGGTCTCTTCTACATTTTTAGCAATGTGCTTTGTATTTTTTTGATACCCCAAGAGATTCTAAACAATAGGGATGTACAGATTTTTTAAAAATTGTATGTTGTTGCTGAGGATTTTTCATTTGGATTTACCTATTCTCCATTTTTTTGTTTAATTTCTGGGGTTTCTTAGTATGGGGATTTATTTTTCCTGTATTATCCTTTATTGATAGGTAGCAGAGGGTGGAAGTCACATATGTAATCACAAATTCTGAGCTCATCACAAGTAACTTGGGGCTACTGAATGTTGCAGCATGTTAAATCAAGCATACAGAATTCATAATAGCCCAGATGAACATCTATGCTGGCAGGATTTCACAAGTTTTTGAAAAGCAATATTAAAAGAAATCTTAGTGATTTAATATATGGGATCTTGCACTATGAATCCAACATGAATGAGTCCTATAAGCAGCATGCACTAAAAAATGATTTTGGGGATAAAAACTGTGTAGAAAATGTTACAAAAAGCTGCCCTGTCCTCCCCTTCATGCTACCAAGCGTTTGTATCCCCCCCCCCTCCCCACCACTTAAACTTTCTTTATGATCCTAGTATCATAATATGGCAGGAGTAATCCCCAGTCGCCGATTAGAGCAGCAGGATGAGAATCAGGAAAGCCAGGGTGCAAATCCCACTGACAGTCTTTGTGACCTTGGGCAAGTCACTTCCCCCAAAATTGCCTCAGGTAAAATGTTAGAATGCAAGCCCTCTGGGGATAGGGAAAATACGTGAATGTAACTTGCTTTGAGCTACCAATGAAACGGTGTGAGTTAAAACATGTTTTTTAAACAGGTGACATTTTACAGTAAAAGTAAAAGAAGGCTACGCAAAACTCATGATTCTCAGAAAACTAAAACCCTTACTAACACCTGCAAACTTTTGAACAGTGCTCCAGGCACTAATATTTTCCAGCACTGACTACTGTAATGTCATTTTGCTGGGACTCCCTCAGACAACGTTAAGTCTACTTCAAATACTACAAAACACTGCAGCAAGGATATTGACCGGTAAAAAAAAGGAGGGATCATATCCCTGAAACTCTAGCAGAATTACACTGGCTACCAATAGAACACAGAATACAATACAAAACCCTTTGTATAATACATAAATTAATACACGACGAAAAGGCAGACTGGCTGAACACAGCACTATGGGTACATGTCCCACACAGAAACTTGAGATCAGCAAACAAAGCACTCCTAACCATTCCTTCAGTCAGGACAGCGAGACTCACCCAAGTTAGAGAAAGGGCCTTATCCTTAGCAGGCGCTACACTGTGGAACACAATGCCACTAGAGATCAGATTACAAAGAGATCTCAAAACATTTTTAAAAAATTTTAAAACCTGGCTTTTTAAACAAGCCTTTCACAATGAGAACAGGGAATAGAAAGTATGCAGGAACAGGCAGAAGATCACCAGCTCAAAGCACTATCTCAACATGTACGTCAGAGTAGTTTATTAGTTTACCACATGGTTAACTTAATAGAATTAAACAGAACACGAGATTTATCCCTGTAAAAAGTAACTGACAGGTATACACAGTCAAGACTTACCACACTCAACAAATAAGATTTATTATGACATGATGTAACCGAACCTTATTGGCACTTGTTAGAATGTACTACCGTACACATTTAACTACTTTAATTAACGTGCCTGTATGTAAACTGTTGTGATGGTATATAACTTATCGATGGTATAGAAAAGATTTCAAATAAATAAATAAATAAATAAATAAATAAATAAATAAATAAGAAAGACACTAGTGGGGTAGAAGTGACTACATTGTGATCCCAGAATTGAGTAAGCTTAAGGGGGGCGGGGGAGGGGACTCTAGAGGGAGGGAAGCATGGAAGGGAAGCCCAGGGGAGCTTTTTTACTCAGTTTGTGTGCATGTTTAATGAGTGGAGAAGGGAGGAGTGGGACAAGAAAGGAAACAAAAGCAAAATAAACTACTCCGATGTACATGTTGAGACAGTGCTTTGTGCTGGTGATCTTCTGCCTGTTCCTGCATATTTTCTATTCCCTGTTCTCTTTGTAAAAGGCTTGTTTAAAAAGCCAGGTTTTAAAACTTTTTAAAAATGTTTTGAGATCTCTTTGTAATCTGATCTCTAGTGGCATTGTGTTCCACAGTGTAGCGCCTGCTAACGATAAGGCCCTTTATCTAACCTGGGTTAGTCTCGCTGTCCTGACTGAAGGAATGGTTAGGAGTGCTTTGTTGGCTGATCTCAGGTTTCTGTGTGGGACATGTACCCATAGTGCTGTGTTCAGCCAGTCATTTCCAAAATATCAGGTCATTGACATTTCCTATTTTATTTTCAATGAAAGTACATCTCTAACATATATATCCAGTGCATGGATTAGAAAAAAACAACCCAGCAACAATAAAATAAGATTTTCAATTTACTTTCTGTTTCTTTCTTAAAGGATTTTTTATGTAAAATATAGATGTGTGGTGTGTGTATCTATATCTATATCTATCTATCGATATATAAGCAATATGGCAGATTGAATGTGGTATCAGGCAATCTAACTGGCATGAACACAATGCATTTATCCCATGGAAATGTCTTGTCTCACTGACTTAACTGTTCAGAATGTTCATATCAGCAGTTTCTTTTTAAAACAAATCTATCATGGTAAAATCTTAATCCTCCATGCTTCCAAACAAATAACTTACATTAACAATAATCTCTTGTAGACATGTCACTGACTCTCAGTTAATTCCTTATCTGGTTTAAAAATTCAAGATACTTTCCTCGAAACAGCACTAACTGCCAGTGAATGCCCTTTCCATATGGAATTATTTTTTATATACAAATGCAGGGGTGGATCCACTACAATTTTGTTTAAAATTAAATTCAGAATGAAAAAATATCTTCAATAAATATCATCAAATTTAGGGAATATAAAAACTTAAGAGCCCAGCATTCTATCTCTGACAATGGCCAGTCTGGGTGTCAAGTATCCATCAGGTCCCCAACAGTTGATCTATTACTTGTATCTCACTCCCAGGGATAAGCACTGGCTTTCCCAAGTCTACCTGCCTAATAACAGTTTATGGAATTTTCCTTTAGGAACTTGTTCAATCCTCTTTTGAACCTCACTGTGTTAGTTGCCTTGAACACTTACTCTGACAGTGGATTCCATTCCCTGATTGTGTGCTGAAAGAAAAAATGCTTCCTACAATATGATTGAAATCTGTTGATTGCTAGTTTCATAGAGTGTCCCCTAGTCTTAATGTTGTTAAAGGGTAACTATTTACCCATTCCATTCCACTCATGATTGCATAAATTTCAATCATATCCCCTCTAACATCACTTTTTCAAGAAAGAGAGCCCTAGCCTTTCTCCATAAAGGAGCTTTTCTATCCCCTTTATCATATTTGTCACCGTTTTCTGTACATTGTCTATATCCGCTTCATCTTTACTGAGAAGGGACAACCAGAAATTCACAGTACTCAAAGTGCAATCGCAGCATTGACATATATAAATGCAAAAGATATTCTTAGTTTTGTTCTCTATTCCTTTCCAAATTATTCCTAACATTCTATTTGCCTAATTTGACTGCCACTGCATACTGAGCTGAGGTTTTCAAGGTATTGTCCACAAGGTCCTTTTCCTAACATAGAACCCAGCATTGTGCATCTTCCATTTAGAAGCCCAGTCTCTTAGGGGCAGATTTTAAAAGCCTACGCGCATAAATCCAGGTTGATTTATGCGCGTAGAGGAATTTATGCGTGCCGGGCCTATTTTCAAAAGGCCCTGTGGTGCGCATAATGCCCCGGGACAAGTGTAAGTCCCGGGGGTCGAAAAAATGAGTGGTCCAGGGGTGAGGTGGGGCGTGATCAGAGGCCTCTGCTAGGCCGCTGGGCAGGGGGATCGCGGGCCGGCACTCGGCTGGCGTGCGCAAGTTACTGCAACATAGGTAAGGGTTTATTTTTTTTTCGGGCTGGGGAGCGGGACAGGGAGGGGATGGGAGGGGAAGGTGGGGGGGGGGGAATGTTCTCTCCGAGGCTGCTCCATTATCGGAGCGGCCTCGGAGGGAACATGGAAATCCAGCTGGTCTCCCCGAGGGCTTGGCGTGCACAAGTTGAACTAGTTTGCACCCCCTTGCACGCGCCGACCCCAGTTTATATAACATGTGCGCGGCTGCTCGTGCATGTTATAAAATCCAGCGTACATTTGTGTGGGCCGGGTAGCGCACACAAATGTAGGCCACGCCCGTATGTCTTAACATCCGGCCCTTAGTCTCACAAGGTCATGTTCTGGTTTTTCACAATCCACTGCTGTTTTAATGATTGGAAATAATTTTGTATCACCTTCAAATTTTGTCACCTCACTTGCCATTCTCCAGATCATTTATGAATATGCTAAATAGCATAGGTCCCAATACAGACCCCTGGAGCATTCCACTAATGATCTTTTTTCATTTGGAAAAGTAAATATTTGACTCTCTTGTTCCTGTCTTTTATCCAGTTACCAATCTACAATAGGACAGTGCCTCTGATCCCATGATTTCCCAATTTCCTGAGGAATATCTCATGAATGACTTTGTCAAATGACTTCTGAAAATCCAAATACACTATGGGGTAGATTTTAAAAAAGAGCGCCATCGCGTACTTTTGTTCGCGCAGCAGGCGCGAACAAAAGTACACTGGATTCTATAAGATATGCGTATAGCCGCACGTATCTTATAAAATCCTGGATCCGTGTGCGCAAGGCTGCCAATTTTGGGCAGCCTGCGCGCACCGAGCCGCGCAGCCTGTCTCCGTTCCCTCCGAGGCCGCTCCGAAATCGGAGCGGCCTTGGAGAGAACTTTTTTTCGCCCTCCCCTCACCTTCCCCTCCCTTCCCCTACCTAACCCACCCCCCCGGCCCTATCTAAACCCCCCCCCTTACCTTTGTCCCTCGATTTACGCCTGCTAGAAGCAGACGTAAATCTACGTGCCCCAGCGGACTGCTGGTGCGCCGTCATCCGACCCGGGGGCTGGTCCGGAGGCCTCAACCACGCCCCCGGGCGGGCACCACGCCCCCAGGCGGGCACCACGCCCCCGGTCCCGCCCCCGAAATGCCGCGTCTCGCCCCTGAAACGCCACGTCATTCGGCCCCGCCCCCGACACGCCCCAACACGCCCCCTTAAAAAAACCCCGGGACTTACACGCGTCCCGGGGCTCTGTGCGTGCCGGCGGCCTATGCAAAATAGGTGCGCCGGCATGCGAGGGCCCTGCTTGCGTAAATCCGGGCGGATTTATGCGAGCAGGGCGTTTAAAATCCGCCCGTATATCTATCAGCTCACCTTTCTTTGCATGTTTATTTGCACCTCAAAAAAAGCAATGTTAGTTATGTAGTCATTAATTTTGTTTTTAAGAATAGCTTTGACCATTTTGCTTGGCACCAACGTCAGGCTTACTGGTCTATAGTTTTCCAAATCACCCTGGATACCATTTTAAAAAATTGGTGCCACAATGTCCACCCGCCAGTCTTCTGGTACCATGGTTGTTTTAAATGATAGGTTGTAAATCACAAGAAACAGGTCTTCAATTTCATTTTTGAATGCCATCAGAACTCTGGGGTGAATACCATCCAGTTCCAGTGATTTGTTATTTTTTAATTTGTCAATCTGAGTTATTACATCCTTCAGTTTCACAGTGATTCCATCTAATTGCTCAGTCATCACCATCAAAAACATTTTCAGTGTGCATATGATCCCAGCATCCTCCTCAGTAAAGACAGATGCCAAGAATGTATTTATTTTTTTTTCTGCTAGTTCCTTGCCCTCTCTAACCACATGGCAATGGCCAGGTGCCTTCTATTAAAACTGTAAGGATATAGGAATAAGCCTCTAAATACTAAATTTTACTGGTGGGTTTTTTTAAAGATAAATTCTACATTTTTCATGCATTCCTGGTTTTATAAGATGTGTTGAAATTGATGCAGATATCATATTACTCCAGTGGGCCATTATACAAATAAATGATCTCAAGATAAAAACTTGAGATTCACTGAGGATCACCTTCCTGGTGGCTGAAAGGAATCAGTAAGTTTTTGCTTGGGACAGTGTCTTTTTTAAAAGTATTGGGGCAAAGTTAACTATTTGGGAATATTATTTAGTGTGTTTGTGTGTCTGTGCTTTTAATAGTCAGTAAGGCAGTGAATAAACAAGTTAGACTGTTTGTATTTTTAAATAATCAGTCAATAAGGCAGCTAGTAAGCAGTAGGTAGTGTGTTTATTTTTAAAAGTCAGCAGACTTTTAAGAACTGAATGTTTGTATTTAATACAAAAAAACACACACAAAAAAAAACAACCCAAAAAGTAGCCAGAAGCTAGAAATAAGCTAGGAGCAGTGTATACCTAAGTAAAAAGGTTGAAAAGTTCAGCTCAGTTATTCCCTTTGGAAAGGTGTTGAGGTAATGTGATTTGGTTTGAATAGGTACCAACATTTGTTAATCAAGAGAGCAGTGAGTCATAGGGATGTGAATCGGGCTTTGGACGATTGAAATTATCGTCAATATTTTCAAAATCGTCAGAAATCGGGGGCTCCCCAAAACAATAGGAAAACCCCACGATATTGATCATGGGGGTTCCCTTATCGTTTTGGGGGAGGGTGGGAAAAACGGCACACAAAAATAACCCCTTAACCCACTTTGACCCTTTAAAACTAACCCCTTTGCTTCCCCCACCCTCCCGACACCCCAAAAACTTTTTACAGGTCCCTGGTGGTCCAGTGGGGGTCCCGGGAGCGATCTCCCACTCCAGGCCATCCTCCCGCTCCCGGGCCGTTGACTGCCACTATTCAAAATGGCACCGATGGCCCTTTGCCCTTACCATGTGACAGGGTATCCGTGCCATTGGCCGGACCCTGTCACATGGTAGGAGCACTGGATGGCCGGCGCCATCTTGTGCTCCTACCATGTGACAGGGGCTAACCAATGGCACCGTTACCTCTCTCACCAAGTCCTGTGCTCCACTGAGAATTAAATCTAAAATTGCTCCCTCTCTTGTTGGTTCCTGAACCAATTGCTCCATAAAGCTATCATTTATTCCATCCAGGAACGTTATCTCTCTAGCGTGTCCCGAAGATATATTTACTCAGTCAATATAGGGGTAATTGAAGTCTCCCATTATTACCGCACTACCAATTTGATTAGCTTCCCTAATTTCTCTTAGCATTTCACTGTCCGTCTCACCATCTTGACCAGGTAGACGGTAGTATACTCCTATCACTATAGTTTTCCCCGACACACAAGGGATTTCTACCCATAAAGATTCAATTTTGCATTTAGTCTCATGCAGGATGTTTATCCTGTTGGACTTTATGCCATCTCGGACTTAAAGCGCCACACCGCCTCCCAGGTACTCCTCTCTGTCATTGCGATATAATTTGTACCCCGGTATAGCATTGTCCCATTGGTTATCCTCCTTCCACCATGTCTCTGAGATGCCAATTAAGTCTATGTCATCATTTACTGCTATACATTCTAATTCTCCCATCTTACTTCTTAGACTTCTGGCATTAGCATACAAACATTTCAAAGTTTGTTTTTTGTTTGTATTTTCATTCTGCTTTTTAATTGATAGGGATAAGTTAGAATTTTTTAGCTCAGGTAAGTTTTTAAGTACAGGCACTTGGACTACTTTTCTTATTATTGGAACCTCACTGTCGGGATACCTTAATTCTAATGCATCATTAGTATCCTTTGAAGCTACCTCTCTCTGAACCATGCGCTGCTGAGCAACTGTCGGCTTTTCCCTTTGTTCTAGTTTAAAAGCTGTTCTATCTTCTTTTTAAAGGTTAGTGCCAGCAGTCTGGTTCCACCCTCGTTAAGGTGGAGCCCATCCCTTCGGAAGAGACGCCCCCTTCCCCAAAAGGTTCCCCAGTTCCTAACAAAACTGAATCCCTCTTCCTTGCACCATTGTCTCATCCATGCATTGAGACTCCGTGAATCTGCCTGCCTCTGGTGACCTGCGCGTGGAACAGGAAGCATTTCAGAGAATGCTACCCTGGAGGTTCTCGACTTAAGCTTTCCACCTAAGAGACTAAATTTGGCTTCCAGAACTTCCCTCCCACATTTTGCTATGTTGTTGGTGCCCATATGTACCACAACAGCCGGCTCCTCCCCAGCACTGTCTAAAATCCTATCTAGGTGACGCGTGAGGTCCGCCAACTTCGCACCAGGTAGGCATGTTTCCTTGGGGAAATATCCTCAGTGCGAAAGGTCAATGCATCACCTGGAGAGCAGATCCTTGCTACAGGATCCTTTCCTGCTGCACCCGATTGATGTTCTCCAATCATGAGACCTTCTTCCTCTAAGGCAGCACCAGAGCTGAAAGTCTGAAGTTGGGACTTGGCTACTATGTCCCTGAAGGTCTCATCTTTATACCTCTCTGCCTCAGCTCCTCCAGGTCTGCCACTCTAGCCTCCAGAAATCGGACTCGTTCTCTGAGAGCCAGGAGCTCTTTGCATCGCATGCACATGTACAACTTCTCACCGGTGGGTAAATAATCATACATGTGACACTCGATGCAAAAGACTGGGAACGCCCCCTCTTGCTGCTGGACTGCTGTCTTCATCTCAGTTTTGATCAGTTCCTAGTTAAGGTTTAGGTTGCTATAGGAGTAGGAATCTGTCTAACATCCTTTAAATGTATAAATGAATTCACTATATGTCTGGTATTGGCCTACTGGGATCTGATCAAACTCTTAATAAAGTGTTTTTTGTTTTTTTTTGTTTTTTTGTGAAAGTGTCACCTGCCTATAAATGAAAGGATGAGCTAGGGTTGGGTGGGCAAGGGGTGGGAGGATTGGGAAATACAAACAGTCTAACTTCAGTTAGTCAGCCAGAGTGACTCACTAGAGATGTGAATCGAAACCGGAATCGGTTCGGATTCCGGTTCCGATTCATATGTGGGTTTTTTTCAATTGGGCCCGATCGCGGTTTTGTTTATCGGCTGCGCCCAAGCCCATAAACAAAAAACCCACCCCGACCATTTAAAACTAACCCCTTAGGTTCCCCCACACTCCCGACCCCCCCAAAAAAAATGTTTTACAGGTACCTGGTGGTCCAGTGGGGGTTCCGGGAGTGATCTCCCACTCCGGGCTGTCCTCCCGCTCCCGGGCCATCGGCTGCCACAAATCAAAATGGCGCCGATGGCCCTTTGCCCTTACCATGTGACAGGGTATCCGTGCCATTGGCCGGACCCTGTCACATGGTAGGAGCACTGGATGGCCAGCGTCATCTTGTGCTCCTACCATGTGACAGGGGCTAACCAATGGCACCGGTAGCCCCTTTGACATAGTAAGGGCAAAGGCAATCGGCGCCATTTTGAATACTGGCCGCTTGGCAATAGTGATCATAATATGATCAAATTTCAATTAATGACTGGAAGAGGAACAGTATGCAAATCCACAGCTCTTGTGCTAATCTTCCAAAAGGAAAACTTTGATAAAATGAGAAAAATTGTTATAAAAAAACTGAAAGGAGCAGCTACAAAAGTAAAATATGTGCAAGAGGCGTGGTCATTGATAAATCATACCATTCTAGGAGCACAGTCCTGATGTATTCCACACATTAAGAAAGGTGGAAAGAAGGCAAAACGATTATCGGTATGGTTAAAAGGGGAGGTGAAAGAAGCTATTTTAGTCAAAAGATCTTCATTCAAAAATTGGAAGAAGGATCCAACAGAAGAAAATAGGATAATGTATAAATGTTGGCGAGTTAAATGTCATTGATAAGACAGGCTAAGAGAGAATTTGAAAAGAAGTTGGCCGCAGAGGCAAAAACTCACAGTAAAAACGTTTTTAAAATATATCCGAAGCAGAAAGCCTGTGAGGGCGTCAGTTGGATCATTAGATGATCAAGGGGTTAAAGGGGAACTTAGAGAAGATAAGGCCATCGTGGAAAGATCAAATGATGTCTTTGCTTCGGTGTTTACTGAAGAGGATGTTGGGGAGGTACCCGTACTGGAGAAGGTTTTCATGGGTAATGATTCAGATGGACTGAATCAAATCACGGTCAACCTAGAAGATGTGGTAGACCTGATTGATAAACTGAAGAGTAGTAAATCACCTGGACCGGATGGTATACACCCCAGAGTTCTGAAGGAACTAAAAAATGAAATTTCAGACCTATTAGTAAAAATTTGTAACCTATCATTAAAATCATCCATTGTACCTGAAGACTGGAGGATAGCAAATGTAACCCCAATATTTTAAAAGGGCTCCAGGGGTGATCCGGGAAACTACAGACCAGTTAGCCTGACTTCAGTGCGAGGAAAAATAGTAGAACGTGTTCTAAACATCAAAATCACAGAATATATAGAAAGACATGGTTTAATGGAACAAAGTCAGCATGGTTTTACCCAAGGCAAGTCTTGCCTCACAAATCTGCTTCACTTTTTTGAAGGAGTTAATAAACATGTAGATAAAGGTGAACTGGTTGGTGTAGTATACTTGGATTTTCAGAAGGCGTTTGACAAAGTTCCTCATGAGAGGCTTCTAGGAAAAGTAAAAAGTCATGGGATAGGTGGTGATGTCCTTTCGTGAATTGCAAACTGGCTGAAAGACAGGAAACAGAGAGTAGGATTAAATGGACAATTTTCTCAGTGGAAGTGAGTAGGCAGTGGAGTGCCTCAGGGATCTGTATTGGGACCCTTACTATTCATTATATTTATAAATGATCTGGAAAGAAATACGATGAGTGAGGTAATCAAATTTGCAGATGATTCAAAATTGTTCAGAGTAGTTAAATCACAAGCAGATTGTGATACATTGCAGGAAGACCTTGTGAGACTGGAAAATTGGGCATCAAAATGGCAGATGAAATTTAATGTGGTTAAGTGCAAGGTGATGCATATAGGGAAAAATAACCCATGCTATAGTTACACAATGTTAGGTTCCATATTAGGTGCTACAACCCAAGAAAGAGATTTAGGCGTCATAGTGGATAACATATTGAAATTGTCGGTTCAGTGTGCTGCAGCAGTCAAAAAAGCAAGCAGAATGTTGGGAATTATTAGAAAGGGAATGGTGAATAAAATGGAAAATGTCATAATGCCTCTGTATCGCTCCATGGTGAGACCGCACCTTGAATACTGTGTACAATTCTGGTCACCGCATCTCAAAAGAGGTATAATTGCGATGGAGAAGGTACAGAGAAGGGCTACCAAAATGATAAGGGGAATGGAGCAGCTCCCCTATGAGGAAAGACTAAAGAGGTTAGGACTTTTCAGCTTGGAGAAGAGATGGCTGAGGGGGGATATGCCAGAGGTGTTTAAAATCACGAGAGGTCTAGAACGGGTAGATGTGAATCGGTTATTTACTCTTTCGGATAATAGAAAGACTAGGGGGCACTTCATGAAGTTAGCATGTGGCACATTTAAAACTAATCGGAGAAAGTTCTTTTTTACTCAATACACAATTAAACTCTGGAATTTGTTGCCAGAAGATGTGGTTAGTGCAGTTAGTACAGCTGTGTTTAAAAAAGGATTGGATAAGTTCTTGGTGGGGACGTCCATTACCTGCTATTAAGTTCACTTGGAGAATAGCCACTGCTATTACTAGCAACAGTAACATGGAATAGACTTAGTTTTTGGGTACTTGCCAGGTTCTTATGGCCTGGATTGGCCACTGTTGGAAACAGGATGCTGGGCTTGATGGACCCTGGTCTGACCCAGTATGGCATGTTCTTATGGTCTAATTATAATGTGGGGAAGGCCCAGTGGCTCAGTAGCAAATGTTATGAAATGTCATTTCATATCTTCTGTTCCCTGGGCTGGGCGTGCTTTGGAAGTAGTGTTCACAGGTTGTTGGGGAAGGAGTCCCAGTCATCACACAGTGAGAACACATAGTAGATCTTGAGTTAGGGCCCATGGTTACAGGGTTCCAGAGAGAACCCCTGGTGTTTGAACCCCAGTTGAGCATTGTTGCTACAATAACTGAGTTTGGTGAGCTGGAAGGAGATATAATTAGGGGAAAAGTCCACTGATTTTTGTGAATGAAGGCTTATGTTGCCATAGCCCAACAGAAGTTCATTCCAATTCAACTGGAATCTTAATGAATTAAGAGCTAATTTTCAGGCCAAAAAACATATTATTAAAACATGACTCTTAAATTATACAGTGAAAAATCAGTTGATCTTAGGTGATGGAATACATTCCAACTTTATCTTTGAACATAGAGAGACCAATATTCATTAGGTCCTTTAGTAGACAAGTTATCTGGCTAAAGCTAGCTGGATAACTTCTCCTGTATATTCAGCAGATTAAATGTCTGCTTCTGACAGGCAGTGCTGGAAGCATAAACTATGCTTAATTTTTGCAACCAACACTGCAAAATTGCCTAACAGAAGCAGTGCTGGAGCCACCGGTAGTGGGTGAGTAATGACCTTCACTACTGGCAGGGATGAGTTTTGGCCATCAGGGATGGGAGATGGTAGGGATTGGAGAGTCTGGGGGAGAGGAGAGGGGTATGACAGTCCAGGGGGATACAGATTGGATATTTTTGAATCAAACCAGGAAACTTTTGTGTGTGGGGGGGGGGGGGGGGGGGGGGGGGGGGAGGGAAGAGGAATCCCTTTTTTGTGGCTGAGGGATGTGATTACAGTATAAGGTATTAAGCTGACATTCAGGCCACATGCTCATTGATTTATTGTTTTTTTGGGGGGTGAAACATACAGTGCTACTTAACTGTATATCTTTGTAGGATGGATAATTTTAAGCCACCTCTGGAAAGGGTCTAAAACTATTCAGCTAACATTACCATATATACTCGATATTTGGCTATGTTAACTGGATAACTCAACTCCTCCATGGAATGCCCCAGGTACGCCATTTTTTATTCAGCTAAATTATAGCAAGATAACTACTTATCCAGTAATAATTTAGCTGGATAAATATCTGAATATGTCAAAACAGGCCATTTAGATGGATAATTTGTGAGTTATCCATCTGAATAATTTTTGAATATTGACCTAAGGAAAACTAGGGACTTTTAATGACGGAGAGCAGGAATAGAGAATGCTGTACAATACCATACATCAAAATGGTGCGGTCCACAAGGGTGGATGTGCTAGAGCTAATTAACTCCAGCGTGACCCCAGTGGACACCATCATTTAGCATTGAAGAGCTGAAGAAAGAAGAGGACCATGAAGAGGAGCTCCCAAGGCTTGGGCCTGACCCTGGGCCAAGGCTTCCTTGCTGGAACCCCGGTATCAGGCCTAGGTCTAATCCTAGAACCTGGCATTGGGACCTAGGCTCCAGGTTTGGTCACAGTGTTGGGCCTGGGTTCAGGCTCCATCCAAGTCTGAGGCCCTGGCATCAGGACCTAGCCTCTGGGTTGGGTCACAGCTTCAGCCCTGAACTCGGGCTCTGACCTAGGCTGAGACCCAGGTTTTGGGACCTCTCTGGGGTGGGTGGCAGCATCAGGACTGGGTCTGGGCACCGGCCTAGGCCGAGGCCCAGGCATAAGGACCTGGCCTCTGGTTCGGAACATGGCTCAGGCCTGGGTCCATGCCAAGGTCCCAGTTTTGGGATCTGGTCTCCAGGTGAGGCCATGACACTGGGACAAGGCCGAGCTTCTACCTAAGCTGAGTCATCAGCCTTGAGTAGGCTGAGGCTGCAGTGAACTACCATGGCCTCAGCCTATGCAAGTCCTAAGCTTTGGCCTAGTCACAGCTGGTGGAGTCCCACTGGACCAGGTAAGTGGTGGCCAATGGGGGATTCTGGCCCTGGCACTTTTCCAGGCCTAGTTTTCATTTTTTTGGCCAACTTTTTTTTTTTTTTTTTTTTGGGGGGGGGGGGGTTATTGTTTGATTTGTTTTTTTTACATGAATGAAATGAATCAAGCAATCCATGAACTGAAATTCATGGTAAAAAACCTCCTGAAAAAATTGAAAACAAAAATGTATTTTTCCCCCTACACATCCCTGTATATGGCAGCATGCGATAACCTGGTTATATTAGCACAAATTTGAACTGGAGAACTGACAGACTAGATTGGGTCTTGCATTATTTGTTTGCAATAATGTCCTTTGTTTTTGTTTACTTATCGTAACTATGATTTTAAAAAATGGTATCTTTGACTACAGAAATGAAGAAATTTCTTCTTTATACAAGACATTCAGAAATAAGAGGAGTGGATATAGATAACCCATACTTCAACTTCATCACAGCCTTCACTGCTCCCGACATTGATGATGTTACTATAGTAGACTTTGATGCAGCAGAAGAGCGCTTGTATTGGACTGATGTAAAGACTCAGACAATCAAACGTGCTTTCATTAATGGAACTGGATTAGAAACAGTCATTTCAGGAGGTAAACTATATTTCATGTGTATTATAAGAGTTTTGCTATCATTTTGTGCTATATGTAAATGCAAACCATAGTGAAATCTTGTCAAGATTTCCTGTCATTAATATTTTATACTGATTATAGAATACAACTTTTGAATAATAATGAACTAAATAAATAATTTGCCCCAATGTGCCATCTTTATCTAGTTCCTTTCTCTGAAATGAAATAATTACTTAACATTATATAATAGTAGCATATTATATTGTTTCCCTCAGTTTTCAATAGATTTTTATTAAGTATAATTTTATATATACATGACATCTCCTGACTTTTTCTGAAACTCTGTCATGTGAATTAAGTCAAAATCTATGCACTAGAATGTCCAGTTTACACAAAAACAATTAGGGCCAGATTTTATAACATGCATGCGGGCATAGATTTGTTTGCCCAACCCGGCATGAACAAATCTACGCCCGATTTTATAACATGCACGCGCAGCCGCACGCATGTTATAAAATCCAGGGTTGGCGTGCGCAAGATGGTGCACAATTGTGCAAATTGCGTGCGCCGAGCCGAACAGCCTTCCTCCGTTCCCTCCAAGGCCGCTCTGAAATCGGAGCGGCCTCGAAGGGAACTTTCCTTCCACCCCACCCCCCCCCCGCACCTTCTCCTCCCTTCTCCTATCTAACCCGCCCCCCAGCCCTAACTAAACTCTCCCCCTTACCTTTGTTGGAGAAGTTACGCCTGCCTCTGGGCAAGCATAACTAGCGCACGCCGGCTCTCCTTCCCCTGGCCCGGTGGCTGTTCCGGAGGCCTCGGTCCCACCCATGGAATGCCCCTAGGCTGGTGCCCCACCCACAGCCCCGCCCCGGAATGCCCCCAGGCCAGCACCCCGCCCATGGCCCCCGCCCCAGAACACACATTTTTTTCAAGACCCTGGACTTACGGGCGTACCGAAGCTTGCGCCTATGCAAGATCGGCTTGGCACGCGCATGGGGAGGCAGGGGTAGGTTTTCTGGGATTGCATGTGTATCTTATATGCGCAAACCTATGAAAATCTACCCCTTAATGTTTACCTTCAATTCAAATCTGCACAATGGGCCTAATTTTCTAAAGTATCGCATGCCTGCAATACTTTAGAAAATTGTGCTACTGGGGGGTGAGGGGTCGACCCAGGGGGTGGTCCTGCACTAGCCAGCAGCGATCACACCGCCACGGTTCGATCGCTGCCGGTTTTGAACCCAATAGCGCCACCATAGAAGGTGTAGCTATTGGGCGCGAATTAGGACACGAAAAGGCCCTTACCTTTTCGTTGTCCGCGGCACCTTCATGGAGTCGGCCCCGGTGACACCCCGACTCCTCCTCTTCCGGGGCCGACTCCGCCCCCATCCTGGTATCGCATGCGATAAGGGACTTTTCGCATACGAAACGTCCCTTATCGCGTGTGAGCCACTTGGAAAATGACCCCCAATGTATAAGTATGCAAAGAAATTTGCTTATATATATATATTAGGGATGTGAATCATGTGCCCGATTGTCTTAACGATTGGATTTGGCTAGAGGGAGAAAAAAATCTGATCGGTGGTGATGTGAATTGGAATCGGTTCTAATTCACATCGTTAATTTTTTTTTTGTGAGGCCCGACCCTTTAAAATTGACCCCTTACCTTCCCCCACCCTCCTGAACCCCCCCCCAAACCTTTTTATGAGTACCTGGTGGTCCAGTGGGGGCGCGGGGACCGATTTCCCGCTCTCAAGCCATCGGTGCCATTTTGGCTGCCACTCAAAAATGGCGCCGATGGCCTGATAAAAAAAAAAGCCACTCGACCCTTTAAAAATGACCCCTTAGCTTCCCCCACCCTCTTGAGCCCCCCAAAACATTTTAAAATTACCTGGTGGTCAACCTGGGAGCGATCTCCCGTTCTCTGGCCGTCGGCTGCCACTCATAAAGATGGCGCTTACCATGTGACAGGGTATCCGTGCCATTGGCCGGCCCCTGTCACATGGTAGGAGCACTGGATGGCCGGCGCCATCTTTAAAGGTGGTGCTGGCCAGCCAGTGCTCCTACCATGTGACAGGGGTTGGCCAATGGCACGGATACCCTGTCACATGGTAAGGGCAAAGGGCCATCGGTGGGGCAGAGCAAATGTAAAGTAGGGAGGATTTATCGTGTGCCACAAAGTTAGCATGGCTCCTAACACGGCCAATAACTACAACTCTTTCATTGTGTTATAGCCACGATGTCTCTTAACAGGCCTGTTTCAGTATGCTGCTGAGAGAGAGAGAGAGAGAGAGAGAGAGAGAGAGAGACTTGCTATAGTGCCTCCTCCCTAGACAGGTGTTTGTATCCCAATGGGAGGCCCACCTAGTAACTCGAGGTGAGGGTTAAGTATTAGTGTAGGGGGTTAGGGGCCACTTTGACATTCAGCGTGAGATGTACAAACAGAACAGTGGTCTCTTGTGAAGATTTGCTGGCCTTCGGAGTGAGGAAATTCACTCCATGATGAGATTTGTGCAATGTTCTCTCCACCTAGCTTATTGTTACCCAGGTAGAGAGTCCATCAAGCTAGGTGGAGAGAACATTGCACAAATCTCATCTTGGAGTGAGTTTTCTCTATCTCTCTCTCACTCTCTTAGCCTGCAGCATACTGAAACAGGCCTGTTAGGAGACATCATGAACTGCGATATACTGGCAATGTAGCCTTAATTGGGCTAATAGTGCAACTTGCGATAACAGCCTTTTGCATAGCTGATATCGCAATTTGTGATACATATGCTTATTAGCATAAGGTACACCCCTTTTTGGTATCGCATGTGATATTGGAAAATGAGGCCCTGAATGTTTGGTCATTAATACAATTTTATAACATAGAGGCCCTTTAGATCCCATTTTCATCTTGGCATAGTAAAGTGAGGGATCACACATTTGAAGACATCATATTTTATTCTTCTGTATTGCTTTGCACACATTCCCTCTTTGAATCTTGATTTTGACTGTGAAGTTTCATTTTTACTTATAATTTTATAATCATATAAAAAGGGTAATGAAAGCTGTCTTCTGAGAAGAAAGCAGAGTCATTTTCTTGTAGAACACAAATGAAATATGAACATAAATGCATAATAAAATATGGAACTACATTCTTAACAAATTTTCTCATATATATCATATATACAGTTATAAGAATTGAAATATATCAATAAAATAAATATTTGGAGGTGAAAAAATCTAATGCCCATATATGATTCATAACTAATATATAATAAAAATAAGATTATTAAAAGCTATGATAAATTAAATACAATAATATGCTGATAGTACAATACATTTTCACATTCTCCCTAGCCATTACAGATTAAAGAACTAACCTGAAAATATCTCACACATGGAGATTATGTAGTATCTCAGGAGAAAAAGAGGGAGCTTTTTAAACTGAGTACATTTGTAGTAGAACACAGATTATCTAAAAATGCTTATGTTGGAGAAAATATCTGAGAGAATTTTGAGAGTTCACACTTCTTGGCTGAATGTAGAAGCATTAAAATCAGTTTAATTGTGTAAGTTGGCAGACTAGTTTACAAATATGTCTTACTGCTGGAAAGCAGTTTTCAAATCTTTTATCTGTACTATCACATATAGATATCTCTTTTGTATTTCTTCTAAATATTTTGTATTTAACTTGTATTTTTAATGACAAAGAATAAAGCACTTTTCATGTCTCAATACTTTAATATATCTGAATAAAACTATAGTAATATTAGCTGTTTTAGATTTGATATAAATTCCTGTTCTCAATTACACAAGAAATAAACAATTGAGTGAAAAAAATGTTTTCCAAAATATAAAAAGACAACACTCCCTCTAGTCTCTGTGAAATGACTAACGTGATGAGTCTCAATCTAATCAATTATTTCTATACAATTTTTTTATCCATTAAGAATTCAAGAAAGTGTTATAGAACAGTATGGTATTGATCTTGAAAGACCCCAATATGGTCATAACTCTTGAATAGAATACTTTTTTCCTTTTTCTTCACTTTCTCACTGTGAAAGACTTCATCGTATACAATCTAAATTTTGCTAAATATGTCATTTTTTTACAAAATTCTTAAAAACTTTAAAAGAAAACTTCTGATCTTATCTGATGTCTCCATCAAAATAATTAGAAATCCAAATCTTCTCACCTCTGTCTCAAATTTCTCAAACTTGGGCCTGGATTTATCAATCTAGCTTGATGGACTCTCTACCTGGGTAACATAGAGCTAGGTTGAGAGAACATTGCACAAATCTAATCTTTGAGTGAGTTTCCTCACTCCGAAGTTCATCAAATCTTCACAAGAGAGCACTGTTCTGTTCATACGTCTCACTTTAAATGTCAAAGTGGCCCCTAACCCCCTACACTAAAACCTAAACCTCACCTCAAGTTACTAGGTGGGTCTCCCATACAGATATAAATACCTATCTAGGGTGAGGGCATTATGGCTAGGTTCTCTCTCTCTCTCTCTCTCTCTCTCTCTCTCCCTCCCTCTCTCTCTCATAGTAAACATGGTCGTGTCCCCCCCCCTAGTGGTTGTATGTAGGAAATACCACATTCTGGCACTTATCTCAAAGTGTGAAAAAGTTATCACAATTTGTGGTAACTTAGCTCTTCACATAGGTATTAGCACAAACTGTCTATTAACATAAAACATGCCCCTTTTTCTATCGCAGGCAATAGTGCATTTTGATAAATCCAGGTCAAAGTTTGTTAGCTAATTTAATTTTATTGTAGCCTTAAACTACAAGACCACTATCCTTTTTTACCTTAAATGCATCCTACTGACTCATTTACTGCTAGTATAATTTTAATGGTAATTGTTGCTTCAGGATTTCAACCAGCACAGCAATAAATCATTAATGATAATTAATGCCCTAGAAAGAGCTAATCAAGGTATAGGTTTACAACCTTGTATTATTTTTGTCAACAAAGTTAAAATATCAATTGAATTTTATCTAATCATTAAAATAACTAAACTTACTTGTTTTAAAAAAAAGCCCCCCTAATCAACTTATTCACTTGTATTCTGTTCTTTTAAATTTTAGATAGTCACCGTATTAGAGGGCTTGCAGTAGACTGGATATCCCGCAATTTGTACTGGATTAGCTCTGAGTTTGATGAAACTCAAATAAATGTGGCACGTTTGGATGGCTCATTGAAAACCTCAATTATCCATGAAGTTGATAAACCACAATGTTTGGTAGTTCATCCAGCAAGGGGGTAATGTATAATTATATGAATGAATAAACTAGGTTATGTTGAATGTAGTTTGAGATAATATATGGTATGTGGGATTATTTATAAACATTTTGATTTTATGGTTAGGCTTTTGAAGACAACTTACAGTAGGAACTTATTCCCCACAGTTACCTTTTCCTCCTCAAAATGAATTATTTTAGCTTATAAAAAAAAACAACTTCTGAGTATATATGAGTACTAATACTGTCTAGTCTATAATCTTTAGATATTTGAACATAATCATGGCACTCAAAATGAAGTGTATCTACTTTGCATAGGTTTAGTCATACTATTCCAAATGATTATGTTCTGAGAAATAATTTTATTCCATACACTTCAGAGTGTGATCGAACATGAAAATAGTGCCAGATCATAAGTAATTCAGTGTTAAGAAAATGAGCTTCAGTCTTTGATCACTCTTTCACATTTAGCATTTTAGTTATAGACAAAGACCTGGAAAAAAGTCTTTCATAAATCAGCTTGTAAGGCCCAGTATACTAAAGCATTTCTCCCATTTTGTGTGTATGGGATAGTGAAACAAGCCTTTAATAAGAATAGGTGAGTTGGTTTACTTGAAATTTGACCTTTTCTACTTCTGTTACCCCTAGAATGCTTTCTGATTTAGGTCTTTTTTTTATTATTATTTGTTTCTTTTCTTAGCAAGTCTAATTTTTGTGAAAATTACCTGATTAACTGTTCTGAAAACCAAAGAATTTTATCAATGCATAGAACATGCACAGAACAGGCAGGGGCAATGCAAGTATCCCCACTCTATTGTAATACTTCTTCATCCCTGCTCTGAGTTTATCAGTAATTTAGCCAGTTAGTGCCAGAATGTGATAATGGTTTAAGTGATTTAGGGACCTGTTGATTAGTAACTCAATAGAGACCGCAAGCTTATTTCATATGGGCCTTGAAGTGACTTTCAAATTGTAATGAAAATTGGTCATTATCATCAGATTTATCAGCAATTTTGATAATTTTGCAGTAGAAGCTCATAATCAAACATATTGGGGCGGATTTTAAAAGCCCTGCTCGCGTAAATCCGCCCGGATTTACGCGAGCAGGGCCTTGCGCGTCAGCGCACCTATTTTCCATAGGCCTGCCGGCACGCGCAGAGCCCCGGGACTCGCGTATGTCCCGGGGTTTTTCGAGGGGGCGTGTCGGGGGCGTGTCGGGGGCGTGTCGGTGGTGGGGCCGATCGGCGCGGCGTTTTGGGAGCGGGACGCGGCGTTTCGGGGGCGTGGTTTCAGGTGGGGCGGGCCCGGGGGCGTGGCCGTGCCCTCCGGAACCGCCCCCGGATCGCGTCTTCGCGATCCGGGGGCGTGGATTTACGTCTCCCTCCGGGAGACGTAAATTTTAGTAGATATGCGCGGCTATGCGCGTATCTACTAAAATCCAGCGTACTTTTGTTTGCGCCTGGTGCGCCAACAAAAGTACGCGAAGGCGCACTTTTTTAAAATCTAGCCCATTGTACTTTTATTTCATATTATTTCAGGTTAAAAGGAGAATGCTAGCATAGTAAAATATACAACTACTAGCCATAATAGTAAACCCATATAACTGAATATTATAAAAATTGAGTTGATTCATTTAGGCTTTCATTAAGAAAACAATCATTAATGAATATAGCTAAGTACACAATTCACATTTTCTTTTAAAGGAAGCTTTATTGGACTGATGGAAATTACATTAATATGGCAAACATGGATGGCAGCAACAGCAAGATCCTATTCCAGAATCAAAAAGGTCCCATTGGTAAATATGCCTTTCTGCTTTCATATTCCTCGTATTTATTTATTTATTTATAGCTTTTTTTATACCGGCGTTCATTGCACATCATTTAATTGGAAATAATTCTTCAGAAAATTTGATTTATAAGCTGAAAGATGCTATTTCTTTAAAATGGATCACTTGTTCTAATAAAGTATATGTATTCCCTGTACATATCTATCTATCTATATATGTAGTAATAGCAAGAGTGGAGAAACCTTACATGCCAAAGTGCAAATGTAAACAAAGAAATATGAGGAAATAATTTAAATCCCAAAGTATTATTTTTAATCATCCCATGCAATCACGAGATTTCTAAATGTCAGGTTCAAAGTAACATCTTTATTAGTTTTTTGCTATTATCATCACTGAATAGGTTATAGGATTCTTAAACCTTAAAGTCCCTCTTTAAGCATTAAAGTCCTCTGTAATGGCCATGTTTCACCAGTCGGCTTCTTTGGGAAGGACTTCACTAGGATACCGTGCAGAAGCTTTTAGCCCAGTGATATACATACTGAGCTGTATGTATGTCATGAATTTATATATACCAAAGAAAATGGAAACCAACAAAATTCAAAAGCAAAGGCTTAGTTGGAAAAGTGTCAGCAAGCCAGGCAGCGTGTTCAAGAGAACTTGAACCGCCCGGTCTTTTCAATCATCCATCTTGTGATTAAATGGGTATATTTCTACAGTGATAAATTAAGGAAACAAGCTTTAAATTTTTTTCTCTGTTCAACTTACTTTCCTCCAAGTCATAGTCTTAAGTCATGCCACCACACTGCAGATCTATATTGAGCAACAAGATATTAGTTTATAAATTGAGATAAAGCCAATTAATTGAGGAATACACAGTATATCTGGTACTAAATTTTGCATTCTTACTACCACTTGAAAATTAGCAATAATTTTCAAAGTCACCAATGAAAACATCAATAACCTGAGAATACAATATATGAAAGCTAAACAAAATACGAAAAGAAATATTCATCTTGATAGTTTTTATGTGACCCAGCCAAAAAAAGAACCAAATCAAAGAAAAACAGAAAGAAGATGAAAAGAAATAAAATCTGTTTTAACCTAAACCAAATTATTAGGTTAATTCATGATATATATAAATTCATATTATAACCAGACAGAGCCTGTTAGCAACCCATAGCAACAAATACCGAAGAAAAGGGAAACCAACAAAAATTTGAAAGCAAGGGCTTAGTTGGAAAGGTGTCAGCAAGCCAGATGGCGTATTCAAGAGAACTTGAACTGCCCGGTCTTTTCAATCATCCACCTTGTGATTAAACGTGTATATTGTTGACACCTTTCCAACTAAGCCCTTGCTTTCGAATTTTTGTTGGTTTCCCTTTTCTTCGGTATTTGTCTCGTTATAATATGAATTTATATATGTCACAAATTAACCTCTTAATTTGGTTTAGGTTAAAACAGATGTTATTTCTTCTTATCTTCTTTCTGGTTTTCTTTTGTTAGTTTTTATGTGACCCAGCCAAAAAAAAAAAAAAAAACTAATCAAGTTGAATATTTCTCTTTATATTTTGTTCAGCTTTCACATATTGTATTCCCAGGTAATTGATGTCTTCATTGGTGACTGACAATTACTGCTAATTTTCAAGTGGTAGTAAGAATGCAAAATTTAGTACCAGATGTACTGTGTATTCCTCAATTAATTGGCTTTATCTCAGTTTATAATCTAACACCTTGTTGCTCAACATAGATTTGAAGTGTGGTGGCATGTCTTAGACTATGACTTGGAGGAAAATAAGTCATAAAGTCCAAGAAGTAAATAATTGTAATTCCTTATCATTCATTATCAATTGTAATTCTCTATCATCCTGCCTGCTTATGCCAGTCCAGACAAGTGTGCTATGCTTTCCTGTCAGCAGATGGAGACAAAGAACAAGTTTCTCATGACAATATTCACAGTACATGAGCTGGTATAGTAACCTTGTCAGTATTACTGTGCTTCAGCAGTTGCAGATATATCTAGACTGGTGTAGCATTTAAAGGACTCCTGATTGACTATCCTTTGGAAGTCTATGAGGAGCCAAGGGATGAGGAATTAGACTCCGGCAGTTTCAGGTTTCTTGAGATTGTGTGGGGCTCTAATCCCCCTTGGGGACTGAAATTATACTCTTTGGGCTGTAGCATATTGCTATTTTTCTCTTCTCCTACCCTCCCTGCTCAATGCTATCATGATCTCCTCCAAGTTGAGCAATTAAAAAAAAAAACTGGGAGAAAGGACCAACTACATAGACTGACTTGGATTCTGTGGGCTGCTACAGCATTTGTGAGAGAGCCCATGGGGAAAGAGAAGCATGGAGGGCTTATGAAATTACCTAATGTATGGAGCCCATGGTCTGAGTTTTCTGCAGATCTGGAGTGTAAGTGAGCACTGGGCAGCCTATGCATCAAGGTTTTAGGTATAGAAGACTTCAAGTGAGAGTATGTGTGTGTGTGGGGGGGGGGGGGGGCAGAGCTTGGCCTGTTATGGCAGAGGAAGAACCCTCACAATTTTTCAGCTGGAGATTCCACCATTCCTAAGGTGTAGATTTTTAAAGGGTTACATGCGTAATATATGTGAGTAACCCCTGAAAACCTACCCCTGCGCGCGCAAGCCCATTTTGCATAGGCTCGGTGGCGCGCACAAGCCCCAGGACGCGCGTATGTCCTGGGGCTTTGAAAAAGGGGCGGGCCGGGGTGGGCAGGGTCGTGGGTGTTGCGCCGATCCAGGGGTGGTCCGGGGGCGGTCCCGAGTACTTTGTCACAGTGGCCATGCTGGAGGTTCGCGTACCAGGAGCTGGCCGGCGTGACGAAGATATGCCTGCAAGAGGCAGTCATAAAAAAGAAAAGATAGGGGCAGATTTAGGTAGGGCTGGTTTAGATAGGGGAAGGGAGGGGATGGGGGGGGGACCGAAAGAAAAGTTCCCTCCAAGGCTGCTCCAGTTTCGGAGCGGCCTTGGAGAGAATGGGGAAAGCCATCGGGGCTCCCCTCGGGCTCGGCGTGTGCAAGGTGCACAAGTGTGTGCCCCCTTGCGCAAGCCGACCCCGAGTTTTATAAAATGCGCGTGGCAGCGTGCGCATGTTATAAAATTGGGTGTACATTTGTGCGCGCCGGGTAGCGCACAAATCTGGTCAGCTTGGGGGTGTCAGGAGGCCCCCCTAAGCTGGCCAAAAGT